>NC_037339.1:29884632-30212687 GCF_002263795.3 Bos taurus
GTATTCTTGAGCTTCCCTTGTGGCTCAGCTGGTAAAGAATCCACCTGCAATGTGGGAGACCAGGGTTCGATTGCTGGGTTGGGAAGATCCCCTGGAGAAGGGAATGGCTACACACTCCAGTATTCTGGCCTGGAGAATTCCATGGACTGTATAGTCCATGGGGTCACAAAGAGTCGGACACGACTGAGTGACTTTCACTTCACTTCCAATGCAGGGGATGTAGGTTTGATCCCTGGTTGTAAAACTAAGATTCCCACGTGCCTCAGGGCAACTAAAGCCTGCATGTTGCGACTGGAGAAGGCTGCGTGTTGCAACTGAGATCAGCAGAATCCACCCCCGCCACAAAAGCCCCAATGCCCAGGCTTCACCCCGGGACCAGTTAAGTCAGAATCTCTGAGGGCAAGACCCAGGTAGTAATCAGATTTGATGAAGTACCCCAGAAGACCCCTAAGGGCAGCCAAGACCGAGAAATGAATGTGAAAATTCTTTATAAATTAGTAAGTGCCAAGCACGTGTAAGGAATCATCACCAGTATCACCTTGACAAATTAAATACGATGACAGTGACACTGAATTAGTGGATAAGGCTTTTCAACATGCTTTCAAGAGCTTCACAAAATAAGAATGCAGTTTAACAAAGTAAGTGTGAAGAATTAAGAAGATTTTCAAGTGCCAAGTTATTAGGAAAAATTATTTCAAATAGAATAAAATAGAAACAAAAAATTAAGTAAAAAAATATACTATTGTGATTAAAGGATACCTCTTGGACTTGACATGTACACAGGTGCCCTGCAGCTCTTTTCAAGGGCAGACAAAAAAAAAGAAAAATCCCTGAACAATATCTGAGGACAAGTTACTTATTCTGTGCTGTAGCTTACTCACCTGTGAGACAAGGCTTGTAGTGGGATCTACTCACAAGGTTACGATAAAGAATCTGCCTGCCAATGCAGGAGATGTAAGAAACTTGGGTTCGATCCCTCTTCGGGAAGATACCCTGGAGGAGGAAATGGCATACCACTCCAGTATTCTTGCCAGGAGAATCCCTTGGACAGAGAAGCCTGGCAGTCTGCAGTCCATGGGGTTGAAAAAAGTCAGACATGACTGAGCATCTGAGCACTAAGCAGCGAGCACATGATGGGGATTAAATAAAAGCAAGCATGGAAGGAGCTTAGTGCGGGGCCTGGCAGTAATTGTTCTAGTTAGAAGGCCCCAGGACCAGTCAGAGGCTGCATCTACGTCAGACCATGAGCTGGTCTCCAGGGAATGGTCCACGTGAAGAGACTGGCTCCCGGGTCAAACCTAAATCAGCCAATCTCCTGGGGTTCATCCAGCACCAGGATATACATCCTCTGGTTGGCCCAGACAAAATGACTCCCATGCGAAGAGCACAGGCTTGTCAGATTCCTACTCCAAAGACCCCAGATCAGTCTGGTCAAGTCCACGCCCAGACTGCTGTGCATCTGGGCCTGGAAAAGGAACAGGTGGATAGGGACTGGGGTTCTCCTTTCTCTGAATTCACTTAATCAAAGGCCAGCTTCCAGAAAAATCCAAAGGCCTTCAAGTTCTGGGTCTTCCTCTTGCCATTGCTGACAGTTGTTATATCAAGTGTGCGTTTTGAATTCTTAAAATATTCCAAATCCTACTTGATACAAATGCCCCCAAGACCACTGTTTTATGTTGATACCACCGTATATTTAATATCATGTAACACCTTAGGGCTGATCAAATGGTATGGCCTGAGATTGCCTAAAGTGGATTTTGCTTTTATTTCAACCCAACAAATACAAATATGGATTGAGCTCTGGGTATGAGTGAAGGCTGGGATAGGCCTGCCCACCCTCCCTCTGCCTCCCCGGCAGCTGAGAGTGAGGCTTATAAAACTCAGCAGTGGGAGGATGTCCCATTTTGAGCTTCACTGGGAGTTATTATCCAAGTGTGGGATGCCTGCTGCAATGTAGAAATTCTAAAGGTGGGAGAAAGTCAAGGGTCTGACACACAAAAAGGGAACACGGGAAACTTAAGAGAAGGGCAAGCAGTACCAATGACTAGAGCAGTGGGCTCGTGGTTGGAGCTTGAAATGACAGCTTTGATAGAATCATAGTAGTTCAGCTAGAAATGAAAAAAAGAAATGTTAATTTGAAGATCACATACCAGGTCAAGTAAGAGTCTATAACAATATCTAAGGTGTTCTTTCAACACACATTTCAAGAGGGAGAAAGGAGCCTCTTGGTCACAGGACAGGTGCGACTTTACAGAACCACATTTGAGTGTGGGCGGCGTGATGGGTGACAAGCTCACAGGGGGCTCACTTGGCTTTATACTCGCTCAAGACTAGTACAGGAGCAAGCAATTCCTGGGTGTCCTGTCTGATAGACTATGCCCAAGTTTCTACTACCTCGTTTAGGTATTTCCAAGAAAATCAGAATGTTCCCTGCACAGCCGCAGGGGTTTCATAAAGATAGCAGCGTGTCCTTCGCCGTAAATCAGATTTGAGTTGGAAGCTATGCTGCGTCATACTGGGAAGGGTAATGACCTCTTTTCCTCAGCCTTTGAAAATGAAGCGCTGGGCTCAGTGGCAGGTGCTCTGGGGATGGGGAGGCAGAGCTTTCAGGCAGGACCCTGAATGGGGGTGGCGGTGGGTGGGGTTGGGGGTGGGGAGGGCAGGGCCACTCTTGGGGGGGCAAGGAAACAGGTTGGGAGGGATTTGAGGAGTTCCTCTCCTCTCAGGCCACCTTCTCCACCTGCAGAAGTCCTAGTAGGGACAAAGTATTAGTCACTCAGTTGTGTTCGACTCTTTACCATCCCATGGACTGTAGCCCTCCAGGCTCCTCTGTCCATGGAATTCTCCAGGCAAGAATACTAGAGTGGGTAGCCATTCCCTTCTTTAGGGGATCTTCCTGACCCAGGGATCGAACCCAGGCCCCCTGAATTGTAGGAACATTCTACACCACTGAGCCCCCAGGGAAGCCCTCAGGTAAACTGTACCTCAAACAAATTGAAGGAAAAAAGAACCTGGTTCCATCTGCTTTCGAGAAATACATTGAATTACACTACAACTTTGCGTGTGCTTGTTCAGTCAGATTACTGTTTTCTTTTTTGTACCTAGCTTTCTTAATTCACATTTCCTTTCTACTGCAGGATGGTGTTCTAGTTTCTTCTCTTTATGTTTGAAACTTTGTTGGTTTAATCTTTTAGACAAGATTTTCCCGGTCTGATTTTTCTTCCCCTTTAATTTTCCTTTTCACTTAGCACATGTTTGATTCTTTTCCATTCACCCAATAACATTCCCGATCTTTCTTTTCTTACATTAATCTTCTTTATTAAACATCTTCACTACCTAGTTTCAACCTGACGTGTTTATAAAGAGACGAGGGATCTTTATTCTCCCCCAGGGGAGGATCCCCATCAATCCCGAAGGACCACTGCTTTCCCTTCTGCATGTCCACTCTGTTTGGCTTCTGGGCTTTTTCTTTGTTTTTCAATTTAAAGTGTATAATTTCACATTTTGTTAGTATATTCAGAGTTGTGCACCATCACCATTTTCAATATTAAAACATTTTCATCGCTTCAAAAAGAAATGCCAGGACTTCCCTGATGGGAAGTGGCTAACAATCTGCCTGCCAATGCAGGGTACCTGGGTTCGACCCCTGCTGGGCAACTAAGCCTGTGTACCACAACTACTGAAGCCCGCACCCTCGAGCCCGTGCTCTGCAATGAGAAGCCACCGCAATGAGAAGCCCATGCACCACAATGGAGAGTAGCCCCGTCTGCAGCAACTAGAGGAAGCCTGTGGGCAGCAATGAAGACCCAGGCAAAAAAATTTTTTAAAAAAAGAAAAAGAAACACCCTTAACATTAACAGTCACTCCCTATTTTCCCACTATTTCCTCATCCCTGTTCTTCTGGAGAATCCCACGGACAGAGGAGTCTGGTGGGCGATAGTCTGTGGGGTCGCAAAGAGCTGGACAAGACTGGAGCAACTTAGCAGCAGCAGGCAACCACTAATCTGCTTTTTTGTCCCCATGGATTTTCCTTTTCTCGACATTCCATATAAATGCAATCACATAATTTGGGATCTTTTGTGACTTGATGTAATGTTTGAGTGTCATTCACATTACAGCTTGTATCACGACTTCATTCCTCTTATTGTCAAATAATATTTCCTTGTACAGACATATCAGATTTTGTTTATCTGTTCACCAGTTGATGGACATTTGGATTGTTTCTACTTTTTGACTACTGTGAATAATGCTGCCATGAACGTTCATTCGGGAACAAGTTCTTATGTGGACACATTCTTCATTTTTCTTGGTTAGACTGGGCTGTCTTAACATACAGGACAAAGTCTTGCTTTTTTACACACTAGGGAAATACTAAGTTCTCAGAGCCAGTAGAAATCTCAGGGAACAACTCTCAAGTCTGTAGTCACATTGTGGGTCCTCAGACACGAGTCATCTGAGTGAGTCTCACTCCTACAAGATGGAGGAGAACAATCTACTGTCTTCAGACCCATTGGGTATCTCGGGTGGAAACTCCCAGAACAAACATGCAAGCAAGTTCAGATTAATGATTTTCACTTACTTCTAGAAACCATTCTTTGGGCCATTCTGGGTATATCATGTGACATTTGTTTTTGTGTTTAGCTAAGTTAATAAAGTTACCTCAGGACCAGTGATGACTTGTTAAAGAATACACACACTATTATTTGATTGCTTGTGTGACACCCCTGCAGAAAGACGTAGTGTGGCACATTGCAAGTTACTTTTGCTTCTTCTTTTTACCTGAGTAACCGAGTCCCCGTGCGCTTGCCAGAGGATATAGCTTACGTTTGGAGAGTTCACAGCATTATTAAGGTTAATGTTTGGCACGTTCTCAACTTCAGGCAGCTTCTTCCAAGTTCTAAGGAGAAAACAAAAAATCTCAAAAGAATAGGAATGAATGTTCCCCCTCATTCTTCTATTATGATTTCAA
Source organism: Bos taurus (assembly GCF_002263795.3). NCBI lineage: Eukaryota > Metazoa > Chordata > Mammalia > Artiodactyla > Bovidae > Bos > Bos taurus. The sequence goes on from NC_037339.1 coordinate 29,889,602, forward strand.
GCAAACGGACCACCCTAGAGCCTCAGCTTCTTCGTATGCAGAATGGGAATCATGAGCATACTCCACACAAAGTTTACACTGTTGAACAAAGTGTGTATAAATAAATTTTAGATCCTTAAAAATATAAAAAGAATGAATATCCCTCCCATGTCCTGCTGACTCCATCCAGGAGCTTTTTCACAGTCTAGCCTTGTGATCAGGAATGACCCTCCTCTCCCTTGCTCATAAATTCTTCTCATTCACTGCGACCTCAATAACTCCTCCATGGGAACCTCTCTCTATGCCAGACCGTTTGATTGCTCCATTTTCTGGACTCCAGGAGAGTTGAGCATGGAACTGATGCTTGATGTGTGCTGCTCTTATTTTCTCATCCGTGTATGTACAACCCAAAGGCCAGGATGCTTCCTTTGGAGCCCCACGAGGCTCAGTAGAGAGCAGGGACTCAATTGGGTACCTCTGTGTGTTCTAGTCAGGATTTGAAGAGCCTTTAAGAAGAAGATACTGAGGTCAAGGTCCATCTCCAAAAGAAGTGGGCCTTGATCATCTTTCTATCATATATGGGAAGAACTTAGCAGTGGTAGCAGTGGTCTCATATGTTACAAGAGCTCTGTGATCATTGATTAATTCACACGAATGCTCTGAGGGACACACCATCCTTCCCACAGCCAAAGCAGGAACAAAGCAGCTGGTATAACAGGAATGATTAACTGTGGAGGACCCATGGTTGTCTCCCTAACAGACACTCTCTCCCCTTTTTTCTGCCAACAGAACCACGGCAGAGGGCTTCCTTGGTGGCTCAGTGGTAAAGAATCCACCTGCCAAAGCAGGAGACATGGTTCAATCCCTAGTCTGGGAAGATCCATATGCCGTGGAGTAGCTAAGCCCATGAGCCACAACTCCTGAGCCCATGTGCAGCAACTAATGAAGCCCAAGTACCCTAGATATCATGCTCCACAAGAGAAACCACCACAGTGAGAAGCTCATGCACTGCAGCTAAAGAGTAGATGCAACGAGAGAAAGCCTGCACAGCAATGAAGACCCAGCACAGCCAAGAAAAAAAAAAAAGCCAAGACAGAGCTCTTGATTTCAGGGATGTCCTGAGACTCAGTTCTGGCCAATGAGATCAGGTGAAATCAACTGAGGCACTCTGGGAAGATATTTTGCTCCTTCATAAAATGTGAAAATAATGTGAAATAGTCTCTTTTTCTTTCTCACTTTTCCCTCTCCCCTGGATGGTATTGTTCTTCCTGATTTTAAACACAGTTGAGATGTGAGATATTTGGAGCTATGGCAGCCATTCTGAGACCATGAGGCCATGGGCTGAAGGACAAAAAGCCAGCGTATTAAAGATGGTGAAGTGACATGATGGAGATTGGAGGTGAGTGATGACACCATTGATAAGCTAAACCAGTACAGCAATCATCTATATCCTGATATTTCTTTAATGAAAGAAAGAGAATTCCTTTATCATGTTAGTTGTTTTTTATGTTTCTGTAATAGCAAGCATTTATCAGCTTCTTAGTATGTGTTAAGCAGTGTTCTAAGCACTTTATATATATCAACTCATTTACTCCTTAACTTTATGAGATAGGCACTATTACTATTCCCTTTTTAAGGCTCTATTATTATTCTTTCAGAAGGAGGAAACTGAGGCACAGAAAGGTATTAAATAATTTGCCAAAGTTAGTAAGTGGCAGCAACAGGATTCAAGCCTAGGCAGCCTGATTGCAGCTTGAAGCATATTTAGTAGATAACTCTACACAACAGTCTACAATTGATGTTCTCACAGTTTAACAAGCCCCAGAATTGTGGAACTATTTAGAGCTCAGAGGTGTTATTCAGATGACCTTGAAAATATTAAAGTAGATGGAACCTGGAATGGTGACCTATGTATCACTGAAAACTGTAGGCAAGATGTTTTAATACATACTGCTAGCAATTACAGAAGTGCATTGGCTTTCCCAAAGCAGTCCCAAAACTGTTTTTTTCATCTAGTGTTTTATTATTATTATAGGTTATGTCATAGTAAAGTTCTCTCTGCACTTTTTAATTGCTAGTATGACAGTGCATTTTTTCATTTAAATTGCTCATTACTTTTGAATATTTTCCAAGTATTAAACTTGAAAATTTCAGTATACTCAAAAGCTATATCTTGGACTTCCCTGGTGGTCCCGTGGTAAAGAAATCCACCTACCAGTGCAGGGGACACCGGTCAGATCCCTGGTCTGGGAAGATTGCATGTGCCAAGGGACAACTAAGACCTGTGCCATGACTACTGAGCTGGTGCTGAAGAGCCTGTGAGTCGAAGCCTGCACACTCTAGAATCTGTGCTCCGCAGCAAGAGAATCCACTGCAATGGGAAGCCTGTGTACTGCAACAGAGTAGCCCCCCTCTCCACTGCTGGAGAAAACCTACGGGGAGCAACGAAGACCCAGTGCAGCCAAAAATAAAAATTTAAAAAGCTACTTTTTGGGAATTTTTTACAAATTAGCAGTCCTATCAAAGCAACAGGAGACCCTCTAAATTGGTGATCGCTGAGCACTCCCTCTCAGTTTGGTTATCATGCTTGCTGGACTGCCTCACGCTGTAGAGTGCTCAGGGGCAGTCTACATGAACATTCACTTCCTCTCCAAATGAACTTCTGTCAGGGTTCATTCTGAACTTCTTCATGTCTTGGACACACCTTTTCATCTGTCTTGGCCTGATGAAGCTCTTTATTTCTGAGTTTTCTCAAACTTTCCATCCAAGCCCCCTGATCCCCTACACTCTTAAGCCAAGAGTCAGAGAACTATAGACTGAGTAGATTTCAGTCCCCACACTTCAGAACTCCCAAGACCCATTGCCCATCTGTGTTTGCGTTCAGATTACAGGCACTTCAGAAACGAATCCTGAGTACTCGATAATCTCCATTTTGCCCATGGTACTGTCTTTCTAAGATTTCTGTTACAGTTCAGATTCACTTGGCTTCTATAACAAACTCTGATCTCACTGGTTAATGGAACTTCTCTCTTTAAAAAGCAGCTTTCGAGAAGCAGTTAACAAAGTCTGCTATTGTTACTTGAAGAAGTGCCTGCTCTCCAACAGTAAAGTGAATAATAAGTCTCCTCAGCCTGAATGTTTCTTTGTGGTACCTTGAGAATCCTGCAACTAGCTTTTACTGTCAATTAATCTTCTCTTAAATTTCCCTCAGATAAGAACTTTTCTGACCCACTTCCATTAACCGCTCCATAATACCATTCATCATCAATGTTACCTTTCTCTGGATACATTTATTTCTGGGGAGGAATTTTCATGACAGAAAATAGGTCAGAAGAGAAAAATCGGCCAAATTCACAGACTTAGATTAAGGAGATGGTGATGGTACTCAGTAATCAAAGGTAACTGACTTAAAACATGCATTCACACCTCAAGAGATAAAACTTTAGGAAAAATCTTTAAATGCTTAGGAATTACTGCTTAGAAACATGAACTCAGTCTCCTGTGGGTAAATTAACTGATGAGGACAAAGTTTTTAAAACAAGGACTTGATTGTGATTTATTTTTCATTTTGTTAATAGTTTCAGAATTACCCACTAATATTTTCTTAATTTAGACAAAAATCACGTATTTTTAAAAAATCTCCACCAAGCATAAAGCAGATAGATATCCTGGGATACTTACGACACAAGCTGTTCCTTTTTGAAGGCATCTACAGGGGGAGATTTAGATAGTCTTTGCTTTATCAGTTTTTCATCTACTCTGAAATTGGTTTAGTTAGATCAGAGTAACAGTTCTGTGTGGTGCTGCCTTTATGGTTTTGAGTACATTTGTGTCATCGGTCAATTGTTCACCTTGAACTTCATCTTTCAGCTTGTCAAAAAATAATCTAACACTTATCCAAGCACCAGCATGAATTGCCAAAGAAGCCTGGAGGAGGCTGTCATTGCAACTGGAGCCTCAATACTCTTGCCCCCAATCCAGGTCCCCTGAGAAGTGATGAAGTGTGGCACCTCTCCACACTCCACAAGGGCACAGTATCCTGGCTCCATGGCTGTGGAAGGCTTATGACATGTGGGACCCTAATTCCTAGCAGTACTCGTGTGTGTGTGTGGCTGGGGCGGCGGGGCGGGGGGCTCTCTATCCATTATACGGCAAAGCTCCAACAAATTCATTCCCTTTCATCCAAATGCAACTGAGGGATACTATGAACTGTCCTGCTGTGCCTTTTTAGAAGGCATAATTCCTGGAATCATTACCAGTACTTTTTCTTTTCCATGCCTCTCCCAAAAGTGTCTTTGCATTACATCTTTGAGCAAATGAATAAATACCTCTACTCAAAGCAAAGTGCGAGGTAAATGTCAAGTGAATGCCACCCTGGGGAAGGTTTAGTGACTCAGGACCCTGTTCTCACTGTACCAGGTTCAATGATCTTTTCTAAGACTTGGATAAATTCAGAGAAATACTGTTAAATTTATTGATGACACAAAGCTGAGAGAGAGAGAATGCCAATCTACTGGGTGGTATTATCAGTATTTAAAATTATTTTAACCAAATAGAATTAGGAGGCAAAAAAAAAATCAATAAAATGAAATTTAGCAAGAATGAAAGCCTTGGGTTTAGATTTAAACCTCAATTTGTAAAGAAAGGATGAGGAGTGTCTTCCCTGATGTTCCAGTGGCTAAGACACCACGTTTCCAATGGAGGGAGCCCAGTTTAATCCCTGGTCAGGGAACTAGACCCCACAGGCTGAAACTAAGAGTCTGTATGCCACAACTAAGACCAGGTACAGCCAAGTAAATAATAAATGTTAAAAAAAAAGAGAGAGAGAGAAAGGATGAGGAATACATGGCTTGAAAGTGGAAGATAAGATGCCAGTGAGTAGAGTGTTGGTGGGCTGTGTGATGCCTTTCTCCAGAAGAGAGGCCAGGATGACCTGATATCTTGAAGTGAAGTCAGATAAAGGATGGCTGAGAAAAATAGAACAGTTTACCCGAGAGAAGGGAAAATCTAGTCATTTTCAATATTTGAAAATGTGGATTTTGGGGGGAAGTTATGTTTTTATGTTTTGCTTATTTTTCTTTTCCTTTTTTTTTTTTTTTTAAAAAAATTACTTTTATTTAAGTTGTATACTCAGTGATAAAGAATCCGCCTGCAATGCAGGAGATGCAGTAAGGGCCAAGGGTTTGATCTCTGGGTTGGAAAGATCCCCTGGAGAAGGAAACGGCAACCTACTCCAGTATCTTTGCCTGGGAAATCCCATGGACAAGAGGAGCCTGGGGGGCTACAGTCCATGGGGTTGCAAAAGAGTCGGACGTGACTTAGCAACTCAACAACAAAGTTATATGCAGTTGTTTGAAGAATCAAATAGTTCTGCAAGTTTAAGAAGCCTGACCACTTTCTTCATTTCCATCCCTGAAAACCTCCACATTTCTTTCTTTTAGGTGACTATGTGGTATCTATTCCCTGTCTCTAAATAGCATGCTTGCTGTGCTTCTTCTTGGTTTTTCAGTTTGGGATATTATCTTATGACTCTGGACTTTCATTTGCTTAGACTTCTGAGCACTTAGCATTCGTATTTACCAACCATCTTAATCTTTTCTCAAGATACTTGGCTCCATCAGATAGTCATTCCATTGGTTTCATCTTCTGAGGGGCCCTGGCCACCCTTATGCCTGGGACACAGTTGCAATCTCAGGTCTGGATGGGGAGGAAATGTAATTTTTCTTAAATTCTTCAAGGTTCTTGGCTGGGACCTTCCCTCTAATAGAAGACAGAATAGCAGGAGAAAACCAAACAAGTAAAAGAACATGTATATATGGGAGATAGTCAGGAAAACTGAATAACTCCCCAAAATGGCCTAAGCCATCGCCTTAAACACCATCTTCAGCTAAAGGTAAAGAAGATGTGTGTGAGGGAGCCCGTTATGGGAGATTATCAGGCAAAACACAGTAAGCAATGGTAAGGTCATTAGATTTAAGTCATCATCTTCTCCACTCACACGACTTTCTAGAGATTTGGTCATCCTCCCCTTCAGTACAGAGAGGTTGTTGTTGTCTGGTCACTAAGTCATGTCTGACTCTTGCAACCCCATGGACTGCAGCATGCCAGGAAGACACCCGTACACATGGAGATTCCCCTTATAAATGTAAAATGCTCTTACAAAAAGGTAACTTCTACTTGGCTTTCAGAGCTCCTCCTGTGCCTGCTGTTTCTTAAAAATAATCAGCCTGAAATAATCCTTATGGCAAAAAGGCATATTTGGGGTGATGTACTCTGCTGCCCTTCAGGTCCTTCCTTCAGCATCATCCTGAGGATGCTATTTGCTATTCTGCTTCATTGCATCTCCTGTTTTCCTATCCCACGTCTTCTTTTCAGTTTTCCCCTTCACTTTACAGAGAAAATCCTTCATTGGTTTCCTGAGAAGGATACCTATATGGGAAGTACTTTTTGAAACTTTACATCTTTGCAGATGACTTTATTCTACCCTCAAATTTCAGTAATAGTTTACCAGGATATAGAATACCACACTGGAGACAATTTTCCTTCCATTTTTGAAGGAACTGCTGCTTTGCTTTCTAGCTTCCAGATCTGCTGTGGTGAAGTTCAAATCCATTACTGAGTCCTGATCCTCTGCCTGGTGAGCTGACTTGTCTCCTCTGGACACTTCTAAAATCTTCTCTTTGCTCTCAATGTTTTGGAAAATGTTCTTAAACTATTGGATTATTTTCTTCCCTCTCTTTTCTCTGTTTGTGTGCATAGTATTTGAATATTGTACTTCCCAGACTGGTTGTATGGTTTTTGTTAATCTTTTCTCTTTATTTCACTTTTTTCTGTTTTTTTATTGTTGTTGTTGTTGTTGTTCTGCTTCCTGGGAAAATATTATCTTCCAACCATTTTATTAAGTATTTAAAATCACAATTTTAATTTCCAAGAATTCTTTTTTCCCCTCTGGATTTTCCTCTGTACTGGCATCTTCTTATTTAATGGATTCCATCTTGTCTCTCCAAAGATAATAATGGCATTTTATTGTTGTTTCATACCTAGAAGGGAAAAGAACGGCTGTCAGCGATCTAGGAGGCAGTGCTGCTAATTCTTGGGCCTGGGGGGTAAGGATGTGGGTTCTGTCTTATGAAATGAACTGGCTGTCAGTTTTTCCCACAGTTGATCTCAAGTATTTAGTGTTTTGGGGCTTCCTAAGTCACTTACCATTTGTTTTATCTGCTTTCCAACTTGCAAATTTTATTGCTGCCGTTTCCTCTCATTCACCCCATCCTTGTGGGACTGTGCCTTCAGGACAAAAAAAAATCCCTTTTCCATGGTTGAGACCAGTGTTATTTAGGAGGGAATTAAAGTAGGTGCATGAATTCAGCCTACTCTGCTTCCTGGAAGTGTGGAAGGCCTATTTGGAGTCACCTAAGGGACTGCTTTCTAATATCTGGAAATAATCCACAGCTTTAGGGGCTGTCTTGTGAGGCAGGGGCTCCCCTTTCCTGGAAGTTGTTGTCAAAAAGTGGGAAGTTTTGTTGTTCAGTCGTGTATGACTCTTTGCAACCCCGTGGACTGTAGCCCGCCAGGCTCCTGAGTCCATGGGGTTCTCCAGGCAAGAATACTGGAGTGGGTAGCCATTCCCTTCTCTAGGGGATCTTCCTGACCCAGGGATGGAACCCAGGTCTCCTGCATTGCAGGCAGGTTCTTTACCACTGAGCCACCAGGCCAGTTTGGAAGTCTGCCTCTCTGGGATGTGGCAGAGAGGCTTCTGCTTCTCTGGGTGGTCACAAGTCAGATAAGGTGCCTCCCTGGGACCTTCCCACTCATTTAAAACTCTGATTACATTGTGCTTAATCTAGTAATGTTCATATCCAGATATCTCTGAGAAAACGTGCTTTCGTTATTGTTTCATTTTCCAGTGTAGCCCACTGTGTATTTTGTGGAGGGAGAGTTTTGGTGAAGAGGTGACACCTGGGGGAAAGTTTGTCTTCTAGTTCTGTCATCAAAAGATTATAGGTGATGAGAAGTCAGTGTCTAGTCACTGTCAACTGCTTCCTGGGCCTCCCTAAAACAGCAGGTGGTGGGGAAGAAATCCACTTCTGCTCTGACACATACAGTCAGCATTTTCCAGCGTTTCTCAAGATAAAAATGGAGACCCTAAAGCCCAACCCAAACTAGACAGGGCCAACACCAGAAAACAACAGGCGCTGAGAGGTACTTAGGTATGTGGAAAGACCCTCATGTTCTAAAAGGATTCTCCTCCGTATTTGCTAACAGAAGTCAATCATTTTCAGCTGAATGATGTATCTGACAGTGGCTGGCAGGGAAAGATGAGTTAAAGATAAGGAACTTAAAAGTTACAGCATGAGCTACTGCTAATTGAATAGCATAACAAGAAAGTAAAGCATGTCCGAAATTATATTGGTCAATGGGCAAATTAGGTGCAATTTATAAAAACTGTTCTTATATGCAACTTTCCAGCCATCATTCATCATCAGTCATCATGTGTAGCTGATGTGCAAACACGCTGTCAAGTTCAGCCACATCCTCCACGGAGAAGTTAGCGAGTTAATGTCTTACAGTCAGTTTTCAAGTTTTATTGCTTAACTGATTCTAAACAAAACCCAAGAATTCAAGATCTGATGAAAGAGCCAGCATCCATCCACCCATCCATCTGTTAGATAGTTAGGTTAGGAAAAAAGAGTCCAAAATGGCGGTGGTTAAAAGACAAAGAAGGGAAAAGCCTGCGAAAATAGAACAAAGGAAGGTCCGAGGACCTCAGGTAAAACAAACAGCACTCCTGGCTGGTCCAATTTACACAGGGCAGGCCCCAGGGGAGGAGGAAGAAACATGAAAAGAGGAACCAAAATTGGGCCAGGGCCTCTCTTCTCTTTCCGTCTTTTGAGTGGGCATCCCCTCACGCCTCGAGGATGGATTTTCCTTTACTTCCTAAATAAAGCTGAGCTATAACATGGTGCTGTAACACTGGTCTGTCCAAGGGCTGTAACGCTGGTCCGTCTGTTGCTTCCAATTTTTGTTGTGACGAGACAGAACCGAGGAAATTACACACTCCCCCAACACATCCATTCAACCATCCCTCCACGTCTACTAGGGACTCAAAAATAAGAGTTCTATTCTCAGTCCTGTAGAAGTTCCCAGTCTGGTGAGAGAGACAGAGTGGGGACAGAACATTCTGACTCAGGGCTATAATCCCAATCATTGAAGTACACATAGACTGCTTTGGGGATGTGTGGTTCCAAGAAGAGAGAAAAGCTCCCCTGAGGAGAAGATGCTCAGTGAAGGCCCAGAAGGGCACCGTCTTCAAGCAGGGAAAACTACCTACACGGGTGCCTGGTTCCACGAAAGATGAGTTGCTTGCCAGAAGCCCATCTGCCACCAGAACATGGCAGGGCTTGGGGGCTGAAAGTGCCAGGAAGAGACAAATCTGGAAAAAGAAGTGAGGTCCCCATCCTGAAGTGCTCACAGATGAGAGTTTTGATTTTATCTGAAATTGAGGGGAGTCACTGAAGGATTCTGAGAAAGACAGAGACAACATGGCCTCTCACAAGCTGCTGCCCCTGGTCTGACATCATCATCACCAGAGTGACTGTTCAGTATGGAAGTCAGAGCATGTCACCCACTGCTCAAAACCCTGCAGCAGACCCACCTGCTCCAAGCCCCATGTGACCAACCTCCCCTCGCTCTTTGAGCTCATGCCTGCCGCTCAGCCTGCACCCACTCTGCTTCCAGTACCCTGGCCCATGCTCCTCCTTAAGGTTTCCAGGTCATTCCCCCACGGGGCACTTCTCTGGCTATTGCGTCTGCAGGGAGTGCTCTCCCTTCAGATATGCATGGGGCTCATCCCCTCCCCTCCCCTGTTAGTAAATACCAACCTCTCTATAAGGCCTATCCTGGCCACACTGCTTAAAACCACACACACACACTCGGTACTCTCAACCCTCTGTACGCTGCTTCTTTTTTCCTCTTCTCCACAGCATTTATTACTTTCCAAGGTATCATACAAAATGTTATGTTTATTGTCTTTCTCCTCCTGTTAAACTATGGGCAGATGTCTTTGTTTTGTATACCTAGCACCTTGAACGAATACAGAATGAATAGAAATTAGATTTTTTCTTTTTTTACAAAACCGCCCTATGAAAATATGGAGGTTGATGTACAGGGGTGTGATATTAGGGCTCGGGAAGCCAGTTAAGGGTTTGCTGTGATGACAATGACAATTTGAATGGGGCAGTGACCGTGGGGAGAGAAGAAAGCAGGGTCCCTGTTAGAGTTATTAAGGGAACAGAGTTGTCAGGACTTGGTGACCAATTATTTGGATGTGGGAGCTCGGTGGTACCAACATTGGATCAGGAGGAAGGGGAAGACATGCTAATTTTTGGTGGATGACAAAGACACAGTGAGTTTACCTTCAGCTCTCTGTGGAACCAGTCTTTCTATATTGCCCAGTACATATTGATTTTATAACTTATTTCTTTCCGATGTATTTGCAACCCCATGGACTATAGACGACCATGGGATTCCCCAGGCAAGAATACTGGAGTGGGTTGCCAATTCCTTCTCTAGGGGACCTTACTGATCCGGGGATGGAACCTGTGTCTCCTACATTGGCAGGCGAAATTTTTACCATCTGGGAAGCCCTATCTATATACAGCCTCTATGAAAATACATTCAATTTACCTAAAATTTTTACCAAAAGCAAAATAATTGATTACAATAATTTATGACTTATCCTATAGTCGTTGACCATCCTTAGGATCTTATTTGAGGTTTAAAAAAAAGTCTAATCTGAGGTGCATCTAAGTTTCTTTCCCATTTTCCACTGTCCATTTTCACATTGACAACCAGAGACAAGGTCTCTATAGCACCATACCTCAGACGTCTCCTGACTTTTCTCTAAATGATGATGCCCTTAACTAGTTTACTTTAGACCTGCAATCCAGTCCTTAGGGAAACCACTCGACTGTTTCTAAATGGCTCTGGCTTCTTTCCTGTTCCCCAAAGCAGTAACCTCCTCTCACGATAAGCTGCACCCACTTGCTGGAAACTCAGCAACTTTGTTCTTCCCTTTCCCTGCAGCCCCCAGATGGCCACCAGCTGGCCTGAGCTATTTCTTGCATCCTAATCCCTTTATCCGTCCTCTTGGTTTTCTTTTTGATCTCCTTGTCTCTCCCCTCCTCCTGCTAGCAGCCACCACAATCTACTCCTCTGTGGAAGCGCCTATTTTTCTAAGAGAATTTGAGGATTTTTTTTAGAGCATCACCTCTTTTTTCTTCTGCTTTTGTATTGTGAGGAGGCCAGCTAAAGGGCTGTGTGGGAGGAAAGCTGTCTCTGGGAGCAGGACGAAGTCTCCCGTGAGAAAGAGGTCAGGACAGACTGTCTCCTGAACGAGGCCCCTGGGGGACAAAGGGACCAGAAGGTCCCAGAAGTCACACCTGGGCCCCGGGGCAGTGCTGGCCACTCTTGAAGGGCACAGCGGGAAGTGTCTCCTCTCTGGCTTTCTCATGGGCACCATTTGACCTCATTTCAGGGGATTTCTGTCCCCTTCCCCAGCACCAGAGAGGGTCACACCATATTCTCAGTTGTTAAACAACTTTTAAAGGACTGTTATTGATTTTTTAAGATGACAACTGGAAGATAGCTGGGGTGTCTGTGTCTTTGTGCTTGTTGGGCCTGTGAGCTTCCGTGTTCACGGGTCTGGGGGAGTGTTTCTGTGAGGTGAGCCTGAGAGTGTGTCTGTGAAGATGGAATGGTAGTGCAGGGAGAGGGGTGGACACGCTTGTGTGTCTGAGCTGTGCCTGTGTGTGTGTGTGTGTGTGTGTGTGTGTGTGTGGACAAGGCTGTGTGTGCCTGTGCCTCGGTTCTGGATGTGTGGCTGTCCATGAGCAGGGGGTCTGGGCAGGGTGCCAGGTGTGGTCTGGCCTGTGAGCGGTATTAGAGGTGATTGTGCCGGGCCTGTCGAGTGTAGAGGGCAGGGGGCTTTCTAGGGAACTCCTGAGTGTCTACTTGGGAGATTGTGGGATGAAATTAGAGACTGTGTGGGAAATCTGTGGGAGACCTGTGGAGGGCTGTTGACATGGGTTTGGGGGTATATTTTGAAGTGTTTGTGGAATATGTGCAGGTGTCTACAAAGTCTCTGTGGGGTGACAGCGGGAAACGTGGGGCGAAATGTGAGTGTGACTACTGATATCTACAGACCACCTATGGGGTGAACGTGAAGGTGTCTCTGAAGGGTTGGGGGAGCTGTGGGAATGTGTCAGGGGTCCTCTAGAATGTCTGTCTGGGGGACAGTGTTGGTGGAGGGCCTGCTGGTGACTGGGGATGTCTGCAGACCTCTGCGTGCCTGCTCTGCCTCTGGATTCACCACACCTGAGAGTGTGACGGCCTCTAAACGTTCCGCCAGGACTATTCTCACCTCCAAGTTTCTCTGCCCCCAGTGTCACAGTGACAGGCTGAACGGAGGTACTTTCTCAAGGTCCTCAGCCACCAACAGTGACAGCACAGTTGATCTAGAGTGATGTCTTCCTCGAGGGATTAAGGGTGTGGTGTGGCCTCCATGCTGAGAGGGACCTGGGGTGAGGCCTCCCCAGTGAGAGGGACCTGGGGTGTCGCCTCCCCACTGAGAAGGACCTGGGGTGTCGCCTCCCCACTGAGAGGGACCTGGGGTGTGACCTCCCCCTTGTGAGGAACCTAAGGTGTGACCTCAGTCAGATCAGCCTGGTGATTAACTTTCCTTGCTCTCCTTCTGGATATACCTGAATGACCTCATTCAAACCTCAGAACCCCTTCTGAGAGGACGGTGCAGGCAGTACCATCTGGCTTATGGAGGAAGACACTGAGGCAGCCGTGGGGTCTGGCAATGGCCAAGCCAGGGGGACAGAGCTTGGGATGGTGTGTCTCACCACCCCACTTTCCTCTCTTGAAGCCAGATCTTGAGCTCCTGCCAGGTGGCAGGCGCCATCCTCTCTGAAGATTTTCTGTTTCGTTGAAATGTCCATCCTGACTTTTTTCCATGACCAGTTTTTGGTTTCACTGCTCTGTCCTCTGAACCCAGCAGAATGATCTGATGTATCCTCAGGAAACATTTCTTAATGAATGAATAAATGTCCCCACTTCAGAGGTCCATAGTGGTATCCATGAGAGGGGAACGTCAGAGAAGAGTAGACAAATGAGTACAGTAGGGGGTGGGAAAGAGAAAATTAGAAAGAAGAAAAAGCAAAGCCAAACCCTAAGCTATCTTAAGAGCATTTTTCTGGGTTTATTCTCTTACCCCATGGCAACAGTTACATAAAGAGATTATGTCCTTGCTTTAAAAAAACGTGTTATTCCCCTTCATTTAGAAATTAGACTTAAACGTCAATATTTACCTTAATAGTTCACCGACAGAAGCCAAAAACAGAATGCTCACACATCCCTGCAACACAGTTTAAAAAAGAGAAGAAAAATAAATTCCCTTCGGAAGTAAAAAGCCAACACATTCCATTTATTTCCCACACGCTAAAAGCTTGTGGTTCTCTCAGCAGAAACAAGTGATCTTTTTCCACTTAAGAGGGAGTGGATAGTGTTCAGGCATCTCTGTTTCTCCCCACACAGATGGGCTTTCATATCCAGCAAGTGGAGCTGTGTAACCTTGAGTGAGGCATGAGCTTGGACAAGACTCCCCTGTCCCAGTGCTCAGGCTGGGGTCACAGGGAGCTCCCTCCCTCGTGCGCCTGACAGTGTGCTTGGAAGACCTTGGTCACTGTGGGACGCGTGTCATACTGACCTGCACTGGGAGCAGCATCTGACACGGAGAAAAACACTGGAACAGCACCCAGGCACGCAGAACAGCAGAACTTGCTGTCCTTCATGCGAAATCGACACTGCTATTCTGTTGATAGCGTCCCAGTGTTCCACGACTAAATATCTCCTTGAACAAGCACCAGGCACTGCTCTGGCTAGGTGGCTCAGTGGTAAAGAACCCACCTGCCAATGTAGGAGACTCAGGAGACTCGGGTTTGATCCCTGGGTCGGGAAGATACACTGGAGTAGGAAATGGCAACCCACTCCAGTATTCTTATCTGGAGAATCCCATGGATAGAGGATCCTGGTGGGCTACAGTCCACGGGGTAGCAAAGATTCAGACATGACTGAGCACACACACACACACACACACACTTCTCTACCTAGCTGCTTTGCATGCCTTATCCATTAAATATTCAACATGATCCTCTAGGGTAGGTGATTTTATTACTGCCATTTTACAGATGAGTAGACTGAGGCAGGAAGAGCTTGAATGGTATGCCCAGGGTAAGAGAAGTCCTGAGAGGCATTATTACATTTCATGTGGTCTCTGAGCTCAGGTAGATCAGTGTCTGATCAGGCTGTGGTCTTAAATCACAGTCTGTGAAGTTCACGGTAGGTAACGTCATTTTCTTGCTCAGACTGGATACAAAAAGAATCCCAGTATGCTGTTTTTTCTTTTTTTCTTAGCCTTAGTATGACATACACCAAAAATTCTGTGTCACGTGTCTTCTGTAAGATTTTTCTAGCACATAATCTATTAATGAGAATTACATTACTGTTATTGGGTTCTGTCACTTTCCCCTGCAGTTATAGTATGATTTAGAAACTCACTTTATTTCAGGAAATCATGGTATCCTCTTGCCCTCTCTCCACATCTCTCCTCCTAGTTCATGTGTCACTGTCTTCCTTCACGTTCCCTCCTCAGAGTCCTGCAATCTGGCTTGCCTCCCTGTTCCTCTACTGACATTTTTCTCACTACAGGCTCCCTTTCTAATACATTGAATGGAACTGTCTTGGTCTCTCACCTTCCCTGAGCTCCCTGGATGCTTGGCTACTAAAGAGCTCTTTCCTCCTGGACACCCCTCCTCCCCTATTTGCTGCTGGTTACTAGGCCCTCTCAGCTCCTTGTGTCCCTAAGGTTGGGATCTTAGCCGTCTGCTCTTTTCTTCCAAAGTGCTATCCCATGCCCTCCATCACTCTCTCATGCTTCAGGAGCATCACAGCCGAGCTGTCTTCCTAAGCCAGCGACGTGCACGTCTGCCTCTCTACCCCAAACCCTGAGCAGGGATCACAGTTTCCCACACGACCCTGAATGTGCAGGATGTCACGCTCTCCGCGTGTATAAACCACACCGACGGCTGGAACACAGCTGCCCTTTGCCCCTTTTCTGTCAGGCTGTGTGGTCCCTGGAGCCTATGAGTCTCTTGGTGCCCTGAGGACCTATGCTGGGAACTGGATAAAGTGAGAAGGACTGAGGACGCCCAACACAGAAATCGTGCTCCACAAAAATGGTTTTCTTGCTATTTCCATCCCTCTCTCTCCCTCCTGGTGTCTACCTAGGCATCAGGTCTGTCTCGTGGGGAAGAGAGCACCAGCATTATCCCACCCTATCCACCCTGGGGCCACCTCCATTTAACCCTTGTCTGTTGGGCCAGAACAGAGCTTGGACTCTGTCTCCCCAGTCCTGACTTATCCAGTTAACCACTGATTTCCTGGCACCAGGCGAGTGTTTCTAACCCATGACTGTCTCTCTGCCACTGTCCTGCTAAGATTACCATGAAGGGTCCCTGCTACCAGTTAGACTAGGTAAAAACTCTTTCACTTAATTTCAAGATCCTCCATCAGTGTGGCCCCTCATTCAGTCCACATTTCCACCCCGACACCGCAAAATGGGAGCTCTTCCCTCTGGACCACCAGCAGTCCCACCTCTTACTCTGCCCTCATCTCTATGATTTGCTCACATCAGATCCCTCTCTCTACCCAGAGTTATATTTCCTTCAGGATCTAGCTAATCTATTAAGATTGCCTCACTCCCCCCGATCCAAAATGCTCTTTATTCCCTCTGAATTTCTCTAGTATACATAGTCAAGAACATATATCCTTTAACTACCATAAGGAAAGTTTGTCGAATTTTTACACTGTGCAAAATTGATTCAATCTCTCCTAAAAATAACCCCAAGAGATAAATGCCCACATAGTTTTTCACATGAGAAAACTGAAGTTCAGAAGGTGAATTTGCCTAATACTGCATCCGGGATTCGAACCCACGAAGTCTGATCCCAAAGCCCACATACCTCTCAACCGTCCTGTGCTAAATACTCTGTATTTGTTTCATCTCCCAAAGGATTCAATGGAAAAGATCATTTATTGTACAATTTTTTTCTTTTCCAGTGAGCCCAGCTCAGGGTGGAGCAGGTATTTATTAAATAAACACTCACTTCTTTTGTCTTGCGGCTTCTAGACTTAAAGATACTGTGACCCCCATCGAGTTAAACAGCTGAAGAAAGCAGTGGTCACACCAGGATTATTTGCTTGATCAATAGCAGATGACAATAAAGACCAGGCTACAGTGACCAGTGACATACGGACAACAAACCGCTTAGCTTCGGTGGTCCCCTTTTTTATTTTTCCTTTGGAAAAAAGAAAACCAAGGTATTAAAAAAAAAAAAAAACCAAACCTGAGCACTCAGTGCTCATTGCTAGTCTGAAATCATTTTGCTTCCAACTCTTATTCAAAACATCTCAGGGGCTTTGTTGACATTATCTGCTAATGATTGTAATCCCTCTTTCCAAAAGGAGAGGCGGCAGGCTGACAAACAACACCCTTCTGTCCACAGAGATCTGAGGTCTGAGGCCACCTCCCGACTTGCTCCTGGGCCAGCTGCCTGCACCGGGCCTCCGGATGCATTTCTAAAGGGTAACATTTACAGTGTTGGATAGCTGGGCCTTGTGGAGCTTAATGGGATTCTTAATAAAGGTGGCTTTCATTAAGACGGGGAGCACAGGCAAGGTGCCCTTGCTTTTGAGGAAAGGATGGCCCAGCACAACAAGTAATGCTCCTCCTGGGCTTGGAAATCTTGCAGGTCAAGTGCCTTGTCATACATTAACAGGCTCTTTCAGTTCCCAGGCAGATTGAGAGGAACGTCTAGACAAATGAAGGCAGAGGAATCATGCGATCTGTGTTAGGAGCAGAAACACTGAGACACAGCAGCTGCATTTAAACAGAGCAATTTGCTAAATGAGTGGTCGGCTACATTCCAGATGGCCAATGTGACACAGGGCTTAGAGGAAGCCTTTATTCAATCCTGCATCTGTCTAGACTGAGACATGAAAGGCCAGGTTACACTTACTGCAGCAACAGCAGCTTTGAAACTCATACATAAAACCTGCTTGGTATCACCAATGAGGCAGCTTGGCCAGAGGCCAGCTGGAGAAGATGCGGTAGCAGGGCGTGTGTGCAGCCCCGAGGAAAGCCGGCTTCTTGGCTGAATGACAGCCAGCCAGAGGTGGGGGCTCTCACTGTGCACTTCCGCCGGCTGCACCACCTCACCCACCTCCCACATGCAGGGAGGCAGGGGATCGTCATAGGAGGAAGCACCAGGATACGGTCAGAGAGCAGAAATACTGGATGAGTTCCACACGTCTTCTTTTTCATTGTTGTTCAGTCGCCAAGTTATATGTGACTCTTTGTGACCCCATGGACCATAGCACGCCAGGCCTCTCTGTCCCTCACAATCTTCTGGAGTTTGCCCAAGTTCATGTCCATTGAGTCAGTGATGCCATCCAACAATCTCGTCCTGTGTTGTCCCCTTTTCCTCCTGCCCTCAATCTTTCCCAGCATCAGGGTCTTTACCAATGAGTTGACTCTTCCTATCAGGGGGCCAAAGTACTTCATAATCATTTCCCATGTGTTTGACTTTGGATTTTCTAATTAGGTTGTCAAATTTCCAATGTGGATGAAAGAACATTCTTAGCTTTCACCTACGACCCCACTCTGTGTTCCCATCTCCCTGCCTCTAGCACCTAATTCAGTCCTGGCTCAAGCACCTCTTTAGAGATGATATATCAAAGATATTGGCTGAGTAGGCTGGGGGGCAGACCAGATGACCACCTTGTTCTGGGACCTCTGGGTCCACAAGATATGTTGACTGACTGATTTAAACTAGGTCAGCCAAAATCAAATGGAACCACTTGATGGGCATCTTGCCCAGCTTTAATAAAAGAGGCAGCCACAGAGCTTCATTGGACTGATATGAGGACCTACAGGAATCAGCTCTACTGACCTATTTCTCTCTGGTAAGTTCTACCCCAAGCCTATTTAATTTTTATTGTTGGATTGAAAGTTTCCATGGGTTGAGGCTTTCACTATGTTCTTCAGCAGCCATTGAAGTTCCACGGTTGGAACGTACTGACCAGTCAGTAAACAAGCCTGCTTCCTCTCACCACCTCCTTCTGGGTCCCAGAACCCTCTGGGCTTCCATGCTGGACAGCTGTTTTTTTCTGACTAAGGAGGAAAAGTTTAACCTGATGAATCACCAGCAGCCCTTCCTGTGACAGTCTCAGGAAAACTACAGTCTGCTTAGGAAGAACTCCGAAGCACTTCACTTACTGTGGATTCTGATCTACACAGACATGGAAAAATTTGAGTTCTGTTCTGTGTCTGCACACCAAAGCTTCTTTACTAGCGCTTTTCTCTCTTAGAGATTTCCTATCATCAGGACTATGTCTACCCTAGAGTCAGTCCGAAATAAATGAGCTAAATGAATAGGGCTGTCCTAGGGGGGAATTTATCACTATCCCCATACTAATCTCACCCACATACCACTTCTTAGGTAACCATTTGAGGTAACTGCCCAGTTTCCTCATTTGTACCAATAAGCACAGAAAACGATTCAAGAGACTATTATTTTCAGTTCTCCCAAGGGTGGCACATGACTAGCATTGCTTTAGATGCACAGGTAAGAAGCTAATCTGTGTCTAGAAGAGATGGCTTTGGACATAACTGGCCTAGACTTTGTTAATGGAGGTCTTTGTGGCAAGAGTCCAGGTTATGGAAAGGGAGCTATTCTAGTATCTATAATATTCTAGCAGTAGATATGCCAAAACTTCAGAGAAATAATTTCACTGAACTTCAAGATAGTCGCCAATCTGTTCAAGTCCTTACAATACTCAAATAGCTCAGAAAGGGTATAAAAGTAGATCATTCACCTCCTTAAGAAACAGGTTTCTTCAGACTCACAGACATAGAGAACAGTTGTGTGGTTGCCAAGTGGGAGGTGGGTAGGGAAGGATTGGAAGTTTGGGATTAGCAGATGTAAATTAGTATATATAGGATGGATAAACAACACAGTCCTACTGTATAGCATAGGGAACTATATTCAATACCTGTGATAAACCATAATGGAAAGGAATATAAAAATAAGAATGCCCATATGTGTATAACTGTACAGCAGAGATAGGCACAGCAGAGTACATCAACTATACTTCAATTAAAAAAATTAAAAAACCATGCTTCTTAGTATGCTGAACACAACACTGACGAGTATATCTAAATGATCGTTAGATATACTCTAAAGATGATCCTAGATGAGAGGTAGCAAAGAAAGAAGCCCAAGAATAGTCAGTCACTCATCAAGACAGCCTTTGTGGTATGACGGTGATAAACCAGGTTTCCCTTGTCTTTGTCTCAGTAGCTTCCTTTATGCTGACTGTGTCCCTGATTCCAAGGATACTTGCCCATCAAGAAGTAGGCAAGATGTGAAGACCTTGAAAGCCGACAAAGGGTGCTTAGGGGACCTTACGTGATACAACAGCAAGAGTTAGTGCATCTGCTTCATATATAAACTAATTTCTCTCTTGGGCACAACTCATAATTTTGTGAGATGGCAAGGTGAGCTCCTTAATGATATCTTCACTGTAAGCTTTTTATCAGCCTAAAGAAAATTCGTTTTTTTTTTAAAAAATGAACATCCAGCAAAGGCTCAATACTGTTTAAAAATGTCCAGACTTTTAAACATTCAAATATAGTTCCACAAAGAGCCATCCATGATTGACACTTTATCTTATTAAAGTGCTGTTAATTAAGAACCATAACCACGAGCTACAAGGATTAAAGCAGCATACTCTGCAATCTATTCCTGAAACAAAATGCAACTCTGATTTGCTTGGAACCTAAATCAAAGGAACAGTCTATGGGGTCATTCACTTCCGGTCCACTAGGGGGCAGTGAATGATCGGGTTTCCCCCAGGCAGCTTTAATGACGGTTGCTATATATACACCTGAAGTGTGGCAGGCCTTTTACACAAAGTGAGCAGTGCCGCAGTGATGACAGGTGCAAGGAGCAGCCCGTTATTGCTACCAGCACAGTCTGTCAGGAGGATGAAGTGAAATGGATCATTTGCATTTTTACCAATGAACTTGCATTATAATGAACAGGCAGTGTTGCCTGGATGGGGCCCTGGCTTTGCCTCCCTGGCTTCTGTTGGACTGCTGCCAGTCACCAGGCTGGACCGCACCCAGGACTGCAGCGCGATGGACAGACAGAGCCGGGGAGCTGAATTTAACAATTGCCTGGGGCTGGTGACCACAGGGGCACGGATAAGCATGGTGGGGGTGAGTGTGGGGTGGGTCGCTCTCCCATCGCATCCCTGGACCAGTGTCCACTGCGGGGAATTCCAGGCCTGGGAAGCTGCAGCAGTGCGTATTCAGGGATCCAGACCATGCGTGCTGCAGTCTGTGTGAATGGCGCCCCCTGGAGTTGGGCAGTGAGGCTCTGTAGAATCACCCACCTGCCCTCTCTTGGCTGCTCAGTTTTTTAAAAACAATCTGCCTTCAAAGGCTCTAGGGAAAATAGAAAGGCCACATATAGGCAGAGTTTGAAATTGAAACTAGCTGGATTTCAGAGTTGGCCAGGGTCCCTCTCCCTTATTCCTCAGTCCCACCCCAGATCCAAGTATCTGGCACCCTCCTGATGGTCGTCTTTGTTCTGTTCCAACATGCTCTTCAAAAAGATTCTAGGACATCACACCATCCACCTAGGTTATGTTTACATCACTTGGTCTCCTCTCCCACCCGAATTTACATTTAAACCTTATTTCTAATTGCGAAGCAAAATCCAGAGAAAGGTTTCCTCCCTCCTGGACCCTTCTCCTTAGCCCTGATTAACAGGAGCCTCCCCTGCCTAATGGGAGTTAAACCAGACGTGTGTTTCCTGCTGTGCTCTGACTTTAAAGCTTTCCGAGTGATTCCTTCCTCCTCAGCCCTGTTTCTTCACACATTTACCTGGAACATCCCTTTCGTTTTACTTGAAAGCCAGTAAAGCACAGTGGTTAAATGCAGGCTGGGATTAGACTGCTTGGGTTCAAATCCCAGCTGTGTCGCCTCCTAGCAGCACGTAAGCTGGAGAGCCCACGTGACTGCTCTGTGCCTCAGTGTCCCCGTTATCACAGATGACAGTAAGAGCAGCGCCAGATGGCGGTGGCGTGAGGATTGAAGACGCAAGCACAGCACCAGGCCGAGGCCGGCACTCAGACATGCTACTTGTCAGAATTTTATGCATTTGCCATAACGTCGTGTTTCCTCTTCTCTTTCCTCCACTTGCACCTCGCCTTCCAGAAACAGATTCTCCCACCCGCTTCCCTCCCCCTTGCTCCTCCCTGAAAGGACAGCAGATGGTCTTCTGGCCCCTGAATCACTCCCGACTGCCCCCTCATGCCCCCTCCTGCCCTGCACACCTACCTGATCATCACCATAGAGAAGCAGGCACTTGTCAGGATCCTCGTAACTAGAGCAAAGAACGAAAAAAGAAAACATCTTTCAGACATGGAGCACAACAGCAGCTCGGGGGAGGGGGACCCGAAGACTGTCCTTTATGTCACACTTATGTTCTATTTGCAGAACAGTCTTAGACATAGACACTTGTTTACTTCACCCAGATCAGAAGTGATTTCAGATTTCTCTTCATTTAATCATCTCCTTCCACTGTGTAGGTTCATAATTAAAATAAGAAACTTATTTATAAAGCCAGTGCCAGAGCTGAGAGCTAGCTGAAAGAAGGTGCTTGGGCTGATGAACCCTCTCGGTCAGCAGACCTCCAAACCACAGTGGGCAGCCTGGAAGGAGAGGCAGGGGCTTGCCTGACATGGACAGCATCTCCCCCATCGGATGGGGGTTGGAGGGAGTGGGAAAGAAGGAGCATTGGCTCCCTAATCCTGGTGTCCAAGAAGGAAGTGGCCAGAGTTTCATGGGGAAATGCTGCACCACCCACTTTGGGTAAATGGCTGGCTTCAAGGGTAGGGTGCCCACCGGCTGGTGCCAGGGCCAGAGGGAGAGAACGTAGTTGCGGATGAAGATGTGAGAGTGGGTGGAGTTGGCTGGAAGGGGGGATGATGGGGCTGAGAAAGAGTAGGAGGAGGGCGTATGGACAGTGGGCAACAAAGCGGCAAGACCCTGAGTGTGTTACCCTTCCCAGTGACCCCTCAAATCTCAGTATTATCTACAAAAATCACTAAATGCTTGGTGTGGCTGGATTTCTTGTCAAACCAGGAAAGGGGCTGAGTGGATACATGAGGTGGAGGCCTGCCAGTATCTGGGAAATAGCAATGAAGGCTTGTCTGACATTATGTGGCTACATAATGTGGCTACATGACATATTTTTGGAAGTACAGCTGATATACAATATTGTGTTAGTTTCAGGTGTACTACAGAATGATTCGACGTTTGCATACATTATGAAATGATCACAAATCTAGTAACCATCTGTCCCCATAAGTGGCTACATTAAATTTAAAAAATAATTTGTCACTTTGAATTACATTAATTTATTACTCTTATTTCCGGAAACAGAAGGAACCTACAAGAGACACACTTCTTTCCTGTGTCAGTATCAGAAATTTGTATGTGTCTTAAACACCTTAATTGATATCTTATAGACCCTACCAAGTGGCCAATGGAGGTTGTTTCCTTCTTTTTTCTGGCTTTTAGGAAACTCAAAGAAAAATAGGCTATTCATTTCTAAGAATTGTTTAGGGTCTTATGGAGTGTATTTTGGTCACTGATTTTGTCTCCCTATACATTTATCCATCACCTTCATTCATCCATGTGCACATGTTGTATCTTTTATTCTATTCTATATTCATTGCTGTAACTGTCCCCAAATCCTCTTTTGAACATTGTAGTTATTAATAAACAAAAACACGAATAAGTATATTTTGCCTATCCTGAAAATTCTTACACTTGAGTATTTTTACTGCACAGACTATTCCTCAAGTTTTGCCGGCAAATCTGTCCATTAATCTTTTCTGGACTTCTGTCTTTAGAGTTCTGCTTTTCCAAAAGACTTTGCTTCACCCTCATTTTATTAACATGGTCTCTTGTATTTTCTTCTAGTATCTACTTAAAAAATATTTAGATCTTTATTTTGAATTAATTTTTATGTATCCTGTGATTTAAGGACTTAATTTTCCCCCTAATAAATAGCTAACAATTATTTGTTAGACTGTTCTCCCACTAATTTGAAACACTTATTTTATCAGATACTACTTTTCCTGTGTGCATGTCTGGCATCGATCTATTTGTCTCTCCTTTGCACTAGCTCTTTCATTTATTATAACTTAACAGCTTGCTTTGATATCCAGTAGTTCCAATCTTTGGAGAAGGCAATGGCACCCCACTCCAGTGCTCTTGCCTGGAAAACCCCATGGACGGAGGAGCCTGGTAGGCTGCAGTCCATGGGGTCGCTAGAGTCGGACACGACTGAGCGACTTCACTTTCACTTTTCACTTTCATGCATTGGAGAAGGAAATGGCAACCCACTCCAGTGTTCTTGCCTGGAGAATCCCAGGGACGGGGGAGTCTGGTGGGCTGCAGTCCATGGGGTCATACAGAGTCAGACACAACTGAAGTGGCTTAGCAGCAGCAGCAGTTCCAATCTTACCTCCTTATTTATTTTCAATATTTTTTGGGGGCTATTTTCACATATTTACTCTTTCAGATGAACTTCAGAATCAACTTGTTGAGCTTCAAAACAATCTCTTAGATATGTTCATTGGAATTCCATTGAAATTGACATTTAATCTGGGGAGAGGTGACATCTTCACAATATTAAAATTTCCCATTCACGAACAAAATGGCTTCCCTTTTATTTGGTCTTTCTTTTACATTTTTAAAGAAAGGCTGTTGATGGTACTAGTAGTAAAAAAAAAAACCGCCTACCAAGGCACCAGACGTAAGAGACTCCCTGGGTTTGGAAGATGCCCTGAAGGAGGGCATGGCAACCCACTCCAGTATTCTTGTCTGGAGAATCCCATGGACACAGGAGCCTGGTGTGCTACAGTCCACAGGGTCAGAAAGAGTTGGATACAACTGAAGCAACTTAGCATGCACGTGCAGAAAGGTTGTTATCACTCTAGATATATCTCACACATTTCTTGTTAAGGTTATTTCTGGGAATAATCAATTATCTACCAATCAATTTCTTCCTTAGAGAAAAATCGAGAAAGATAGCAAAGAGTCAAGTTCCTCACGGTCAAGATACTCCTGTTACAAAGACATGTACCTGTGTATGGGTTCAGTTGCTTCAGTCGTGTCTGCCTCTTTGCGACCCCATGGACTGCAGCCAGCCAGACTCCTCTGTCCATGGGATTCTCCAGGCAAGAATACTGGAATGGGTTGCCATGCCCTCCTCCAGATCTTCCAGACCCAAGGATCAAACCTGCGTCTGTGTCTCCTGTATTGCAGGCAGATTCTTTAACCACTGAGCCATCTGGGAAGCCCCTTACGAAGCCATATTCACCTGCAAAGGTCTGCCATACCTTTTCCCAAGAAAGACCCGTTCAACCCGTGTATAATGTTGGAAATAAGAACAGTTGGGCAGTTGAATAAATTTAAAAAAAATCCTGCACATCCCTCAAAAAGACAAAGAACAGAGGTTCTCCACTAAGTTATAAAAAGACTCGTTTAGACCCCCAATTTTTCTCTATACCTTTTATTTCTACAGATGATATAAAATATAAAATAAAATTCAACTCCTTGCACACATTATCATTCTCCCCAGCACATAAATCTTGGGATTTGAATATCAATCATGAAGAATCCATCCAGTCTACTGGTGTCTCATTTCCTTTCCCTCCATTTCAATCGTCTTGACTTTGATCATGCTTAAGCCACTCACAGCCATGGTTGTACCCTTGATTTTGTCCTCAGTCATACCCGGAGCCCCTGCAAAATCTCCATTTCAAACTCCAGTCTTCCCAGTTTATCTGCACTGTACTCCAGCTGTAACTCTTGGACTTTCAATCCATTGGTCCTAACACATTTTCACTGCCCTTGACCCTTCCATGCCTTATTTTCCTTCATATCTGGCTTAAATTCCACAGTCAATTATAACCACTTCCTCCTTTACACCCCAACTCTCTCGTTGTTGCTGCTGTTCTTTCTTGGCAAAAGTACATCCCTGATTCAAACTGACTTTCCACCCACCCCCTGCATGCACTCACATGAAAATGTGGCTGGCGATAAACCACACCACTCTGCTGAGTGGTCTGACTTGAAATTCATGACCACAAACCACAAATAAATTCTCAGTGCTTCCTGGCAGCCATTCTCATCTCCCACTTTTCAAGACCATTTCACACTTCCTCTTTTCTCTGAAAATCTCCAATGCTTCTTCCCAATGTCCATTCTCAGATGAAGATCCTGCTTCTGAGTTATCAAGAAAATGGAAACCTTTAAAACAGGCTCCACTGGGGCTTCCCTGGTGGCTCAGTGGTAAAGATTCCGCCTGCCAATGCAGGAGACACGGGTTTGATCCTTGGTCAAGGAAGATCCCACATGACACAGAGCAACTAAGGCTGTGTGCTGCAACTACTGAGCCAGCGCTCTAGAACCTGGGAGCCACACTACTAAGCCCATGTGCCCCACCTTCTGAATGCCACATACTCTCGAGCCCATTCTCCGCAACAAAAGAAGCCGCCACATTGGGAAGCCTGCGCACTGCAACCACAGGGTAACCCTCACAACTAGAGGAAAGCCCTCACAGCAATGAAGATATAGCACAACCAAAAATTAAAAATGAACAAACAAAGAAAACAGGCTCCGTCAGATCCCAGCACACATGCACACACTTACCTGCGTATGGACCCATCCACTCAGGCTTCCTTTGCATCCCTGGTTCCCCCCGGGGTCAGCCCTTCACATGCATGCTGGATCCCATCCCTTTTTGCCTACCCAATCTGCCTGCTGTTCAGCATTTTCCCCCTCTGTCTCCTGCACCATTGATATTCTGGATCATTCCCATCAGCACAAAAAAGGGTTCTAATTACTCTCGTTGGAGAGGATAAAAAACACTTGTCTCAGTCTGCTTGCCCTACCAACTATCACCCCATTTTTCTCCTTCCCTTTACAGAAAAATTCCTTGAAAGAGGGGTTGATCCTGCTGTCTCCATTTCTCTCTTCCTATTCCCACTCAATAGCATTTTCATCTGGCATGTCCACCTTGGACAAAACTGCAGTGACTTCCAGTGGAAACTGTGGGTCCTCGTCTTTCTAGCTGCTGCATGCACTTGACGCTGCTCATCCAGGTTTGAACACCCAGGACTCGGCCCCTATTGCCTACACATGAGCAAGTGCATCCGACACCTTGAGCTCTGACTCCGCTTCTTTATTCTGATGACTCTGACGCCCCTCAACACGCATACCTTGACCACCTCAAATTTCTGATGCCCTCCCCTTGTGCTTCTTTCTCAGCACTTATCACTTTCCAACACCCTATGTAATCATCTATTATGTTGATGGTTTATTATCTGAAAGCCAGGCTCCACTAGAGCAAAGGTTCTTGCTTATTTTACTCGCTAACATGCCGTGAGTGCTCAGAGCAGTGTCGGGCCTATAATAAGCTACACTGATCTTTGCTGTTGATGCATGAATCATACACTCCAGGCTGGCCATGCTCAACTCCCAGCAAACCCAGGCCCCACCTCTAATGCACAGGCTCCGGCCTCGCCTGTAACCCCTGTACCTCATTGTTGCTCTTCCCTCAAGTCCCTCCCAGTGGTGCCCGTGAGCACTGCCCTATCCCCCCACCCCCGCATAATTTCTAGATCCTTCTGTGCTGTATTTCTTCTCCTTTGCTCTCACATCCTAACACACTCCTCACTGAGCTTATTGCCTGTCTCTTTCCACTAGGACGGAAGTTCCCTGAGAGCAGACTTTTGATCTGCTTCTCCCCCTGCTGTGTCCGCAGCACCCAAATAGTGCCTGAGAACACATATGTGGAAGGGGCTTACTTAGAAAGCACCCTTTATAAAGTTCTGAGCGATCATCTCCCATACTTGTCTCTACGAATGTGGACCAGAAGACAGTCAAGCTCTAGCTGGATGCAGTGGGTCTGGCCTGCATGCTGCGCCCACATTCCCCAGGGTGGCCTTCGCTCACCCTTGCGTGCTTGGCCTCTGAGTCCCAGCCAAGATCTGGAGGCCTCACCTGGAGGCCACTGGGCTCCCTGCCTCGGTCCTAGTGCTCCAGATACACTCTCCCCACTGCCCTTGGCCTCCTTGATTTTGGAGCCTCGGTCGCCCAGCCAGCCAAATGCAGGGTGACTCCTCGCCCACTCTTGGCTCTGTCATCCAGCTGAACGAAGGCTGGCAACTCGCCCAGGGACTGTAACAGGCTAGGCAGCCCCAAGCCATTCATTCCTTTATTCCTCAAATAGTTATTATAATACCATGTGGCCAGTGTGGTTTTATGCTGATGGGATATAACAGAGAACACTCTTGCCATGGTGGAGCTCATATCTAATGGGGGGGGTGGGTAAGAAATAAATAGCCAAATAAATATATCACATGTCAGATGATGCTAATTGCTATGGAAGTAAATAAGGCAGGGTGAGGACATTAAGTAAATCTGAGTCTTGGGGTGGAAGAGTGTATTTTCATGGTCAGAGAGGCCTCTTGGAGAAGCAGGTGACACTGGATTGAGCCACATGGATTTCTGAAGGGAAGGTCACTCCTGGGGGTAATGACAGCAAATGCAAAGGCCCTGAGGTGCATTTGTCCCTGCTGTGTTCAGAGAGCAGTAATGCATGCAAAGGCCTGGAGCAAGGTGGGCAAGCAGGAGGGTCCTGGTGGGGACAGAGTGGCCTGGCAGGCGGAAGCATAAAAGAAGGAAGATTTCTCCTAGAACTGAAGGAGATCCTCCCTGAGCTTGCGGGGAAAGGAAAAAATAGACGGGGAAAAACTGGGAACAGTGACAGACTTTATTTTTTTGGGCTCCAAAATCACTGCCAATGGTGACTGCTGCTATGAAATTAAAGGATGCTTGCTCCTTGAAAGAAAGCTATGACAAACCTAGACAGCATATTAAAAAGCAGAGACATTACTTTGCCAACAAAGGTCCACATGGTTAAAGCTATGGTTTTTCCAGTAGTCATATATGGATGTGAGAGTTGGACCATAAAGAAGGCTGAGTGCTGAAGAATTGATGCTTTTGAACTGAGGTGTTGGACAAGACTCTCGAGAGTCCCTTGGACAGCAAGGAGATCAAACCAGTCAATCCTAAAAGAAATCAACCCTCAATATTCATTGGAAGGACTGATGCTGAAACTGAAGTTCCAATACTTTGGCCATCTGATGCAAAGAGCTGACTCATTAGAAAAAACCCTGATTCTGGGAAAGATTGAAGACAAGAAGAGGAGAGGATGACAGAGGATGAGATGGTTGGATGGCATCACTGACTTGATGGACATAAGTTTGAGCAAGCTCTGGGAGATAATGAAGGACAAGGAAGGCTGATGTGCTGCATTCCTTGGAGTCACAAAGAGTTGGACGTGACTGAGCAACTGAAAAACAACAAATTCATTGGAAGGACTGATGCTGAAGCTGAAGCTCCAATACTTTGGCCACTTAATGCGAAGAGCGGACTCACTGGAAAAGACCTAGATCCTGGGAAAGATTGAGGGCAGGAGGAAAAGGGGAAAGCAGAGGATGAGATGGTTGGACAGTATCACTGACTCAGTGGACATAAGTTTGAACAAATTCTGGGAGATAGTGAAGGACAAGGAAGCCTAGTGTGCTGCAGTCCATGGGGTTGCAAAAAGTTGGACACAACTTAGCAACTGAACAACAAAAGGAAAAGCAGAAGAACCACAAGGAAGGGGGAGGAAGAGAGGGCTGAGGGTTCTTGTAGGTACACAGCCCAGCTATCCAGGGGGCTGCCAAAGGGAACTGTGGTTCCCCAGCAATGTGAGAGGAGTAGCTGTGTGGAGCTCCAGGTAGACATGCCACCTGCAGCCAAGTGCAGAGTCTTATGTATGAGACAGCCTCAGGCCCAAAGGGGCCTTAATGAAGGCTTCCCACCAGTGGACCCCCAAACTCAGGCACCATGTCAGTGGAACCCCTGTAGTGACTGATATTACGGTGTGGGTGCTCAAAACAGAACTGGAGTTCTGAAAAGTAAAGTGAGTTATATTTCTTTCATATCCAAAGTTACAGACTAAGATTCACATTTGCTACATTATTCTAAGTACATTAAAATCAGGAGAAATAAACTGTTGTGTACCACTGGCTTATCTTTCACACATCTTTGCCCCTGGATGTTGATATATTTTTCTTCCAACAAGACTTGGAAAAATGAAAAGAGTTGCCTTGAGTGGAAATCTCTGCTCTGCTATTGCTTACCCTGAAAGGAAGCATGGAGCCTGCCTTAAAGCATGCAGTCACTGACTTCTCTAAAAGAGAGACTCGATATTTCTGCCAAAAAAAAATCCCAGAAACACATCCATCCCGAGTATCAGAGCCCAGAAATTATTCATATCACTCTGCAGCTCTGGCAAGAGACCAGATTCCTGGAATTCGAGGCATCTGAAACATTTCATTGTGCTGCAATAACAGCAATAGATGTGGGTGATAACAATCTAGAAAGAGTTTTTCAAAGGGGCTATCTCTGATTTTTTAAGATGCAAAAAAGGCCCAATTTAGGATCAATAATTCCCCCCTTTCTAGAGATGTTTCAAGCTAATCTGTGTGTTTCAATCTCAGCAAGGGCAGCAAGACTGTCATTTCATTTAGGAGTTAGGTTTAGAGTAGTTTTATCCAACTAATTGCAGCCCAGCGATTCAGGGGAGCATTCTGTCACATCTAATAACCTGAAGCTTTCACACAATGCTTAGGACAGGGCCTCAGACCCAGGGTAAACTCCCCATATGCTGCTGGCAAGGACAGGGAAACCAGGAAATTGGAAGTACCTAGCTGTGCTTGGACTGGCTTCAGACTTCATTTCTTTGATCTTTGATGAATTGCAAAGCTTCATGATAAGTGAGTCAATTTCTGACAAGTCTTGGCATTCTAAATCCTAATGATCTTACCATCCCAATATTTTTTTCCTTCTGGGTCACAGTAGGATGATGCATAGAATACATCTCTTGGTTTCCCCCTTCAAAATGGAGATGATCGTGGGGTCTCAGTTATGAAAGGTGATGGGGAGACTGAGGCCAATGACAGCTATTCACAAGGGACCCATCAGTGCTCTTTTTCAGGCGGCAAAAGACAGGAAGAACAGTCAGATAAGAGATCACTGAATGTGTCTGTAGTTATTGATGCTAGATTCTTTCTCTCTATATATCAGCCTTCCAGGAAAAAAGAGAATGGATCATCAATGCTCCCAATTTGTAACTCGGCTAAGGAAAGAAGGCAGGCTGTTTTTACTCAGTGTATGCTTGACCTGAATCAAATTGATTGTACTAAAGCACTGAGGCATGGCTGGGATTCTGTCATTTATGTGAGAAGTCTCTTCTGGGGTCCATGGGGATGCCATTTGGGGATGAACCATCTCTTGAGAGAGCCAACCAATGTCTTAACATCAACTTGGATGTAAACCAGAAAACAATGGTGATGCTGATCACTTTGTCCTTCAAAGAAGCTGGGAGGGAATGCAGATCATATGACAAGCATCAATGTTCAAAGAGGCCTTGATCCACTGGGATACTGGCAAAATACCATTGAGATTTGTTCAAAATTGTAAGCAGAGCATAAACAAATCTTCCCAGAGTTTGTGGACCAAGCTACAAAGAGGAGAGACTGGAGGCTGTGAGCCAAGCAACAAGAACATGTAAGCAATTGTTCCCACCCACACTGGGACAAGGATTATAGAAATGAGAGCAGAAAGAGACAAGAAGTGGCCAGTGTTTGGAAGTAGAAGGTGAGGAAGAGAGGGGGCAACCACAGGGAATTCCAAGGTTCGCAGTTCAAATGATGAAATGGAGGCTATAATCAAAGCAGAAAACATTGGAAGCGCTGCAGAATCTGGGGGCAGGGAGGTTGCATTTTGGCACTTCAGTTTTGAAAGGCCTATGGGATACCCACTCACAGACAAACCTAGCATTCAGAGGACAGAGGTCAAGAAGTAATTTTAAATCATAGCCAAAGCCATAAAAAGAAAAGACAATACTTAAGGAGACAGTGTGGTAAAGAAGAAGGCCAAGGGGTAGCACTTGAAGGGCTCTCAACATGTAAGAGGGAAGAGGAGGGTGAAGGCTGGAGGAATTGGAGAACCAGAGGCGGAGCTACTGCAAAAATCAAGGGAAGAAAAAGTATATGTCACACAGCTTGGTATAATGAAGACTCAACAGAAGGAAGGATCTGCCTCCTAGGATGTCATTGTATTAGGTCTAGTGAGAAACAGGCTGTGAAGCCTGGTAGTGATGGTGTCTGGGTGCAGGGCAGAGGGCCAGGAACCAGATGCTGCGAGTCCCTGAGCATGCAGCGTGAGGGGCAATGCCCTCCTCAGGCCTTTACTCCTGTTGTTTCTCTGTCTGCACGGCTGTCTCCCAGGTATCCCCCTTGGCTTCCTTGGCTCACTCCCTTGCTCCCTCTGGGTCTTAGCTTGAAGGTCACCTTTCACTATAGCTTCCCCTAACCACCTTACTGATTACTACAACGAACAACTCCCCCATCCTACTCTCACCACACACACACATATATCCTTGGCATTATTTCCCTTTTTTAAGTCCATAGCACTTAACACCTTTCAACATACTGTATCATTTGTACATTTATAAAACTTATTATTTATTCTCAATCTCTCCTTCTTGAATGAAAACTCCTTGAGGGCAGAAAATCTTATATATATTATACTGTGAAGGATTCCCTGCACTCACAACGGTGTCTAGCTCACACTGGTCCTTCTGGAGTATTTGTTGAGTGAATGAACACAGCTGACTAGAATACAAGACAGAGAGTGATAATTCCTGGAATAGAGATATAAATAAAGTAATATAGAATACAAGGGAGAAATAGACAGCAATGTGCTCCTCTGTACACGGAATTCTCCAGGCAAGAAAACTGGAATGGGTAGCTGTTCCCTTCTCCAGGGGAATCTTACCAATCAAGGGATCAACCCAGGGTCTCCTGCATTGCAGGTAGATTCTTTACCAGCTGAGCTACCAGGGAAGCCATGATAATAGTAGGAAACCTCAATACCTCACTTTCAGCAATGGATAGAACATCCAGACAGAAGATTAGTAAGGAAACATACGATTTGAATAACACTATAGATCAAATAAATCTAACAGACATACATAGACATTTAACCCAACAGCAACAGAATATACATTCTTCTCAAGGACACGTGGATCTTTCTCTGGGATAGACCATTTAGGCCACAAAACAAGTCTTAACAAATTTAAGAAGACTGAAATTATATTAAGTATCTTTTGGATAACAATGAAATGAAGCTAGAAATCAAAGCAGAAAGCAAATTGGGCAATTCATGAATATGTGGGGGGGGGGAACCCACATTTTGGAACAACCATTGGGTCAAAAAGAAGTAAAGGAGGAAATTAGGAAATACCTCATGACAAATAAAAATGAAAATACACCATATCAAAACTTATGAGACTCAGTGAAAGCAGTACTAAGAGGGATGTTCATGCCTACATTAAAAAGAGGAAAGATCTCAAATCAACAACTTGGCTTTAAACCTCAAGGAACTAAAAGAAAAGAAGAAGAACAGGACTTCTCTGGTGACTCAGTGGTAAAAAGTCCACCTGGCAATGTAGGAGACACAGGTTCAATCCCTGGTCCAGGAAGATCCCACATGTCACAGAGTAACTAATCCTGTAAAGTCACAACTACTGAGCCTGTGCTCCAGAGCCACAAGAGAAGCTACTGAACGTCGCAATGAGAGAGGAGCCCCGGCTCCCGCAACTACAGAAAAGTCCATGCAGCAACGAAGACCCAGCACAGCCAAAAAGAAATAACTAAATAAGTACTTTTTAAAAAATTTTATTTAAAAAAGAACAAACTAAGCCAAAGTTGGCAGAAGGAAATAACAAAGACTAGAAAAGGAATAAACAAAACCAAAAAACAACAAAACTAAGAGTTGGTTTTTTGAAAAGATTAAAATATTTATAACACTTTTGCCAGATTAACTAAGAAAAAAGAGAAGACTCAAATAAATAACATTAGAAATGAAACAAGAGACATCACAAATGATACAATAGAAATACAACTGTGAAAGCTATATGCCAACACGCTGGGTAACCTAAAAGAATGGACAAATGCCTAGAACATAAAATTTTACCAAGACTAAATCACGAAGAAACAGAAAGTCTGACCAGATGTATAGCTAGTACAGAAATTTAATTGAAGGCCCAGAACCAGATGACTTTACTGGTGAATTCTATTGAACACTTTAAAAAATAATTAAAACCACTCTTTCTCAAAAACTTCCAAAATACTGAAGAGGAAAGAACACTTTGAAACTCATTTTATAAAGCCAGGATTACCCTGATATCAGAGCCAGACAGAGACACCACAAGAAAAGAAAACAACGCATCAATATCCCTGATGAATGTAGACACAAAAATCCTCAACAAAATACTAGCAAACCAAATCCAACAGCACACTGAAAGGAGTGATGGCTCAAGACACAGAAATCAATTAATGTGATACATCACATCAACAAAATGAAGGATAAAAATCACTTGTCTCAATAGGTACAGAAGAAGTGTTTGACAAAATTCAACATTCTTTCATGATAAAAACTCTCAACACACTAGGAACAGAAGGAAAAGGACCTCGGTGTGATAAAGTTTTCTTCCGAGAAATGTTCTGCGGGTAGTAATGTCATATCTCTTAGCTAAGTGGTTTTCTTCTCCCCTTCTTCTATTGTTAGTTTATTTCATATTTGAAGAGGACAATATCTTGCCCTAAGTTAGTAGATGAATTAGCAGTAGATCAAGCTGAGATTAAAAAAATACTTTTTATGTATTCATCTGTTTAGTAAAAAATAGCTATTGAATGTCTTCTAGGACCTAAGGGATCTATTAGACAGATACATTTATCACTCAGCAGAAATATTTCTCTTATTTTCCTATTTTGCTTTTATAGCTAAAAATGTTAAAGCTAAGACGTACTTTTGAGTGTGTCTGCAGTGGTTTGAAAGCAACAAAAAAGAAGTTGTATGTGAAATTGTATATTAAAGGTAATAACAGAGGGAGCTCCGCACACGGCAATTAGTCTACAATGTGCTCCCACAAATGCACTCAGACACCATGATTAATGCTTCCTGGAGCCTTCAATCTCTATAACTAGCTATCATTGTACTTATCAGAACCCTACTTGCCCAGGAAATTATGATAAATACTGTGCTGGTTCCAATATCGCTCTAAGTGATCAGGTCTGGGTGTGAGAGGCAGTGGTGAGACGAAATGGAGATAAAATGCAAAGTTCATGTTCTGGCTGCTTAGCAAGAATTCAGCAAGGAAACAAGTCAACAATCCTTAAGGAAGGTTTTAGGGCAACACAGAGACACCCCACCCCACAACACACACCCAGGTCCAGTCTATGCCAGTTATAAGTGTTGTTCCAAATCGGTTTTCCTTTGGGTGTGTCTAGAAGCTAAATGGGCTTCCCCAGTGGCTCAGTGGTAAAAAATCTGCCTGTCAGTGCAGGAGATGCAGGAGACGCGTGTTCGATCCCTTGGTTGGGAAGATCCCCACAGAAGGAAATGGCAACCCGTTCCAGTATTCTTGCCTGGGAAATCCCATGGACAGAGGAGCCCGGAGGGTTGCCGTCCATGGGGTCACAAAGAGTCAGATATGACTGAATGAGCACCCACACACAGAAGCTAAATCTTGGTGAAATAAAAAAAAAAAAGAAAACTAGTCTCCATGTCAGAAGAGTGTGGCATCCTAAACCTCATTCCTAGTCCAATGGAGAAGCTCTCAGAGAATGATATCATCAACTGTCCCATTGGTTGATTACCTGGCCAATGCCATTGCTCCATCCCACCCTCATTAAGGGAGAGGTGACTGATTAGAATGTACAACCCAAGTCAGTAAATATTCACTATTGTGGATAAAATGTTTGTGTCCCCTCAAAATTCATATGTTAAAACTCTAACCTCCAATGTGATAGTATTTGGAGGTGGGTCCTTTGGGATGTAATTAGGGTTAAATGAGTTCATGAGGGTGGGGCTCTTGTGATAGGGTTAAGAGACCCCATAGAGCAACATTCCCCCCGCCCCCATGCAACCCACCAAGGAAAGGCCACATGAGGACACAGTGAGAAGGCAACTGGGTGGCTGTCTGCAATCCAGGAAGAGGGCCCTGGCCAGAAACAGAAGGGATTATCACCTTGATCTTGGACCTGCCAGCCCCCAGAACTGTGAGAAAATTATTTTCTGTTGTTTAAGGCACCCAGTGACATTTTGTTATGGAAGTCCCAGCAGATTTACACATTCACATTCACCAGGCTGTGCTCCCCTTGAGGCTGGGTGCCCTATGAGTTCAGTTTCTGAATCCCTAGCCCATAGCAAAAGACTCGTCCCCACCCTCAGCTCCAAGCCCCAAGAGAGGTGGGGTAGAACAAAGTCTTCATGATGTCCTGGGACCACAGTGTCCCCAGAGATGAGTGAAGTTGCTGAGATCTGAGTCCACAACAAAGTCCTGCCTTCCCCAGAGGCTCTGACCTACCCAGGAGGAGCCCAGCATCCTCTGATGTGGGGAGCTGGGGTCTGGCCCAGGATCCGGGAGGCAGGAGGCACACACAGCCAGGCTGAGCTATACTTGCTTCGCTGGGCCTGCACATGTTCTCTCAAGGGTGTCCTTTTTCTTCTCTCATCAAAGTGGCCTTTCTAGAAAGCAGTGCTAACACAATCAATCATTTTCAGGCAACTCTCAGATGTCTTAAGTAAAAGCCAACTCACTATGGCGATGCCCTCACTGTAGGCTGGGCACCTGGATTCCCCTGGGCTCCAGTGCCTCCTACCCTACCCTAACCTCCAGGGGTGGGGTGGGGTGTACACATCCCTCCCTCTGGAGAGGAAGGAGGCCTCAGGAGGGGCCACACCTGTGCAGGAGAGGCGCTGGGGAAGGGGTCTGTCTTTGTTCTACAGGAACACAGTCTGCTGCAAGTCTGCTTTTCAGTTACTTCCTTCTAAATCCATCAACTTTTCTCTATATTTCTCAATATACAAAATGATAGGTGGAAGAAAACTGAATGAAAGATATGTTTTACTAAAACCATCAAGCAGCAAGAAAAGCAAGGCGGGGGACAGAAAAGCCAAAATAAAACTAGATCCTCCTTTTGAAATCAGTAAGAGATTTCTGACGTGATTATTCAACAAGTGTTTCTCTAGAGCCTACTAGGGACCAGTCTGTGTGCAGGTGCCCGAGAGCACAGGGCAAAGACTGAAGCGTGGGTGCCACCCATGGGCTACTCAGGGCTTTGTATTGGTGATGTCTGTAAGGGCCCCCACAACCACAGACCAGGGATGCTTCCAGGGGGACACTTGGTTTCTGGGTGAGAAGCAGATTCAGGGGACTTCATGAAGATAACATTTGAGCTGTAAAGAATGGTAGGATTTCTGCAGAACCCGCCGTGTCTGTGAGACAGTGAGAGCTTTTGGGAACCGTGTCTTATTCATATGTGTCCCCATATCCAGCTAGGTCAGGTGCATATTAGAAACATGATGAAAGGATGGCTGGGGAGTGGAACAGCATCCAGAGCATCCGGACAGTGACCTGACTGACCGGAGCTGAAGGGTCTCTGTTTAGGTTGGCCCTGATGGCCCAGTGCAGAGGGAGGCTAGAATGGCAGTGGGGAGGGGAGGGAAGGCTTGGGTGCCACTAAAAGGTGTGAATATTATTGGAGAAGGACTTGGCAACCACTCAAAAGCAGAGTAACAAGGTCAGAGTTGGGTTTCAGGAAAATTAACATAGCCACATTTAAAACATAGATTAATTTATAATCTCATCAACAGAAACCATACCGCCTCTCTGGGCCTCCCTTTCCTCCACAGATGCAGGAAGGCCCCTCCTTTCTGGGCACCACTGTGACAAGTGACACAGGCATGACAGGTTCCGTGGCAGCCAGGACGCCTACTGATAGAACACAAGTGTACGTAACTGTCCACAGAGAGAGAAGGAAGGATTTGCTGCTCGGGGGAGAGGCAATCTGCCTGGCCCTGGAGATGCCTCTTTCTCACCAGTAGTTCAGTTTCAGCGGGACAGCGTCCAGGCCACCAATCTGACAGTACGGCTCCAAGTTAGAGAGTTCATACAGCTGGATTTCACAGTTTCTGTTCAGAGATGAAGCACACTTGGAGTAAACCTAAATTTCCCACTTGATTTTTATATGGAGCATTTTTTATAATGCACAGATTCCACAAAACAGAAACAGCTGACCCGTGAAACACCTGCCTTCCTGAGCATGGCCCCTTGCTGAGCTGGAGGTTTCCTCTCCAGCTCCACCCTTTGGGGACATCAATTCCATCGGGTTCTGAACTGGTCATGGCACCCATACTCCCCATCAGGAGGCTGGTGCAGTTTCCAACAACATGGGCTCTGGACGCCAATCGTTGGGCCATCAGATCCCAGCTCATCACACAGTTCCCTCGTCTGTAAAATGGGGCTCATACCTGTTTTACAGGAGAGTTACTGGGATTAAATGAGAGGATATGTGAGAAAGTAGTTAGCTTGGTACATGGGACCTCTTAAGTGCTCGAAAACGTGAACTGATTTTTGCTGCTAATAATGAAGATGATTAGAGCCACACAATGGAGGGTCAAGGACTCAGTTCCCCGCTCAGTCCTCCTTAACTTGTGTCCTTAACCCCTTCCTCCTAAGTTAGCTTGTCCACCCAGGAGCTGACTGAAAGAAGAAGTTCGTGGATATAAGAAAAACAGCCTGCTGCTTCAGCCTGCTCACATGGAACACATGTGTGTGTGGGTGTGTGTGTGGGGGGGGTCACTCCGCAAATTCCAGAGCCTTGCCTTGCTTGCCGTCAGTGATTAACGTAGTTTTCCCATTTCCTTTCCACCTGCCATGCAGCTCAAGAGTGGTTCACTGCCTCCAGTCATTTGTCTTGCCTTACTTTCCCATTTGCCAGCTCAGAGATTCTCTAGGAAGTTACTGCTTTAATCTCTGAATTTCTGTGTGTGTAAAAGACACGGTAATTAAAGCTATTGAACACGCTTTTTAAAATCAAACAGGGCTGAATTTAGAAATCCAAATTTGTTGTTTTTTAATGGTTGATATTAATTATATAAGTAATATTAATATGCTAATGTTTTAATAATTAAACTTAACATTAAATTTAATTGTATTTGAGAGCCTGGATGATGTGGGGTTATATTAACTGTTAGCTAACGTCACTGAAGCCTAGGGAACCAGGGTCTGCTAAAGGAGGCAAGTTTGGGTTTGGGAGGAGTCGGAGGTGGAGGGAGGAATCTGAAGAGGGTCAGGCAGGGGGGTGGGAACCACATTCAACTTCCGCCCCTTCATCTAGCCACGGCCCCGGCCCCATGCTCAGGTTAGTTCAGTTCAGTCGCTCAGTCGTGTCCAACTCTTTGCAACCCCATGAATCGCAGCATGCCAGGCCTGCCTGTCTATCACCAACTCCTGGAATTCACCCAAACTCATGTCCATTGAGTCGGTGATGCCATCCAGCCATCTTATCCTCTGTCGTCCCCTTCTCCTCTTGCCCCAAATCCCTCCCAGCATCAGGGTCTTTTCCAATGAGTCAACTCTTCGCATGAGGTGGCCAAAGTACTGGAGTTTCAGCCTCAGCATCAGTCCTTCCAATGAACACCGAGGACTGATCTCCTTCAGGATGGACTGGTTGGATCTCCTTTCAGTCCAAGGGACTCTCAAGAGTCTTCTCCAACACCACAGTTCAAAAGCATCAATTCTTCGGCGCTCAGCTTTCTTCACAGTCCAACTCTCACATCCATACATGACCACTGGAAAAACCATAGCCGTGACTAGATGGACCTTTGTTGGCAAGTAATGTCTCTGCTTTTGAATATGCTATCTAGGTTGGTCATAACTTTCCTTCCAAGGAGTAAGCCTCTTTTAATTTCATGGCTGCAATCACCATCTGCAGTGATTTTGGAGCCCAAGACTCCATGCTAAACAGTTTAATTCCTCAGCCTGGACACACCCACCACTCCCATCACAGTTCACCCTTCCCTGGTTGCTTTTGCCTTAATTTGGAGTTTTCCAAAATTCCTTCCCACCAAGCTGCACACGCCTTTGCCTTGGCGCATTACTGAGGTTGCTCAAGTGCCGTCCAGGACGCTGCACATTTATTTTCATTATTTTGAAAGTGTTAGTCGCTCATTCGTATCCGACTCCTTGCCACCCCATGGACTCCAGCCCTCCAGGCTCCTCTGTTCATAGAATTCTCCAGGCAAGAATACTGGAGTGGGTAGCAATTCCCTTCTCCAGGGGACCTTCCTGACCCAGGGATGGAACCCAGGTCTCCTGCATTGCAGGTGGATTCTTTACTGGCTGAGCCACCAGGGAAGCCTACTTTCATTACGTTCGGTTCAGTTCAGTTGCTCAGTTGTTTCCGACTCTTTGCAACCCCATGGACTGACTGCAGGTTCCCTGCAGGCTTTCCTTCCCTGCCAGGCTTCCCTGCAGCTTCCCTTCCCTGTCTGGCTTCCTTGTCCATCACCAACTCCTGGAGCTTGCTCAAACTCATATCCATCAAGTCGGTGATGCCATCCAACCATCTCATCCTCTGTCGTCCCCTTCTCCTCCTGCCTTCAATCTTTATGTTGCCCTTGATCAAAATCTTCAGTATCTTCCTTCACAGCTTGAGGCCATTCTTCCAAGGCCCATTCTTTGGAGGTTCTCCACCAGCGAGTATAGTTTGTTTTCACTGTGGATTTTATTTTTTGAATCAGTCCAAAGTCTTTTGGACTGAATTTTGGTGGCTAATAAAATAGCTGTATTATTTTGAATCTAAAATAAAGGGTGCTAAAATGTAATGACATTTTTTTCTCACTCTGGAAGTATTCCAGAAGAGGACTATCAATTTGAGACAATGACAATATCATTGCAATTGGCCAGACAAACGGATACCTTTCTTTGCACAGCAGCTTTGATGATGTATGAGTTCTAGTATATTTTTTTAAGGGCTTCATTCTTTATCCTATTATCATAAACATGAATATGTCTGTGTAAACCCACACATGGAAGTGAATTTCATAGACCAATGATGATTCTTTTCCCAGCTGAACAGCCAAAGACACTCACCCAGTCCCTAGGATCAGTTTGTTGTACTGGGGCATGATGGTAACATCTGTCACCCACCTGGACTTCCGAATAATGGGCTTGTCCTAAAGGGTAGAAGGATGGAAATGTACAAAAATACAGCTTTTTAATGATAAGACAGTTTCAGTTGTCTCAAGGCACTCTTGTCCGTAATACACATACTTCACATTATAGAGCTTTCTTCAGTTTACTTTTGCCCTCAAGTATAGATATATCTTGGAGATATTGTGGACCACTGTGATGAAGTGAGTCATGGGAATTTTCTGGTTCCCCAGTGCAGACAAAGTTATGTTTACATTATGCTGATGGTCTATTAAGTGTGCAAATTTTTTTTTTTTAATCAATGTACATATCTTCATTAAAAAATACTTTCTTGGGAGGAGACATGGGTAAATTTATGGCTGATTCATTTTGATGTTTGGTAGAAACAAATGCAGTACTGTAAAGTAATTATACTTCCATTAAAAATAAATAAATACTTTCTTGTTAAAAATGCTAGCCACCATCTGACCCTTCAGTGAGTAGTAATCTTTTTGCAATAGTAACATCAAAGATCCCTGATCATTGATCACCTCAACAGGTATAATAATAATGAAAAAGTTTGAAATATTGCAGGAATTACCAAAATGGGATACAGAGACACAACGTGAGCAAATACTGTTGGGGAAATGGCCTTGATAGACTTGCTCAATACAGGGTTGCCACAAACCTTCAATTTATAAAAAATACAGTATCTGTGGAACGCAGTAAACCAAGGTTTGCCTCTATAGAGAACTTGCTACACAGACTCGAGGCACTGAGTTTATTCTCTCCTTCCCTGGTGGCTCAGACGGTAAAGCATCTGCCTAGAATGCGGGAGACCCAGGCTCGATCCCTGGGTCGGGAAGATCCTCTGGAGAAGGAAATGGCAACCCATTCCAGTACTCTTGCCTGGAAAATCCCGGACAGAGGAGCCTGGTAGGCTACAGCCCATGGGGTCACAAAGAGTCAGACACGACTGAGCGACTTCACTTCTCGGGAGGGTTTATTTGGCAGCCTGAGGGGTATAGTTTAGCTGTGTAACTACTAGGTGGGTGATAAGTTTCCTGAGGGCGGAAATGGGTGTCTGTCCCCAGCATGCAGCATAGAACCTGAGCAGTGACAAGGGCTCTATTCTGTAATGGCTCACTGTTATTTCTAAGTGTACTTCCCAAATGCTTCTTGCCTTCTGAATTTCTGATTCTGTGATTCAGTAAGTTCTCTCAGAACTACCTAAACTGAAAGAACCATTAACAGGGAGAAAAACGGAAAATTCTTTTCCATTTGTCATTCATTAAGACATGATAAATTACATGATGGAATCATGTGTAATTCATCACTCCATCTGATTTTAGCAGTGGAATGAAGAATTATCTTGTCCTACATATACAGATCATATTTGCATCCCATAGACTGGCAAAATCCAGCATGAATATATTATATTCAAGGACACAATTTCTGTAATCATGCCACTCAAGGAGC
The DNA here is from genome assembly GCF_002263795.3 of Bos taurus. NCBI lineage: Eukaryota > Metazoa > Chordata > Mammalia > Artiodactyla > Bovidae > Bos > Bos taurus. Next base: position 29,931,430 of record NC_037339.1, read on the forward strand.
AGTTTAAAATAGCAAATAAAATCAAACTGGAGCACTCAGCATCCTTATCAAATGAGAATCACATACAAAAACCCACTTTCTTCTTTTCAACTTCAGCTGCAGGGACCAGAAATAAATGGCTCCATCTTCCCTGATCATGATTAAGGTGTCATCAGGCACAGCAAGAATGTGCAGCACGGGACCCCCGTATGACAGCCCCTACAGCACAGCAGGCAGCTGGAAGGAAGCCTTTTGCTGTCGAGCCCGAGCATCAGCCTGCTCTGAATATACTAGCTGCAAATACATGCAGAAGCCATCCTGGGGAAGAAGGGAATGTTCATTAAATGTCTGCTGCCTTTTTGGCTTTCAAAAATTCTCCTTATCATCAGGGCATGGACATGAGGTAAATATTATTATGAAGTAGGTCATTGGCATGAACTTGGCTGCCAAAAACTTGGGGCTAATGACTGGGGTGCACTAGCTGGGCTGGGGCTAGAAGTGTGCTACTGAGTGTCTGGGCTCACTTCGCTGCCCAGTCTCTCTAAAGATGATAATGATGGTGGTGGTGAGTGAGATCATATCGTTTCACTCAAAGTGGACCTTCATCTCCATTCTTGCCATAACTGGATGAGATAAGTACTATCGCTCGCGTTTTACAAAATGGGAAACTCAAACCTAGAAAGACTAAACTATCTGCCTAAGATCAAACAGGAGCTTCCCTGGGGGCTCAGATGGTAAAGAATCTGCCTGCAATGCAGGAGGCCTGGATTCGATCCCCAGGTCAGGAAGATCCCTGGAGAAGGAAATGGCAACTCGCTCCAGTATTCTGGCCAGGAGAATTCCATGGACTGTACAGTCCATGGGGTCGCAAAGAATCGGACACCACTGACACCACTGACTTTCACTTTCACTTTCTTAAGTGACTAACACGTACGCACAGATCAAGCAACTAGTAAGTGTCTTGCCTGAGACTTGAGTCCATGTCAGTCTGACTGCACAGTTCTGACACACCAGGACATAGGCTTCATTTCAAATCTCAGCAGTGCACGTAGGGAAGAGCAGACCAGGGGTCACAGGGAAGGAGTGGGAGCGCCCAAAAGGCCTAGGAACATCTCCATTTTCTCTCCACTTCCCCCAAAGCCCTATTTCACTACAGTCTTTCCTTCTCTTCCCTGGAATCCTGACTATTCCCTTTCAAATCAGACGACAGTGAAAACACTGGTATTTGCTTTGATTAGGGGATTGGTCCAAGGTCTGAATAGAGGTGAACATGACTTAACTTGTCACTTTAGAACTTAATTCATCCTAGAGTAATAGGAGGCTACTGATGCACAATGGCAGAGAATTTCACTGGCAGATGTCTCAGCTCCTCATTATTATATGATACAAATTGGGAAACATTAATGATTATGATGATAGTATTTGTTGAAAAATTATTCTGTGGCTGTCCTTGTTCTAAATACTTTCCGTGTGTGTCAGGGATCTGGAAGTTCACAGTTCATGTATTGCTGAAGCCTGGCTTAGAGAATTTTGAGCATTACTTTACTAGCGTGTGAGATGAGTGCAATTGTGCAGTAGTTTGAGCATTCTTTGGCATTGCCTTTCTTTGGGATTGGAATGAAAACGGACCTTTTCCAGTCCTGTGGCCACTGCTGAGTTTTCCAAATTTGCTGGCATATTGAGTGTAGCACTTTCACAGCATCATCTTTCAGGATTTGAAATAGCTCAACTGGAATTCCATCACCTCCACTAACTTTGTTTGTAGTGATGCTTTCTAAGGCCCACTGGACTTCACATGCCAGGATATCTGGCTCTAGGTGAGTGATTACATCATCGTGATTATCTGGGTTGTGAAGATCTTTTTGTACAGTTCTGTGTATTCTTATAGAGTGGTTCAAAAGATTAGAAACTGGGCTAATGGGTAGAAAGTCAAGACAGACCACTTGCAGTTCATAAAGGGAAAAAAATTAAGGTCAGAGCTCTCCAACCTTGAAATAGGAAATGGGCTACCTTTAGCTGAAGTTGCCTTTGACTTAAGGTATTCAAGCAGATGCTGGCTCGTGGCTCACAGAAAAGAGAATTTGTGCACTGAAGAGGTTATGTATAAGTGACCTCTCAAAACCCAGGATTCCATAATTGCAGCTTCACTGGAGATGGTTAGGTTTTATGTCTATTTTGGGGAGTGAGATGTTGGCTTTTCTCTTACAAGTCTCAGGGGTGTTTGCCTTTGCACAGTAATGACACTAAAATGGAGAAAAAGAGATGATGCCTGATCTCCGAGACTCCAGGGCATCGCCCCATGGTGAGTCCATACCCAGTGTCAGTGTAGGGGTCATGAGGAGAGACCCTGGCTGTTTACTAAGGGCAGCCCAGTTCCCTCTAAGTCATGCTCCCAAGGAGACTAGCTCTGCACTCCTGGGTGTGGCTTCCAGTGTAGACATTACCATGGCAACAAGACAATACCATGCACATCAGATCAGATCAGATCAGATCAGTCGCTCAGTCATGTCTGACTCTTTGCGACCCCATGAATCGCAGCACTCCAGGCCTCCCTGTCCATCACCAACTCCCGGAGTTCACTCAGACTCACGTCCATCGAGTCAGTGATGCCATCCAGCCATCTTATCCTCTGTCGTCCCCTTCTCCTCCTGCCCCCAATCCCTCCCAGCATCAGAGTCTTTTCCAATGAGTCAACTCTTCACATGAGGTGGCCAAAGTACTGGAGTTTCAGCTTTAGCATCATTCCTTCCAAAGAAATCCCAGGGCTGATCTCCTTCAGAATGGACTGGTTGGATCTCCTTGCAGTCCAAGGGACTCTCAAGAGTCTTCTCCAACACCACAGTTCAAAAGCATCAATTCTTCGGCGCTCAGTCTTCTTCACACTCCAACTCTCACATCCATACATGACCACAGAACAACCATAGCCTTGACTAGACAAAATTTTGTTGGCAAAGTAATGTCTCTGCTTTTGAATATGCTATCTAGGTTGGTCATAACTTTCCTTCCAAGGAGGAAGCGTCTTTTAATTTCATGGCTGCAGTCACCATCTGCAGTGATTTTGGAGCCCAGAAAAATAAAGTCACCCACTGTTTCCACTGTTTCCCCATCTATTTCCCATGAAGTGATGGGACCAGATGCCATGATCTTCGTCTTCTGAATGTTGAGCTTTAAGCCAACTTTTTCACTCTCCTCTTTCACTTTCATCAAGAGGCTTTTTAGTTCCTCTTCACTTTCTGCCATAAGGGTGGTGTCATCTGCATATCTGAGGTGATTGATATTTCTCCCGGCAATCTTGATTCCAGTTTGTGTTTCTTCCAGTCCAGCGTTTCTCATGATGTACTCTGCATATAAGTTAAATAAACAGGGTGACAATATACAGCCTTGACAAACTCCTTTTCCTATTTGGAACCAGTCTGTTGTTCCATGCTCAGTTCTAACTGTTGCTTCCTGACCTGCATACAAATTTCTCAAGAGGCAGATCAGGTGTTCTGGTATTCCCATCTCTTTCAGAATTTTCCACAGTTTATTGTGATCCACACAGTCAAAGGCTTTGGCATAGTCAATAAAGCAGAAATAGATGTTTTTCTGGAACTCTCTTGCTTGTTCCATGATCCAGCGGATGTTGGCAATTTGATCTCTGGTTCCTCTGCCTTTTCTAAAACCAGCTTGAACATCAGGAAGTTCACGGTTCACATATTGCTGAAGCCTGGCTTGGAGAATTTTGAGCATTACTTTACTAGCGTGTGAGATGAGTGCAATTGTGCGGTAGTTTGAGCATTCTTTGGCATTGCCTTTCTTTGGGACTGGAATGAAAACTGCCCTTTTCCAGTCCTGTGGCCACTGCTGAGTTTTCCAAATTTGCTGGCACATTGAGTGCAGCACTTTCACAGCATCATCTTTCAGGATTTGGAATAGCTCAACTGGAATTCCATCACCTCCACTAGCTTTGTTCGTAGTGATGCTTTCTAAGGCCCACTGGACTTCACATTCCAGGATGTCTGGCTCTAGGTGAGTAATCACACCATCGTGATTATCTGGGTTGTGAAGATCTTTTTTGTACAGTTCTTCTGTGTATTCTTACCATGCACATAGTTTGTAACAAATACTTTTAGAATGAAAACACCCAGAGGGGTGGCTTCCTGAGAGACTAGGACCAGAGACGGAAGTGAAAACAAAAAAGCTCAGGAGGAGGGCAATCACTGCCCGGGCTCAGGCTGCCCACCCGGTTTTCCCGTCGCCACAAAACAGTCCGGGAGAGGCATGCATCTGCCTGGCCACCACCAGCAGGCAAGGGCCATGGTGGGAGTGGGCCCTCAGGCAGTGCACCAGCTGTCACATGACCACCCCTTGGCCTTGCAGCATTGTGACTCTGCCCAGAGACGCCCAGCTCCTTCCATCAGCCAGAGCTGAGTCAGGGAGCCTGTGTTTACATGAAGAGCCTCGGCCCCTGCCCGGGGAACCGCCTTCTCAGCACGGCTCCGTGAGGGACACTGGACCACTGCCGCCTCACATTGCTCGCTTGTTGAGCACCAGTGGTGTGCCGAGCTTTGTGCTGGATGTGGCGGCTTCAGAGCTGAAAGATACCTTACCTGGCCTCATGGCATTTGCTGTCTATTGGGGTTATGCTGAGTCAGCAATGTAGTGCAAAAGATAACTTCTGTGTTACAAGAAACTGCAGACCAATATCAGCTTAAAAGAAGCAGCAGCTACTTCTAGGAAAATTGCTGTTGTTCAGGCGCTCAGTCGTGTCCAACTCTTTGTGATCCCATGAGCTGCAGCACTCCAGGCTTCCCTGTCCTTCACTATCACCCAGAGTTCGCTCAAACTCATGTCCATTGAGTCAGTGATGCCATTCAACCATCTCATCCTCTGTTATCCCCTTCTCCTTCTGCTAGGACATACTCAACTGAGTCCACGATGACCACATTGCCTTAAAGTCATTCATTCATTCAGCAGCATTTATTTGGGCACCTGTACGTGCCAGGCATGGTCCTGAATTCTGGGAATATAAAGAAAAATCAGAAAACAGGATTATTACTCTGGCAAAAAATGGGAGGGAAGCATTCTAGATAAGGAAACAGCACATGGGAAGATACGGAAATAGGAAAATAGAGCATCACTTTCTCTGCTCCCCAAGGCAACCACAGGGCTTGGTGTGAGACCACCATTCCTCTATGCCACCCATATCAGAAATACTCACCCTTCACATCGGGCCCCTGAAAACTCCGCCCGGGGTTCATCTCCTCCAGGAGAACTTCCGGGCTTCCTGCTTTGCTTTAGATGTTCCCACAGCACCCAGACTGAATTCTAGGCCAGCTCTGACCTGCCTAAGGGCAGAGACCACGTCTTGGCTGACTCTGTGTGCCACAGGTAAATACTTATTGAAAGAATGAGTGACTGAGTTAGTGGATGAATCAGAGGAGAAGAGAATGAGATGACTGACTAGGCTGGCAGGCATGCTAAAAATGTAGGTAATCAGACTGCTTTGATTAAAAAGATCTGGGACATTGTTAAAACACCTGATAATTTATATATTTATTTTCAAATTTATATTATTGAAGTATAGTTCATTTACAGTGTGTTAATATCTAAAACACCTGATAAAAATCTATTAAAAACACTCCTCTCTCTATCCAGCAGAAGTTTTTTGTTTAACATTATGCATATGGAGTAGATAATTTTTAAAAGGTAGGTGCTATTCAGAGAAGGCAATGGCACCCCACTCCAGTACTCTTGCCTGGAAAATCCCATGGATGGAGGAGCCGGGAAGGCTGGAGTCCATTGGGTTGCTGAGGGTCAGACACAACTGAGCAATTTCCCTTTCACTTTTCACTTTCATGCATTGGAGAAGGAAATGGCAACCCACTCCAGTGTTCTTGCCTGGAGAATCCCAGGGACGGGGGAGCCTGGTGGGCTGCCGTCTATGGGGTCACACAGAGTCGGACATGACTGAAGCGACTTAGTGGCAGCAGCAGGTGCTATTTAATGATCACTTCACAGCGGATGAAACTCTAAGCACACTTAAACTTCTACTGTAGCCATCAAAACTGGACACTTTGTAAGGTAGAAGGGGCGTTGGGGACCTCATCCACTTACAGTTTGACAATGGTGGGGTTTTGTTCAAACTCCAGGGGCAAGACTGTAGAACTTTACCTTGAATTTTTTTTTTTTTTTTTTACAGTTTAAGACGCAAGGAAACCTTAGAAAGTAGAGTGTAAGCAGCCTCTCTTGATATAGCCTGTATTTTATCTTATGAATATAGCCTATTCATCGCTATGGTTTGAATGTTTGTGTCCCACTCCAGTTCATATGTTGAAACCCTAATGCCCAGTGAGATGGTATTAGGAGGTGGGACCTTTGGGAGGTTAATGCTTGGGGCATGAACATGGAGCTCTCAAGAATAGGAATTGGATCTTATGCAAGAGACCCCAGAGAGCTCCCTTGCCCCTTCTTCCCTGGGAGGATCCAATGAGAAGTCTGCAACCTTAAAGAGAACCCTCCAGAGACTTTGGGCACCTTGACCTTGTTCCAGCCTCCAGAACTGTGAGAAATAAAGGCTTGTCATTTATAAGCCACTCTTTTTATGGCATTTTTATAGCCTGAACAGACCAAAATATTCAATAAGATTTCATACTCTGGGCCCAAAACCAGGCAACTAAGATGGCAGAGAGAATATTTTAAATCCTAATTCCAGCAGTTTGGGGGTGGGAAAAATGCCCAAACTCTTTGGGAACAACCCATATTCCTGATGGCTCATTGGTAAAGAATCCGCCTACCAATGCAGGAGATGCAGGAGACTCAAGTTTGATCCCTGGGTTGGGAAGATCCCCTGGAGGAGGAAATGGCAACCCACTCCAGTATTCCTGCCTAGAATATCCCATTGACAGAGGAGCGTGGCGGGTTACAGTCCATCGGGTCACAAGGAGTCAAACGACTGAAGCAACTGAGCACATACATACAAAGAACCAGTGATCTAGTAAGAGCCTTTTTCTCCTTTTCCAGAAAAGTCTCTAAGTGTCTTGCTGGCCTAGCGTACTAAGTAATTTAGAAATATTTTCCCATATAAACTGTTCAGTAAGTCAGCTGGATCGTAGCAGAAATCACAGTTCAGAGCTGAGAGCGATTGTGCAGATAGATCATCAAGCCTAATTGGTTCCTACAGTTGAAGTTTTAACTGTGGTTTCAATGATCCAACATTTATAAAACCCATTTACTTTCTTCTGTGACCTCATGCTCTGCTTCATTATGCATTTGAAAGTTTCCATATCCAGCAGCTGTCTTCCTCTCTTCTCATACTCCTAGGAGGGAAAAAGAATAATTAGCTATGAACAAGTTGCATTTTGTTTAGTCTGGGAGCAAGAGTCCAAAGAATGGAACATCTAATTGGACCTGCCTTGAACTCTGTCAATTTCGAACACGCTATCCCTTTTTTTCACTTCTCTGATGCATTCACAATTTGTTTCTAATTCCATTAAGAAGTGACAATTACAGAGAATTTATTCTTCGATGCTATTTTATAGGAATTAAAAGGATTGTACTTTTCACTGAAAAATAAACCATCAAAAAGAGAATCAGAAAGCTCACCTACTCAGTTCCTACCTGAAACAGTGCATTTAAGTGCTGTAGCTCTTCAGGAGTCACTTGATGTTCTATCTCACCAAAACAAAAAGAAAATAAGTTGAAAACATATAATGCGAATAGGAATGCCCATAAAATGCAATTTCTGGAAACCCACGATTCCTCGCTCTATGGGAGGCCAATGGGTAGCTGAGCCTGTGAGTAACACATAGGCTATTCCAACTTTCATTGTTCCAGTCCCTACTCCAATTCAGCTGATTCCCCAGCCCCTAGCTATGGGGCAGGCTTGGCCCAAATGGGCTGGAAGGAAGAGGTGGCAAGGTGGTGGAAGGAAAGAAGAGGACAGGCATTGACTTGGGAGAGAAAAGATCAGGAACTGGACTAATACCAGAAAAGAAAGACTGAAAATATTTTGCCAGATCATATTCCAAAGATGCTCTTTTCCTTCTCAGGAGTCTAGCGCATCAGAACTGCCTTGTGTCACATCCTCTGCTCCCCGGCCCATCTCATCTAGGCTGAACCAGGAGGAGACCCTGGGGGAACTGACCCCCTTTTTCTGGGGTAAATTCTCTGAAGCTATTGCCAGAGACTCTTGGTACTCTTGGTGTTAGAGAATTTCATTAACCTTAAGTAGGCCATCCTTAGTTCAATAAACAGACTCCCAGAGAATGCCTCTATCTCACCCTCCAGTCTTATAACTATTATCTCAACAGTTTGCCTGGGGTTTTCCTGGTGGCTCAGACAGTAAAGAAGCTGCCTGCAATGCAGGATACCTGGGTTTGATCCCTGGGTTGGGAAGATCCTCTGGAGAAGGGAATGGAAACCCACTCCAATATTTTGCCTGGAGAATTCCATGGAGAGAGGAGGCTGGTGGGCTACAGTCCATAGGTTCACAAAGAGTTTGGCCTTTATAAATAAAAATGGTTAAACTTCTGGCTTATAAAGAATGAATAAATTGTCATAGTGGATAGAGCCAAACTAAGCTCTGATGTTCTTGCACTGTCTCACGAGGCCAGAGGAAGATAGCAAAGCAGAAAATCAGCATTTCCTTGATAGGATCATCTTCTGAAATTTCTGTGATCACCTCAAGTTTCCAGGGTGGTGGCCTTTACCCTAAAACTCAGGCTGACACCAAAGCTACAGGGAGACCCACCATCTTGTAAAATTGAAGCACCTGCCAAATTCTGTCTTAAATGACTCAATAATTACTTTTGAACTTGCTTTCACTGAGGAACAAAATTGGAAACCCTAGCGCTAGAATGGGAAAACACTCCAGCTGTAGTTTCCACTTAAAATTTCCCTGTAAGGCTCTTCTGGCAAGGCCGGAACCTGGGAGGTAATGTTTAAAAAAACTGACCAAGAGAAAGACCCTAACAGTATTCAAATACATGTAAAGGATGATTCCATCAAACTGAGGGGCTATTTCTCCTCCCCAATAAAAGATACTACCCTGAATTAATTCATCGCTTGCTTAGACTAAGCCTTCTCCAGCATCCACAAAAGCAGTGAGTGTACCAGGCTCATACATAAGACCAAACAAGAAGATAGTGCCCTCTAAGAGCATGTGACTTCTAATCTTCCACCTCAGATGGGACTCCCAGAGGGCCAAACATTTTAAATGTGTTTATCTTTAATTGGAGGAAAATTGCTTTACAATATTGTTTTGGTTTCTGCCATATACCAACTTGAATCAGCCATAGGTATATCTATATCCCCTCCCTCTTGAACCCCCATCCCATCTCCCACCGCATCTCGCCCATCTAGGTTGTTACAGAGCACTGGATGTGAGCTCCCTGCGTCATACAGCAATCTCCACTGGTGATGTAATTTTACATATGATCATGTATATGTTTCAATGCTACTCTCTCAATTCATCCCACCCTCTCCTTCCCTACCTGTGTCCACAAGTCTGTTTTCTATGTCTGCATCTCCATTGCTGCCCTGCAGATAGATTCATCAGTACCATCTTTCCAGATCCCATATATATGTATTAATATACAATGTTAGTCTTTCTCTTTCTGCCTTCCTTCACTCTGCATAATAGGCTCTAGGTTCATCTACCTCACTAGCACTAACTCGAATGTGTTCCCTTTTATGGCTGAGTAATATTCCATTGTATATATGTACCACAGCTTATTTATACATTCATCTGTTGATAGACATCTAGGTTGCTTCCATGTCCTAGCTATTGAAAATAGTGCTGTGATGAACATTGGGGTACATGTGTCTTTTGCGTGAAACAATTTTTAAAGATTTGAAAATTATTCCCCATAAGGTTGGACTATTATGGGAAAAACATTATATTATTTAAAAATTTCATATTGTATTCTCTAAGCCTTTACAATTATATTTAAGATACAATATACTTTATGAGTCTATGTGTTACATAAGACACTTATTCTCAAATTTATAATCTTAAAAACATATTCCTAGAAAGTGGTGGCTCTGGATTTGTATATAGCAATCGGAACATATTGCTATTGTTATCCTTACTGCATAACTTCTGTCTTTCTAGTGCTCCTGGATAATTTTTCTCCTTAGCTTCAAAATTTCCTGAAATCTATACCATAATCATGATCTGTCCACTAACCACCTTATTATGTGAAATTGGCCTTTCGTCTTTTTCTGCCTCCATTACTGAAAAGGAACAAATAACAAAAAATTGCCTCCTTCCCAGGAGGGGGCTCTCCAATCCAGAGAGAGACTAATTCATCTTCTCATCTTAAATTTACTAGAAATCCTTCTGAGAAAATAAAGTGAATGCCATCATTAGTAATAGTAAAGAAGGGTGTGAAATCAAAGCTGGTGACTATATAATTTATAAAAGGTTTTACAGCAATTTTCAATTAAGTATAAAATGTGACTGAAAAGCCTTGCTTTCCCCCTTCATAACTTCTCCCCAGAGCCATCCCTCCATCTCCCCAAATGTCCTACTCACCCTGCCTCCTGCTTACTCTCCTGACACACCTACAGACTCTGGTACCTTCCAAGGTTTGCTCTTTGTTATCCTGGTCATTCCATTCCATCTTTGCTTCCTGGTTACAAATACACCTGCTTCTTGCCTCCCTTCTTCCACTGTCCACAAAAATAAGGAAGTGAGTGAACACTCTAACCTCAGAAGATTTTCCAGGGTGGCAGTACCAAACGATGTTCACTGAATTTCCAATGCATTTAAGAAGTCAGTTCTTAAATCTCACAGACCTCATCAAATTTTCATATGTCATGACTGAGAGCAAAGACCCAGTGATCATTAGCCAATTTCTTTTGAAAAGGCAGCAATAGAAATACAGCTACAAAACAGAGCCATTATTGTGTTTTTCCTTGAAAATATAAATCAGGCCTTCACTTAATTGCATGTTTTTAAGGCAGATTTGGAACACAAAGCAGAGAAAACATATGTCCCTTCTGGGTACTCCTGTGCTTGGCAGGGCTTGAAAATTTGTAACTGCCATCGACAGCCAGTCACATTGTATCACTAAAAAGCTTGAATGACTTGTTTTCCTACAAATAAAAACAGAGAAAAGCCGGACTATTTTATTTCCAAACTATCATAGTTATAGTGACAACCATAAATAACTCAGTCCATAATTGTGGAGTCTCGTTTTAAACATATTATCTATTGCCCAGCAATGCATTTTGGTGTGTCCATATGCAATTTCGGAGAGAGCTACCTGGGTAATTCTCTAAGATCCTGTATTGGGGAGGACTTATGGAGCTCTGATTCTGTTTGTCCTTACGCTGCAGTCTCCCCAAAGCAAGCAGTTTTTATGGTAACAGTGGCTTTCCCATAAGGACTCGTTTGCCTGCTGGTTGCTTATTTGCAATGCAAATCAGCACTCCTACTGTTCCACCCCAGCAACTCATTGCTTCTCACTGTAGAGTCTCCTCAGTCTGGATGGTTTAGGGGTAATTTCACATCTACGACAAGGGAATTGACTAATTAATCGAATAAAGTATCCTTTTGAAAATCTGTTCCTTGAGTTGCTGTCTCTATAGCTTCAGAAAACAGACAGTTACAATTCTGTAGTCTTAAGATTCTAAAGGAGATGGTAATTGCAGAAGATTTGAGGAGTTTTCCAGGTTGAAATTTAGGGGCTCCCATGGTAGAAGGTCCTAAGGAAGAGGAAACAGTGGGGCTATAGGGCATTCTCCAGGGAGCCTACATTGTGAAAGCAGCCTTTTTCTTGTGTAACACAAGATCATAACCACGGGAAGAAGAGTTAAAAAAAAAAAAAAAGGCCTGTGTGATTCTGCCAGAAACTTTAAAATCCACAATAAACCGAGGCTTTAAAAAAAGACTGTCTTTTTAGCCATTTAAGGAGCAGGAAATCAACCCTGAATATTCATTGGAAGGACTGATGAAGCTGGAGCGCCAATATTTTGGCCACGTGATGTGAAGAGCCGACTCACTGGAACAGGCCCTGATGCTGGGAAAGATTGAGGGCAGGAGGAGAAGGAGGTGACAGAGGATGAGTTGGTTGGACAGCACCACTCCACTCAGTGGACAAGAGTTAGAGCAAACTCCAGGAGACAGTGGGGGACAGGGAAGCCTGGCTTGCTGCCGTCCATGGGGTCGCAAAGAGTCGGACACAGCTGAACAACTGAACAATTACAAAAAGGAGCAGGAAGATTAGAAAGTGGCTTCCACTTCAATTAATGTAGCCTTAGGCAGCACTGCCACTAACATCTAACCTTCGTTGAGCTTATTACGTGCCCGTTGCTGGGTACTTTACGTGCATGCTTTCCATTCATCCTCGTAACAACTCTGTGAGGGAGATACTAGTAGAGTCCGCATTTTACAGATCAGGAAGCTAAGGCACAGGGAGGTCGATTAACTTTCAGAGCAAATGCTGGCACCAGGGCCTGGTACTGGCTTTCTTTTCTGTTGCCCCCCTCTGCCCGGGGTCCCTGGCCAGCTCCCGAGAGAACACGGGCAGATGGGTAGACGGGAGGGGCGTGGACTTCCAGACCTCTAATGGCCACCGTCACTCATGTCTCTTCTCCACAGAGTCTAAAAACCAGAGTGAATTGTTTCAACCCAAGTGGCTGGTCCTGTAAAAATGAACTTCGAATTCCTCTTTACTTGGTTACTTTTACTTTACTTGGAGGTATTATACGTTATAAGGCTAAAAGTATGGTGCCATTTGAAGAGTCAAACCTCCTCCTTCCTTCAGTGAGTATTAAAGACTTCCTACCACGGGGATATTCTACAGCTTAATCAAGCTTTTAAGAGATCCAAATTTGTTGCAAGGAGCAGCCCAAGCATTTCCCAGTTTGCTTCTGTAAATTAATCTAAAATGAATACCTCACTGCTTTTCCAGCTGCTTGGGTAGATTCTATGGCCTCTTAGTGGTTAAAAAATAGAGAGAGGAGAAATGCTTCTGCCAGCCTTAGCAAACCAGAGTGGCAAAGCTGACCTTGCACGTGCTCACAGAGCAGATCAGCTGCAGTGGTCGAGTACTGTGTTGAGAAGGATTCTGAGGCTCTCAGCAGGAAAAGCCAGGATGGATTTGCTCTGTTGGCCACGAGCATTGGAGGGAGAGGTGAGAACATAAGAACAAGCAACAAAGCTGTACCAAGAACAAGGCGATGGAGAAAGAGACAGAGAAGGACGGAGCCAGAAAGGGTCTTGGAACCCCAACAGTCACGCGTTATCCTTACTGTGGGGAAGCTGAGGATGGGAGAAGACAGTTCACCAAGGAAGTCCATGGTAGAGCTGAAAAAGTCTTCATCTCCTGTATCCAAAGCCAGTACTCTATGAGCAGCTCTGGTTCTTTTAGTTTTAACACAAATTAAAAATAGCTGCTGGGTGCCTGTTTTCCCACAACTCATTTAAATATGTGTCATTGAAGCCATGCCTCTTACTTTGAAGTGGCAGCATCCCACATGCTCCTGCATAGCCTGGACTCTGCACCAGCCCACACAGACTTCCTGCCAGGAGCTCCAGAACCTGTCACTATTCCCAGACAGCGACAGGGAGCCTCAGGCCTCAGAGGCAGCTGCCTGGCCGCAAGTAGTATGGCCTGGGTCACTGCAGGCTCCAAGCTGGCTATTCCAGTCAGCAAAGGAGCATCAACCCAGCTGGCTGCAGTCAGTGAAAAACTCACCCTTAACCAGGAAATGTCCCACAACCTCTGACAACGCCTGAGACTTCCTCACAGAAGCCTGGAAGACTGAGAAAGGGTTTGGTAGGCAAAGTGAAGGTGAGAGTGGAACCTTCGTGGCTGAGCAGACTTGAGAGGTGACCAGAAACAGACTGTTCGTGAAGGTCCTCACAAGCTGAGAGTCTTCTCAAGCCTGCGTGCTTAGTCGCTCAGTCATGTCCGACTCTAGTGAAGGTCCTCACAAGCTGAAAGTCTTCTCAAGCCTGCATGCTTAGTCGCTCAGTCATGTCCGACTCTAGTGAAGGTCCTCACAAGCTGAAAGTCTTCTCAAGCCTGCATGCTTAGTCGCTCAGTCATGTCCAACTCTTTGTCACCCTTCGGATAGACTGTTCGTGAAGGTCCTCACAAGCTGAGAGTCTTCTCAAGCCTGCATGCTTAGTCGCTCAGTCATGTCCGACTCTTTGTCACCCTTTGGACTCATAACCCATCAGGCTCCTCTGTCCACGGGGTTTTTCAGGCAAGAATACTGGAGTGGTTGCCATTTTCCTCCTCTGGGAGATCTTCCTGACCCAAGGATCGAGCCCAAGTCTCCCGTGTCTCCTGCACTACAGGTGACATCACATGGGGAAGTCTAATCACACGGGGTCAGCTCGTTTCAGACTTTTCTGATCCATTTGACATCATGACTCAGTGTACACTTAGGTAACAAAAGTTTCACAATGCACGAATTGTGCTTATTCAGAAGATGCTCTCTGATATTACTATCTGTCGTTGTTTCAGATGCCAGCCATATTCCAACAAATCAGCCTCCTAACCCATCAACTACTCTTGCCCTCACTATGACGATCCACACTCTGAGGAAAGCTTCTTTTGATATATTACCTACATAGGTCATAACAGCAAAAAGAACAAAACTGAATTTTTTCCCCAACACCCAGCTTAGGGGATCTTAGTTCCCCAACCAGGTATTGAACTCAGGTCCTTGGCAGTGAGAGTTCAAAGTCTTGACAACTGGATTGCCAGGGAAGTCCCTAATTTTTAACTCCTCATCATCTATTTCCAACCTCACTGTCCAGCATTCATCCCATTCCTGCTCCTCACACCCTGTTTACTTTAATCACTTGTGTGGCTTAGTGTGCAGTTTCCTCTATGTGGGGTGGCCTCCACTTCATATAATCTTAGAAAAACTCTGAGAGATCCTTGAAGGCCCATCTCATATGACACTTCCTCCTTGACGCCTTCCTTATCCCCAAAGCCATAAGTAATTTTCCCCTCCCTTTGGATGGGGTACATACCTTTGGATACACATCTTTTTCTCTATTATTGAGCTTCTGTTTCCTAACAATTAGTCATGAGTGCATCACCTGCACAGATTCTTGTCATTTCTTTTAATATTTTTCTTTAAATAGACTTGTACATACTACCTTCTTTAGCTTCATCCTAAACAACAGTAATCATGAAATCATTGATTTCCTGTGCTTGTTAGATTTCCAGAGAACATTAACATAAATAAATTATTATTAAAATTTTAAAAATCTCATTTTTCCTTTGAGGAAAAACCGTGCTGGGTGTGTAAAGTCTTGAGGGGCTGTATTTTGTTTAAATTGGAGTTTTTCTCTAGGGCTGGGTATGTGCTATTGCTCCATAAATATTTGCCAAATTAAACTCAAATGAAATGGATTAAATGGAATTTATTCATACTCTTAACATATTAGCATGAATCCAGGGAGGCAATTGTGACCGTGGAAGGCAAAGAACGAGACTGGAAAGGAATTGGACCTAAGAAGGAAAACGTTGATAGACACTGAAAGGCAGGGCAAGAGACATGGAGAGGCTGACCCCAACCGGTTATAGTGAAGCTCCCTGAGGTGTGTGCCCACCCCGAGGGCCAGCTAAGGCCCAGTGAACAGGGGGCAGGTCCGGATGGGTCTTCCGTGGGAGGAAGCCACAGCATCCCCCATATGGACCCCAACTTTAAACAGGGTCACTGGCCACGGGCCCTAGGGGATTCCAGCCCCGTCCCCAGCCCTGCCCCACAGCCCGCCTGGCCTACCAAGGCCATCCGCTCGCCCCTCCCTCACCTTTTCCGCCTGCAGGCTCCCCTCCAGATCCGCGTGGGGAGGCGGCATCCTCCACCGGGCTGGGTCCTCAGTTCCCACCGAGTAGCTGCGCATCCTCTGCACAGTGAGCCAGGCCCGTAGCAACCAGGACGGGGCATCTGCATTCTGCAGGCCCTGTTCCCCTGAAGGCCGAGGTTCTGCGAGGCAGGTCTGAGCCCAAAGTGTGACTGGCTCCCCCAGGATGGCGGCTTCGGTCAGGATGCTGGTCTGATCCCATCCCCAGACACAGGCCCGTCAGTCCGAGTCTGGTCAGGAAACTGGGTCCCACTCCACCCGTGCTGCCCGGTCACCCTGGGTCTCCTTCCCTTTTGAGAAGCCACATTCTTAGAGGAGGACCCAGAGTGGGGAAAGGACTAGAGGGTGGAGGCAGGGTCTCTGCCTTCATGTGTTACTGAAACACAAGCCTCTGTGCCCCATGGCCCAGTGGGGCCAAAAGATACTGAAATGTCTGCTTTTGGTGCAGAGGAAGATTTAAATCGTGTAGGGCCCCCAAGGAGACAGGTGGCTCAGCTCCTAAACCCCAGACTTCCCAAAAGCTCTCAGCAGAACCCTTTTCTAGGAAGGGGGAGGGAGGGGCATGATGAGGTGTCTAAACTCCTTGGTGTCATGGAGCCTTTCCTGAGGTCAAGTCTTGGTCAGGTAATGATGTTCTTGTAAATCTGCACTAAAACAAGTGTTATTCCTGGTTCTGAGGAGAAACGACCAGGCCCTCAGGCATGACAGGCACGACTTTCATTCTCTGAGGTCTCGTCCTGGCTTGAGAGGAGGCAGATCTCAGCTGGCGGCTCCCTCAGGGCCACGTCCCCAGACCCTGACCAAACGGCGTCCATGAAGGAGGGAGACACCCGGGACACAGCCCTCTCATAGGCTCCTCAGGCTGCCCAGAGGCAGGGGTCAATCCCACAGACCGCATTCTATGCAGACAGTGGTTTCCATGAGGGGGCAGAGGCAGGGATGGGGGACAGGTTCACTGCCACCTCAGGGCCTGGGCCTGGCCAGTGGGCGGCCTTGGTGAGGACTCTGGAGCCCTGCAGAACACCACCTTCGGCCTGTTTCCTAGGCCACCCTGTTCCCCACCTGCCCTAGGCAGGGTGAGCCCCAGGAGAAGCCAGGATCCATCTCTAATCTCACTCTTCGCCTGAGGACAACCACTTTGCCTACAGTTGACTGAACAGGCCACTAATGGTTGTTCACTGACAGTTGCTTGTGGGAGGGGCCCACTGTGGTACTGACCAGTGACTGAGCAGGGCCACTAATGGTTGTTCTCTGACAGTTGGTCTCTCGTGGGAGGGGCCACTGTGGCACCAACCAATGGTTGAGCAGGGCCACTAAGGGTACTGGGCTGCAGAGTATTGGCCAACAGCAATTGCTGCATGCTAAGGGCTGCATCCCACAGGACTCGTACAAATTGACCAAGACAGAAGCAGCAAGCCTTTACCACTCTACTTTAAGAAAGAGAGAGACCCCAATACAGCCCTAGAGCTACTAGTTTCTTAAATGTTTTCAGTTCTGAACAGGCAATATATATAACAAGTAAACAGTAACCTAAGACAAAAACATGGAAGTTAATGATTGTAATTAAATAAAGCTTACAACAAAATGAATCTGTCATAATTTTTATTGTAGCGCATGGTAATTAGATATAAATGACAAGTTGTTTAAGCAATGATTCTAATTGCTATTAATTTGACAACACTGTTTTGGGGCTGCTCAGGAAAGCCCCAAAGATGCCTGGGATGGCTGCTTTTTCCATGTTTCCATCTTAGGGAAACAAAAGCAATAACAGATTTGAAATTAAAAAAAAAAAACAAAACTACTTTTCCCTTCTGTATTTGTAGAGTAGCACTGGGAGTAGCACTTTCTAGACTCTTGCTTAAATTTCCTTGATTTAAAGATCTTGTTTATTGGATTTTTTTTTTTTAATATAGAGGTTAGGGAGAAACTCATCACTTTGGTTGCCAAATAAGGCAGAAGAAGTTTGTAATCTCAAGATAGAGTCAAGATTTCTGGGAGAAATATCAATAACCTCAGATATGCAGATGACTCCACCCTTATGGCAGAAAGTGAAGAAGAACTAAAGAGCCTCTTGATGAAAGTGAAAGAGGAGAGTGAAAAAGTTGGCTTAAAACTCAACATTCAGAAAACTAAGATCATGGCATCCAGTCCAAACAATTCATAGCAAATAGATGGGGAAACAGTGGAAACAGTGACAGACTTTATTTTGGGGGGGTTCCAAAATCATTGCAGATGGTGACTGCAGCCATGACATTAAAAGACATTTGCTCCTTGGAAGAAAAGTTATGACCAACCTAGACAGCTTTTTACAAAGCAGAGGTATTTCTTTGCCAACAAGTCCATCTAGTCAAAGCTATGGTTTTTCTAGTAGTCATGTATGGAGGTGAGAGTTGGACTATAAAGCTGAGCACTGAAGAATTGATGCTTTTGAACTATGGGGTTGGAGAAGACTCTTGAGAGTCTCTTGGACTAGAAGGAGATCCAACTAGTCCATCCTAAAGGAAATCAATCCTGAATGTTCATTGGAAGGACTGATGTTGAAGTTGAAACTCTAATACTTTGGCCACCTGATGTGAGGAACTGACTCATTTGAAAAGACCCTGATGCTGGGAAAGATTGAAGGTGGGAGAAGAAGGGGAAGACAGAGGATGAGATGGTTGGATGGCATCACTGGCTCAATGGACATGAGTTTGAGTAAACTCTGGGAGTTGGTGATGGACAGGGAGGCCTGGCTTGCTGCAATCCATGGGGTCGCAGAGAGTTGAACACAACTGAGTGACTGAGCTGAACTGAACTAAACTTCAATTAATTGGGCTTGTATTTGGGCTCTGGGAAAAGGAACAAAAAGGTAGAATGGCTATCCCCTCAGAGGCCCAGATGTAGGCTCAGAGGCCCAGATGTAGGAAGACCATGGGTCCTCATCAGGGTTGAGGATTACTGGATGATTAAGAGGGCCCCCTTTTGGCATCCTGGAAGCTGCATGTAGGAATTGAATCTTCAGAGACTGTGAAACCCTTTGAAGAATCTCTCACTCTTAATGCCTTGAAATTTTATTCTATTGTGACCAGAAGAACATAAAACCTGTTCTGGAGGAAAGACCCCTCTAATAACGGCAGGCCTTACCCAACAAATGAGACTTTCTGGGGTCAGGTGAAGAGAAGGGCAGGGACCTGGGGGTGAAGTGAGTGGGGCAGGATTTGGGTAAGTGGGGGAGGGGAGAAAGAGTAGGGATGATTTTGTTTGGACCATGAAACATTTAAACAAAGCTCTTTGGATAACTAAAATGAGAGCATAAATCTCTGCAGGGTGAGGGGCTGAAGAGGATAGACGAGGTTAGGATATGGAAGCATTGCAGACACAACCTTTCTCGGGGTGGTGGAGCATAGAGAAATAGCTCCACGACTTATAATATTTAATTTCCCCAACTGAAAAAGTTGTGCCCACCTCATAGGGTAAAAAGTAAAGTAAATGTTATAATGTATGCCAAGTATTTAGAGCTGTGTAAGGCACACAGTAGGTACTCCAGACAGGTTAGCTATTATTGTTGTTATTAAGGCTGATCCTGCCTTGTTCTATCCTACAAAACGCTGATCAAATACCCTTGACACTCTTGCACGCAGCTGATTAGATGAAGAGTAAAAGATGTCCATCAACCTAAGGACTGTTGAAAGGATGAGCTGGTCAGTGTGAGTCTCTCTCTCAGTGTTTAAATAGGACTTTTGAAAAGCGTTCAGGAAATGATGGGGAAAATGTTCAGAAAATAGAGGCAGGACAGACAAAAGCACAGACAAGTGGAGTGAGCCGAGGTATATGAGCAGGGAGGCTCCAGAGTAGAGCTTTTGCGCTATTGCTCCTTGGCTCCCAAGGACTCCTCTGAGTCCAAGCCACTCCCGACTCTGCTTCATGAAGGCCCAGTTTAGAGACAGCTTCCCCTTCTAAGATTTCCATGAGATTCCCAGTCATTGCATATGTGTCCCCACCACAAAGCCCCTTGGCTTGACTCACCTTGAGGGGATTTCTGCTTCTTCCAAAAAGCCAAATTGAAAGAACAAATTGTCTTTGAATCGCAAAGAGCTGGACACAGCTTAACGACTGAACAGCTGGACAACGAATGGTGGCATGGTGGTATGAAACACTGTTTCATTTCTTCATCCTTCTCTCACTTTGATCTACTCTTGTTAAGTGCATGACCTATACCAGACATTGAGCTAGATGTTGGGATCATTAACACAAAACAGGGGGCTGACAGGGGAGCCAATAATTTTAATACTCTGATAAGTGTCAAGTCTGTTGGAGCCCTGGCATTAAACAGAGAGGAAGCACTTGACTGTGGCTAGTCAGGGTAGGGAGGTGCTTCTCAAAGGAGAAGTCACCAAAAAGATAAGTGTTAGTTTTCTTGGCAGACTAGAGGGACAGTGGCTTCCAGGAAAAGATAGAGCAAATAAAACAATGGGTGTCAGCTCCTGACCCCTGTGTATGTAGTGTATGTCATGTTTAGGAGGCTGGATTTCATCTTCAAGGAAACGAAAAGCCATCTCAACAAGCCTTTGAAGAAGAACCATTCTCTCTGCAGCATGAAGGAGAGAGATTGGGAGGGATGGGGACAGTTTGCAGGAGTCTTGAAGAGAACTGCTGAGGCCTGAACCAAGACAGCAGTGGGAATGGAGTTGTGGAGGGGGGTTGGTAACAGACTTCCATGACTCTGGAGGCTGGGGGGAGATGGGACCAGGATTCTGGATGACAAGAATGGGAAGAGGCTATCAGGAAAACAGAAAGGAAAAATGACCCGCAATTTAAGATAAATCATTCCACTGGGGGCATATTGAATTGTAGCTCCTGTTAAGATATCCAGGGAGAGAGGTCCAACCAGCAATTAGAAATGGATATACTAACACATATATATTGAATTTAGAAAGATGGTAATGATAACCCTGTATGCGAGACAGCAAAAGAGACACAGATGTACAGAACAGTCTTTCGGACTCTGTGGGAGAGGGAGAGGGTGGGATGATTTGGGAGAATGGTATTGAAACATGTATAATATCATATAAGAAACGAATTGCCAGTCCAGGTTTGATGCAGGATACAGGATGCTTAGGACTGGTGCACTGGAAGGACCCAGAGGGATGGTATGGGGAGGGAGGTGGGAGGTGGGAAGTGGGCTCAGGATGGGGAACATGTATACACCCGTGGCGGATTCATGTTGATGTATGGCAAAACCAATACAATATTGTAATGTAATTAGCTTCCAATTAAATAAATTTAAATTAAAAAAAAAATGGAGGTCAAGGGTACAGAAGAGGTCTGGACACATCACTGCAGGGGCCACTGTCAAATGAGGTCACCACAGGGGTCACTGAGGGTGAGGGGCCCAGGGAAGACCTGGGTGGAGGGCGCCTTGTTCTCATACAGAAATGTGAATGGGCTTCAGTGTCACTGAAGCCCATGTGCACAGCCCATGTTCAGAGGAGATTGTGCACACAGCTTAACAAGGGATCCGAGCTTGGGGCCGATAACAGGAAAGATAAGGCCAGAGGATTTAAGAAGGAAGGCGATCCAAGCAAGGGGCAAACTCTGGAGCCAGACCTCCATTCTCACCCAGTAAGGTTTGGGAGGTGGAGGTGAGAGTCTCTCTGTTTCTAAAGACCCAGGGCAGCCCTCACTGGCTGCAGAATCTCTCCTCCTGTCTCTGGTTCCAGCCTGCCATACACGGCTCCTGCTTGGTTTCCTCGGAATGACCCCACCCTGAACCAGCCTCAGAGCCTGAGTCCTTTATGATTCTACTCCACTTTCCTGGAAACAAGCACCATTTGACAAACTGTTCGAACTCAGAAGCTCAGTCATTATTTTCCTCTTTCTCCCTCTCCATCCCGAGTCACCAAGTCAATCTGTGCTCCTGTTACTCTCTGTTATCATGACCCCAACCCAGCTGATGTCTGGATCTCCCTGACTTTGCCTGCTCTCATCCCTGACCCTTCTGGATTCCAGATCCACTTTCCTGCAGCCTTCTGTTCTCACCCCGTCCCTTTGCTTGAAGCCCAGTGGCTCCCCACTGCCCCACACCTGCCGCTCTCTGGTTTTCTGACCTTGGACAAATCATTTAACTTCTGTGGCTTTAATTTTTGTGTTGGTAAAGTGAGGTAGTCAGTCTTTTTATGATTTCTCTGCTGCGCTTTGAAGACTCTCCTCATCTCACATCTGTTAGGATGTCTATTATCAAAAAGACAAGAGATAACAAGTGCTGGCAAGTATGTGGAGAAAAGGGAACCCTTGTGTTCTCTTGGTGGGAGTGTAAACTGGTGTAGCCACGATGGAAAATAGTATAGCGGTTCCTCAAAAAATGAAAAATAGAGTGAACCAGCAATTCCACTTCTGGAATATATATATCCAAAGGAAATAAATCATTGTCTCAAAGAGATCCTAGTTGACAGCAGCATGGTCACCATAGCCAAGGTATGGAAACAATCTAAGTGTTGATGGATGAATGGATAAAGAAAACATTTTATATATATATATAACATATTTATGTACACACATAGATATTATATATCTTTTCAATAGAATATTATTCAGCCTTAAAAAAGAATGAAATCTTGTCATTTGTAACTACATGAATAATGAAACCGGAGGGCATCATGCTAAGTGAAATAAGCCTTACTGAGAAAGATAAATACTGCATGGTGTCAATTTCATGTAGAATCTAAAAACAAAAGTCAAACTCATAGAAATGGAGAGCAGAGTGGTGATGGTTACCAGGGGCTGGGGGTGAGAAAACAGACAAGAGGTTGGTCAAAGGGTGTGAACTTTTCATCATAAGGTGAATAAGATCTGAGGATCTCATGGAAAACCTGGTGATTTCAGTTGTTGACACTGTATTGTAATTAATGTAACTGAAATTTGCTCAGAGAGAATAACTTAAATGTTCTCACCAAAAAAAGGATAAGCGAAAGGTCTCTGCTGGTGGGTTCCCACTCCAATTCACACAAGCCCTGAGGCTTCCAGGTCTCTCCACAGCCCAGGAACACCTGGCACTAGTCTCATCTAAGAGTTTCAGCTCACACTGTTCATGCCTGAGGCACTTCCCCACTGTGGCAGGCGTGTAAACTTAGGTCTTTTCACAGTGTGAGGAGACGAGAAGTCAGCTGTCCATGGACCAGGAAGAGAACCCTCAGCCAGGACCTACCATGCTTGAGCTTCCAGTCTCCACAACTGTGAAAAATGAATGTTTGTTGTTGAAGCCGGCCAGTTGATGGTATTTTGCTACAGCAGCCCAGGCTGACTAAGGCGGCTTTGACAATGAATTTAGGTTTTATGTTGCCATATTTGGGCTTCCCTGGTGGCTCAGATGGTAAAGAATCCACCTGCAATGCGGAAGATCTGGGTTCAATCCCTGGTTTGGGAAGATCCCCTGGAGAAGGGAACAGCTACCCACTCCAGTATTCTGACCTTGAGAATTCCATGGACTGTATGTATAGTCCATGGGGTCACAAAGAGTCGGACATGACTGAGTGACTTTCACTTTCTATTGCCATATTTAAGTAAAATCACCATGGGTCCTTCCCGTGTGCCCGCCCCTCCCCCTAGCCCTTTTAACGGGACCTACCCACCCATCACCCCACTCCCAGTGCTTATATTTGCCCAAGCCACCTTCTCTTTCCTCTTGATGCCTTCCTGTTTCTTGCTTTTTTTCCCCCAACCAACATACATCAACAAGTGGTCAGGCCCTCTTTTGGGGAAGACTAACCCACTGGATCCACTTTCCAGTTGACCAACCAGCTTGCTCCCAGACTCTGACCTGGATACCCCCTTTGCTGACAGTAGATACAGGTGAAGTTTCTTGTTCCTCTAGTTCTGTCATACTCTCCCTGCTCCATCCTCCAGCCTGCTTGAACACAGACACAGAAGGATACCGAAGAGGTCCTGTGCAAATAGAAGTTTTTTAAAACTGTGCAGCTCAGACGAGAACAAATCCAAACTGTCACAGGAGTGCATTTGTGGGGCGGCCAGATCAGAGCCAACACTAACATCCTCTGCTCCCCTGGAGTCTGTCTGCAGAATGTGCTTCCCAGGCTCGGAGACATGGGCCTGTTTCAGATCACGAGCTGGCATGCCCCAGTTGCCCATGGCAACCCAGCTGCACTGGCGCGTTCGCATTTATAAATGCGTGTGGGCTTAAAATTATATTATTGATTCTGTCTGGAAGACAGTCGTCTGATTTGTATATAGCTCTGAATAAATTACTCATTATCCTTTACAGCCATCAGAGTATGAGTCTCTTTCTCCCCCCCTCCCCTTTTTTTAATTTTAGAGAGACAGCAAATTGTGTCAGCAGATGTGAAATGAAATGCTTCTCATAACAACCATCCTATGAAATCAACATCCAGGGCACCATCCCGGGAAGTAGTCTGGCTGTTACTGAAGAGATTAAAAGGTGGAATGGATTTGGAAGGGACGGAGCTAATAGTGGGTAGTCCCTTTCAGAGGGGCCATAAGGGATAGTTTGAAGTACACTGAAAAGCAGACAGGAGCAGAGGGAGATGCAACCCCACCCTGGACTTGATCAATTCACGTTGAACCCAAGCTTTCTCTTCTGTTTTCTTTGAAGTGTAGTATATACTCAGGCAGATTAAAGTATTGTTCCAATACGCCTCTCCTCCCAGTAGCCATGCTTTTTGCCCTGTAGCTCTGTAGATCATCCCACAAAAAGCACTGTGTGCTGCCCTTGACTCTTATACCTTGTGTTGACTAATTAGCAAAGTGGCAGTGTGCCAGATTTGAACGTTTGCTTTAAGAAGCTTCAAGAGTTTTCACTTACCCTTCTGTGTTTTCGGTCATCAGTGTGAGGAGAATTTCCCTTGAGTAGCTGCTGCCACTTCAGCTGGGACGCAGAAAGAATACATGTGGAACAGTCACCCCTCCACCATCAAACCCAGCCAGATTGAAGGCTTGAAGCCCTACCCCAGCCATACCCAGCCCAGAGGAGCCACTTCAGCCAAGCTGCAAATGTCTGGGAAATAAATCCTCACTGCCACCAAGATTTTGTAAGTGCTTGTTACGCAGCAGTAGCTGACTGTTACAATCTTCCATCCTTTCAACATCATGGCCATCAGTGTCACTAATGTTGGAAAAGAAAAGAACAACATCCCTCACTCTCTGTTTCAGCTGCCACTGATCACAAGCCTTTAGGGAGAAAATGCACATCATGCATCACAATTTTAATTCACTTTGGTCTCTCATTGTGCATTGTGCCATCAACAGTGGCATTGTTATCAGGAGTCATGAGGAGACCAGTGCACCTGGGAGAAGCTCCAAGTAAATTGGAAGGTTTCATCTCTACTCCTTTAGTGCTCGTGGAAGTCCTGCCAAAAGATCAGTGGGCTTGTGTCTGAATTAGAGAAAAAGAGTGTCTTGATAACTCTCAGAAAGCACTGTCAATGTTCCTTTCAATCTGTCCCTAAATGAACACTTTTATCTTTGATCTTACAGCTTGGGTTGTTATTACCCTCAGGCTCTTTATAAACTTCTACATTTCCACTCTTCAGTCTAGGAATGTACACACAAGCACACTCAATCATTTTCATAAAACATTTGTGGAGCACCTATTGTGGGCTGGACACCTACTGCAGTAGTGAAGTGCTAGATGCCCTGTTGAATAAAAGAAGCACGGTTGTGACAGGCAGTTAGGGAGGGTAAGAGTCAAGCCTCACTCCTGGACATCTGTTCTGAGACACACGGCAGGTAGAAGTGCTGTTTACTAAGATGGAACAACCTGGGGAAGGACTGGTTTGAGAGAAAACGAAAAGTTCAGTTTTATACTCATATGTTGGAGATGCTTCTGAGACATGTAGAGCTGTCAGGTGGGCAGTTAGATGTCCAACATGGAGCTCAGAGGAGAGAGGTCTGGACAGAGGATATCCATTGGAAGGGTTGCCAGCATGTAGACTGGGGTTTCCCCGGTGGCTCAAGTGGTAAAGAATCAGCCTGCAATTCAGAAGACCTGGGTTTGATCCCTGAGTCACAAAGATCTCCTGGAGAAGGGCATGGCAACCCACTCCAGTATTCTTTATTTTATTTATTTATTTTAATTGGAGGCTAATTACTTTATAATATTGTAGTGGTTTTTGCCATACATTGACATGAATCAGCCATGGGTGTACATGTGTTCCCCATCCTGAACTCCTCTCCCTCCTCCTTCCCCATCCCATCTGTCAGGGTCATCCCAGTGCACCAGCCCTGAGCACCCTGTCTCATGCATCAAACCTGGACTGGTGATCTATTTGACATATGATAATATACGTGTTTCAATGCTATTCTCTCAAATCATCCCATCCTTGTCTTCTCAGAGTCCAGGGCCAAAGAACTAAACAGACATTTCTCCAAAGAAGACATACAGATGGCTAACAAACACATGAAAAGATGCTCAACATCACTCATTATCAGAGAAATGCAAATCAAAACCACAATGAGGTACCATTTCACGCTGGTCAGAATGGCTGCTATCAAAAAGTCTACAAACAATAAATGCTGCAGAGGGTGTGGAAAAAAGAAAACTTCTTACACTGTTGGTTGGAATGCAAACTAGTACAGCCACTATGGAAAACAGTGTGAAGATTTCTTACAAAACTGGAAATAGAACTGCCATATGACCCAGCAATCCCACTGCTGGGCATACACACCGAGGAAACCAGAATTGAAAGAGACACATGCATCCCAATGTTCATTGCAGCACTGTTTACAATAGCCGGACATGGAAGCAATCTAGATGTCCATCGGCAGATGAATGGATAAGAAAGCTGTGGTACATATACACAATGGGATATTATTCAGCTATTAAAAAGAATGCATTTGAATCAGTTCTAATGATATGGATGAAACTGGAGCCTATTATACAGAATGAAGTAAGTCAGAAAGAAAAACACCAATACCGTATATTAACACATATATATGGAATTTAGAAAGATGGTAACGATGACCCTATATACAAGACAGCAAAAGAGACACAGATGTAAAGCCCACTCCAGTATTCTTGCCTGGAGAATTCCATGGACAGAGGAGTGTGGTGGGCTACAGTCCATGGAGTAGCAAAGAGTCAGACACAACTGAGCAGCTAACACTTTCACTTTCTTTTTTTAGCATGTAGATGGCATTTAATACCACAAGACTGAGCA
Source organism: Bos taurus (assembly GCF_002263795.3). Lineage (NCBI taxonomy): Eukaryota > Metazoa > Chordata > Mammalia > Artiodactyla > Bovidae > Bos > Bos taurus. The sequence goes on from NC_037339.1 coordinate 29,958,394, forward strand.
GAAAGCAAACACAGGGAAGAGAAGAGGGTCCAGTTGAGTGATAAGGACCCCAGCATTACAAGGACAGGCAGAGAGAAGAGGAGTAAGGATGAGGACTGTAATGGTGCAGCTAGGGAGATAGGAAGAAAACCAGAGATGAGGGTGGAAAATGTTGGTGTCTGCTTGTCATTCCCTCCGAGCAGCCATCTCCCCCACCCTTTGCTGCTGATGAAACTCTGCTTTGTTTGGGTCTTGGGGGTCATGCCCTTCATGAGAGGCAGGTCTCCTCCCCAGTTTTGTTGGGGGCGGGGCAGGGGCAGGTGTGAATCGTGAGGCCTAAGACATCCATGGTAATCACTCTCTTTGCTGGTTTGGGTTTAGTCATGAGCATGTGATACAACAATCAGGTGTGAGTGAAAGTCCACTGGGTGGCTTTGGGTAAAGTTCTCATGCTTTTGAAAAGTGAAGGAAAGGAGAAAACAGAGTTCCTCTCCTGCCTCACATGTGGCCTCTGGATGGAGACTCTGCAGCCATCTTGCAAGCAGGACAAATGTGAGCCCCAAAGCCCAAACAATGAAGATGCAAAGAATATTTGTGTTAAGTGACATCTTTGAATTGTTGGATTGACCAAATTTGGAGCTCTCCTTAGCAACAGATTTATTTTTCAAGATAATCATTTTTCTAAAGGTTTAGGCATGGTGGGTCTTCCATGACCTGTGTGTAGCTCTAAGCATCCTAGATAGTACTCATGGTTTCACACAACAGAGCAAGGTGACTCATGACCTCTAGTAGTATGATTATGCCAAGGGCTTGAGGGTGATATTCAGATCAGAACTTAATGGTTTCTTTCACCTTATTTGGGGGAAATAGCAATTTGCCAATCTTTTATGTGTATTCTTTGTCACTCAATGCTAATTTAATATTATGCTTACAGTTTATTTCTTTCAACAGTCAAAACCCAAATTCTTCTGCCAAGCTAAAAGCATATTTTATCTCAGTCATCTCAGAAGAAATGGATCACTTTTAATTATGACATGTTATCCACACTTGGTCAGTAGGAAGGATGCTGAGAATAACTGAGCTGAAAATAGTCTAGAGTTTATTTTTCACCTAACTTGGAAAAGATTCAGAATAGGGCAACATAAGGAAGAAAGAAATAGATATCGAAGGGTCAGGACAACAAGAAATGAGATAGAGATTTAAATACAAATAAAGTCCCTGAAGTCAAAATGTTTGATGACACTTAGTACCTTAATTAACCAGATTTTAAGATAATGACTGTATATCTTCAAATGGTTTGGGCTGTCCTTTAAACTCTTTGAATAGTGTTCTTTTTATTCAATTAATGCTTCTGAAAGAGCTTTAATTTTACATTAATCAAAAGCCCTCATGATATTCTCAGGATTTACTCAAATTAAAAGGTTTTGTTTTTTTTTTTAAGTGCAATTAAGTTATCAAGGCAGAGCCTCTGATTGCAGGGACAAAATTCCATAGCAACAGTCAGTTGACTAAGCCTGGGGCACTGCTGCATCCCATGTTCATGCCAGGCCGCAGGGGGGCATGTGGTCAGGCTCCACAATGAATGGGACCAACTTCCCTTTACCTTCCTTCTGAAGAGCAAAACCTGCTTCCTTGACAATGTAATTCAGTTCAGTTCAGTTCAGTCGCTCAGTCGTGTCCGACTCTTTGCGACCCCATGAATCGCAGCACGCCAGGCATCCCTGTCCATCACCAACTCCCGGAGTTCACTCAGACTCACGTCCATCAAGTCGGTGATGCCATCCAGCCATCTCATCCTCTGTCGTCCCCTTCTCCTCCTGCCCCCAATACCCATTTTTACCGCAAACAGCTCTCTGCCTGTACTTCTAAGCAGAATTCTAGAAAATTCTACAATATTTTTAAAAAGAGAAAAGCAAAGAACGAAGAGAATGTTTTCTTACCTGTCAGCATGAGATGTTCCTAACCTTCCCAAAGCAGTACCTGCTCTTCGTCTTCTCCAGCTCATGGCATCAGGCAGCCAAACCTGTCAGGGACTCCTGTACTGATTAGAATGATGTCTGCTTGGCCCCCAAGGGCAATTACTGATGATCAGTAGGATGCCAGGTGAAGAAAATCTTGCTACTTTCTTGCTGGGAGCAGCCAGTGCTGATGAGCTGTACCCGCGGTGCTGGCTTGCGCCTCACTGGGCCTGGATTTGTAACTGGAGTACCTGGGTACGTTCCTTCTCTCTCCCCTCCTCCCCGGGTGTGTTAATCCCATTACACGAGAAGGTAATTGATGCTAACATGAAGCTGGGAGGTGGGGTGGGGAGACAATACCAGACAGTGAACAAAGAGGAAAATAACTCCAATATTAAAAATATTGTCTTATCATCTTGCATGCTAAGTCACTTCAGTGATGTCTGACTCTTTGAGACCCCATGGATTGTAGCCTGACAGGCTCTTCTGTCCATGGGATTCTCTAGGCAAGGATACTGGAGTGGGTTCCCATGCCATCCTCCAGGGGATCTTCCCCACCCAGGGCTCAAACCCCCATCTTTTATATCTCATGTATTGCAGGTGGATTCACCACCACTGAGCCACCTGGGAAGCCCCTTATCATCTTGCCATTAATAGTAATTATATTTGGGTGCATTCCACAGTCCAAAATGGAACTCTTGATTACCCAATCTCACGCCCCCTCCAACTGCTCTATCTAAGATAACAGCTCCATTTTTTCCAGTTGTTTAAGGGAAAAACCCTTGGAGTCATCTCCTCCCCTACCCCTCCCAAACACACGTCCAGTCCACCAACAAATCCTACTGATTCTACGTTTGAAGTGTCTCCAGATTCCAGCTACTCCTCACTTCCTCCACCAACACCTCTAAGTCCAAACCACAATGCTTCTCACCTGGACCTTGGCTATACATCCTGACTGGTCTCCCTGTTTTCATTTCTGCCCCTTTGTTCAGTTGCTAAGTTGTGTCTGACTCTTTGCAACCCCATGGACTGCAGCACACCAGGCTTCCCTGTCTTTCACTATCTCCTGGAGTTAGCTCAAGTGCATGTCCATTGAGTTTGTGATGCCATCCAATCATCTCATCCTCTGTCATCCCCTTCTCCTCCTGCCCTCAGTCTTTCCCAGCATCAGGGTCTTTACCGATGAGTCAGCTCTTTGCATCAGGTGGCCACAGTATTGGAGATTCAGCTTCAGCATCAGTCCTTCCAATGAATATTCAGGACTGATTTCCTTTAGGATGGACTGGTTTGATCTCCTTGCAGTCCAAAGGATTCCCAAGAGACTTCTCCAGCATCACAGGTCAAAAGCATCAATTCTTTGTCACTCAGCCTACCCAGTACAAAATATTCTATGTAGAGAGTGATCTTTTAAAAACAGAAATTGGACAATGTTAACCCTCGGCTCAAATATCTGTCATGCTTTTCATATCATCCAAAGTAAAATTCATAACCTCAGGCTTCCCTGACCTGCCCTTCTCCCTGTCTGACCTCATCTCCTACTGCTCTCCCCTCGTTCCCCCAGGGACACCTTGGCCTTCTCTTAGAACACGAAGCGTTTCTGCCCTTGCTCCCTCTCACCGAAAGTCCTTTCTCCATACAGCCACAAGCTTCTCCCCTGTTCCCTCACTTCTGTCACGAGCGGGTTCAGTGCAGTGTTGAGGCCTTCCCGACCACCCTCATTAAAACAGCAGCTCTCATGCCTCTCTATCCTCAGCTGGCTGTATTTTTCTTCCTACTCCTGAATTCAACACCATATTATATATTTACATGGTGTATTGTATATATGGGAGATCGGGGTGGCTTAGATGGTAAAGAATCTGCCTGCAGTGCAGGAGACCCAGCTTCGATCCCTGGTCAGGAAGCTCCTGCAACCCACTCCAGTACTCTTGTCTGGAGAATCCCATGAACAGAGGAGCCTGGCGGGCTGCAGTTCATGGGGTCACAAAGAATCAGACACAACTGAGTGACTTTCACTTTTCATTATACATATATGAAACCCACTCTATTATTTTTACAACGTTTATTTATTTGGCTGTGCCACGTCTAGTTCCTGGACCAAGGATCAAACTCCTGTCCCCTGTACTGGGAACACGGAATCTTAACCATTGGACAGCCAGGGAAGTCCTGTCTTCAGTTTAAAGTAATATTATTTTTCTACTCTTCTATTTGTGAAAGCATTTTTTTAATGAAACAGAACAATTTTAAACTTATGTATAGAACAGCTTTTTCAAGAGGTTAAAAACAAAGAATGGATGTTTTGGGAAAGCATGGAAATCTGCTATATATACTTTTTTGGATTGGATGTGTGTGTGTGTGTGTGTGTGTGTGTGTGTGTAGCTGGGGGTAGGTAGTGAGGTTTGCAGGAGGTTAGAAAGAATTAAAAGAGCCATCAGGGGATACCAGAAGAGAAAAAATTTCAGAATCATTTTCTGTGTTGAAACACTGCTCTCTTTGAAATACAATAATGAAGGTAATGGTGCTACATAATTAACTCACATCATGTACATTGACTGATCTGTCTTGACAATCTGCTCTGAAAAAAGGAACCATATTAAAGCTTTCTTTCACATCCTTTGGCACATTAGAATAAGCGTGGCCGCTGGCCTCATGAGAACTTTTGTAGTGTTCAAGGTTTAAAATGCCTTCGCAGATTTTAAAATACGAGAGGACCACAACCACTCTCTCCTGTCTTAAAAAAACAATCTCTTTTTAAGCACATGTGTCAGTGGTGATCAGATTTAATATTTTTAAGAGGGAAAATGGATTCTACCAAGCTTTTCATTTTGAGGGTTTCAGAGAAGTTTTGTCTAAATAAATACTGTGCCCCTATCAGTTACCTCTGTGTATGTGTGTGTGTCTGTGTGTGTGTGCACGCTCAGTCATGTCTGACTTTTCAGGACCCCAAGAACTGTAGCCCGACAGTCTCCTCTGTCCATGGGATTTTCCAGGCAAGAATACTGGAGTGGGTTGCCTTTTCCTTCTCCATGGGATTTTCCCAACCCAGGGATGGAACTTGAGTCTCTTGCACCTCCTGCATTGGCAGGCAGAATCTTTACCACTAGTGCTGTTAGCCATCGCAATACTAATCTCAGTGGCATGCAACAGAAAGCGCTTATCTCTCGCTTTGTGGGTCACAAGGGTAGATCAGCTAGGGTAACTGTATTAGTCCATTTGGGCTGCTATGACTAAATACCGTAAACTGGGTAGTTCTCAAGCAACAAACATTTGTTTCTCATAGTTCTGGAGGCTGGAAATGCCAAGATCACAGCACGAACAGGTCTGGTGTTTGGTGAGCACTTTCTGCTTCAGATAGCCATCTTTTCTCTGTGTGTCTTGTGTGGCAGAAAGGAGCTCTCTGGGGTCTCTTTTATGAGGGCACTAATCCCAATCATGAGGGCTCTGCCTTAAGATCCAGTCACCTTCAAAGGTCCTACCTCCTAATACCATCACTTGGGGATTAGGATTTCAACAGAAGAATCTTTGTTATTGTTGTCATTCGGTTGCTCAATAATGTCTGACTCTGTGACCCTGTGGACTACAGCACGCCAGGCTTGCCTGTCCATCACCAACTCCCAGAGCTTGCTCAAACTCATCCATTGAGTCAGTTATGCCATCCAACCATCTCATCCTCTGTTATCCCCTTCTCCTCCTGCCTTCAATCTTTCTCAGCATCAGGGTCTTTTCTAATGAGTTCGCTCTTAGCATCAGGTGGCCAAAGTATTGGAGTTTCAGCTTCAGCATCAGTCCTTCAATGAATCTTCAGAATTGATTCCCTTTAGGATTGACTGGTTTGATCTCCTTGCTGTCCAAGGGGCTCTCAAGAGTCTTGCCCAACACCACAGTTCAGAAGCATCAATTCTTCAGCACTCAGCCTTCTTTATGGTCCAACTTTCACATCCATACAGGACTACTGGAAAAACTAAAGCTTTGACTACACGGACGTTTGTCGGCAAGGTAACATCTCTGCTTTTTTAATATGCTATGTTTGTCATAGCTCTTCTAAGGAGCAAGTGTCTTTTAATTTTGTGGCTGCAATCATTTTCAGAAGAATCTTGGGAAGATGCAAACAGACCATATCAGCAGCTCTCCTCCCCACACCTCTCATCCTCCTCCTGGGATCAGTGGGCAGCCAGGACTTAGGTCTGCTAACATCTCTGGTTAAAGCGAGTCACGTGACTAAATTCACAGTCAAAGTCTGGGGAAACACCTCCCATCTTTAGTAGGAGGGGTTGCAAAGTTACATAGCCAAGAATGCGGAGACAGAGAGACATGAAGAAATGGCGGGTGATACTTCAGTTTACCATGGTGCCCAAAGAAAAAGTCTATCAAATAGTGCATTCCAATGCTGTGCTTAAGTAGCATTTGTGGTTCTAGGGTGGCAGTCACTTACCTGTTCTGCAGTTCTGGAGGTAGGATGCTTTCCTGTCTCCAGCCACATGGATGGCAACCCATCTGGTTGTCGGCCAGCAGGTTGTCTGCTGCAGGCAATGGAGGTGATATAGGCTTTTCTTGCCTGTGCTGCCCTTAGACTACCAAAACTATCTCCGAAGAAGTAAAGGGAGGTTTGGGAGAAGGGTCGATTACGCGCAGATAGGGGATATTCTAGGCTGGCGAAACTATTCTGTATGATACTATAATAAGCACATGATACTATGCTTTTGTAAAAGCCCATAGAATGTCACAGCACAATGAGTCAACTTTAATATCTATAAATTAAAAAAAAATAATTTAAGAAGTCAAGGATCAGGAATTCACTAGCACGCCAGTGGTTAGGACTCTGCACTTTCACTGCTGAGGGCCCAGGTTCAATCCCTGGTTGGGGAACTAAGATTCCATAAGTCAGGCAACCTGGCCAAAAAAATTTTAAAAAGAGGTCAGTGATCCCATCTGGGACTCCCAGGGACTGGAGCCCTCTTCAATCTTTCCCAGCATCAGGGTCTTTTCTAACGAGTCAACTCTTAGCATCAGGTGGCCAAAATATTGGAGTTTCAGCTTCAGCATCAGTCCTTCAATGAATCTTCAGAATTGATTCCCTTTAGGATTGACTGGTTTGATCTCCTTGCAGTCCAGGGACTCTCAAGAGTCTTCTCCAACACCACAGTTCAGAAGCATCAGTTCTTCAGGACTCAGCCTTCTTTTTTTTTTTTTAAATCCAACTTTCACATCCATACATGACTACTGGAAAAACTGAAGCTTTGACTAGATGGACCTTTGTGGAAAGGAGGACAGTGGAAAACTGAAGATACAGCTATAACACGTCTGGAGAGATGAAACCCTCAGCCTCAGGCGAAGCTTTGTTAGCACAGTCTGAGGAAGTGGGTTAACATAAGACCAAACCATGTTCACAGGGATACACAACTTGTACTAGCATAAATTTATTGACTATTCTGGAACACAGAAGCGAGAACAAGAGAGCCCATGCTGTCAAGAGCCAACGACACTCTCTCCATGCAAGATCTGACTCCCCCTCCTTGACCTCTTTTGTCTGACAGACCCTCTGCCCCGTGTCCCCAGCCGACTATGCTTCAGCCACTCTGCCTCTGACTCTTTTCAGAACACTCTGAGAAACACTTCAAGATATTTCTTACTTGGATGACTTGCTGTTCCCCAAGCCTGGAAAGCTATTGCTCATCTTTTGGCATGGCTGGCCCTTCCTCTTCTTAATGGGTCAGCTTAAACCAGGCCTCCTTACAGGAGCCTTGGACTATCACAACGCTGCTTACACTGTGAGTGTGTGTGCATGCGTGCTTAGTCACCCAGTCGTGTGTGTGACTTTTCTGTGACCCCATGGACTGTAGCCTGCCAGGCTCCTCTGTCCATGGAATTCTCCAGGCAAGATTACTGGAGCTGGTTGCCATTTCCTTCTCCAGGGGATCTTCCTGAGCCAGGACTCGAACCCAGGTCTCCTGCATTGCTGACAGATTCTTTACCATCTGAGTGGCCAGGGAAGCCCTATGCTGTGTGTAGCACTTACACTTTGTAATTCTCCTGTTCATTTTCACTTGTTTCTGATCTGTCCCTCTCTCCATGATGCAAGCTCCATGCATGTCTTTTCACTGCTAGTGTATCCCCAAGACCTACAACCCTGCCTGGCACATAAAAGGTGTTCAATAAATATTCATTGAAAAAAGGGCTCTTCAGTGTTTAATATTTGGTTCAAGATCCTGATGGAATATGGGCCATGCTCTGGAGAGTACTGGGAGGACAGGAAGTCCCACTGCACACACTAAACTGAGACAGAATCCATATGAAATTACTCGTGGGCCACAGCTACATCCCCGGTGCTCCAAGAAAGACATAAACAGGAAAAAAAAAAAAAGAGAGAGAGAGAGAGAAATTTGGAATTAAGTAAATGCACAGAAAAAACAAACCCAGCATGAATGGCAACATGAATATAAATTAGAACATAATTCAAAGTCAAAACCATTAACATGGTCAAAGAAGAATAACATGTAATAGGAAAATGAAGAAGCTCTGTGTAAGTCATAAGCACTGATGAACAACATAGGAGCCAAAAGTATGTAGCAAAAACCCCAGAAATACTAGGAGACATTGATGAAAACACTTCTATTGTGGAATGTTTTTAATATTTTTGCCTCAGAAATATGACAGTGAAAATATACAATTAAGACAAAGAAGTGGCTTAAAAATACAATTAACTATACATTTTTTCTTCTGCTATTCATGTAATACACAAATCATTCTTATACTTGGCATAAAAAATGTTTGCTAATTTTCCAAAAGCAGAGATTTGTTTTTTCAACTTTCAAATTCAAAATCAACAATAATGAATTTTTTCATCCCCTAATTATTGAAAAATTAAGAAACCTCTTCCACATAATTCCTGGTTCAAAGAGGAAACCAGAACTGAAGACACAAAGTAAGTATCCAAAAGAGAATGGCGAAAAAACATTATATCAAAACCTACTGGATGCAGTTAAAATTGGGTGGGAATAGATTGGGAGGCAAGGGATGATTTTCAGCCTTAAATGATTTTATTGTTTAAAAAGAAAACAAACAAAATTACACCAAGTCATGATGAAATTATAATTCACAACAATTTGGATCTTATTTTTTCTTGATTATTGAGAAAAGAACTCAGTTACTTTCAGATGTTCTTCATTTGAACTACTTTTCTTTTTTATCCGTCCTCTGGCCCACATCACAGTAGGAGCGAATAAAGCGATCAAGAATCTGCCTTTCTGAAAATTATGAAGAAAAACAGGATGAAATTTTCCACTTAACTATTTCAGGGCTAAATAGAGAAATTTCTAAGGTGACAAATACCTGACAATAGTACTCTAAATATGAATTCAATGAGACCAAAAGAATCACGATAATCAAAGCTATTATGTCTAATAGCTAAAAAGACTCTTCAATATTCAACATCTCTTGAATGTAATTATTGACTAAAAAGAGCAAACAATATTCAAGGGATCAGCAAGACTTCCTGGAAAAAGCATGGATTGTGGAATGAAATAGACTTAGGCTTTTGTTCTGTGCAGCCACTCTAGTATTCTTGCCTGGAAACTTCCCTGGACAGAGGAGTCTGGCAGGTTACAGTCCATGGGGTTGCAAAGAATCAGACATGACTGAGCACACATGTGTCATCTCTATTTATTCGTTGCCTCATCTCTGAATCAAGGTACTGATACTTACCTAGCACAGGTGTTGGAACGGATGAAGAATGCTATATGTGAAGCACCTAGACAGTGCTTGTTCTGCGTGATGCGATGAGAAACAAAACAATAGAAACTATTGCTCCAAAAGTTACATGAAAGCCAGGGTTGCTTTTCTGCCTACCAGTACTGGTAGGCTTTGCAGTCTTTGAGTGATAACTGATCATGGGAGGCCCCTCTCTCCCCAGCCTCCATTTCCTCATCTGGAAATTGAAGGAGTCTTGTCTGTTTATGAACATCTATGGTCCCCTAATACTAACTACATATTTTTAAATTGTACATGGTGGAGCTATAAAGCTTTGTAACTCCTAGAAATTACCATCTGTGCAGCCAAAACTAAGAGAAAGAAAGCATGCAAGTGATGTTTGCCTGTCCTTGTGCTCAGTGTGACGAATGCCATCTGAGGGCTAGAGATCAGGGTGTGTGTGTGTGTATGTGTGCACGCAGCTGAGTTACTCTCCACCTAAGTTTGCATTTGTTTTTGTGATCCCACATTGAACTTTGAATGTTTTATAATGTACATAACATGTTAGTTTGGTGATATAGGAATATGTGTCCTAGAAAGTGACCCAACCAGTCCTGAATGACATTTATCTCTTTGAGGATGAGCTACATGAAGATTTGCATGTACCCTAAGAAGACTGTCACACACACACACAAAAGCACCAAACAGGAAATAAAGATTACACAAACTAAAACAAAGCTGTGAGAGAGCACAGACTTCCACTGGAGAAATCAATTAACCACAAGAAAAAGAGAAGTCGCCCTGGAGCAGTTCAACCACAGCAAAGTGAGATCAGAAGTAAGTGAAAAGCTAGATGTTTTCTTTTTAATAAGTGGGGATATATTCACTGGGGCTTCTTCGAATAAAAACTTATTTTCAATGGGATGAGGTTTACACAAAACTATATATGTTGCATGCATGCTCAGTCGTGTCTGGCACTTCGTGACCCCACAGGCTGTAGCTCTCCAGGCTCCTCTGTCCATGGGATTCTCCAGACAAGAATACTGGAGTGGGTTGCCATGCCCTCCTCCAGGGGATCTTTCTGACCAAGGGATCAAACCTGCATCTCTTGCATCTCCTGCAATAGCAGGTGGATTCTTTACCACTGTGCCACCTTTTTGTAGTCACATACATATATATTGAACACCACGGGCTAGAAGTTGGGAAAGTTTCTATTTGGTGGAAAGCCACGTATTATTATGACCTGTAATTTATCGAATAGTAACTTGAGACCTCATCTTACCTTTGTAGGAAACACCCTGAAGGTACTCTGTGACTTGAGAGGGGCTGAATGAGTTGAGAATTGTCAAGAAATCCAGGTAGGCTTTCCCGTAATCACTTTGGTAGATGGACTGCTTCTTCGTGCGCTCTTGGCTCCTCATGTGGCTGAACAGCACAGAAGGGACTAGAGAGACGCAAGGGAAGGAAAGACAAGAAGCTGTCACTGGGCAGAGAATCCCAGCCTTTATTTGTGGGACTCGCCAGGTCCCACAAATGTGTTGTGGAATGTATTGAGGAATCTCGGAATAAGAAGAGTCTACAAAATTGTTTTAAAAAGTTACAGGTGTACTCACCTAGACCTTGAGAAGCAATGGGTAGGCTCGAGTAGCATCCATATTTGAAACTAAAATCCTGTAACTCAGGAATTTTAGCTGGAATTTGGTAATTCCGTCGAAATTCTGTGTCTGCTGGTCGGGGAACTAACTTTTTCCATTCTAGAAACATCTGAGAACGCTGTTTATCCTTCTGATCTGGGGCAGAGGTACAAATGGAAGGCAATAATTACTCCTTGTAAGGTATTTCTAAATAGCATCATATTTTCATTCCATTTTGCTTCTGGCAGTAGCTTCCAATTTATCACACTCAGAACCGTCTCTTCTTGCATTTAGAGGTATGGTCAATGTATTTTTTATGGACATTTCAACCAAGAAGTAATTTTCTGCTTTATCAGGCACAGGAAGCATAGGCTAAAATGATCAGAAGTAGTTTCTAATGAATATACTGTTCATCAGTTAGGAGTGTTCTTTGTTTCTGCTTCATGGACTCAGACAGCACACCTCACTCCAGTAGTCCTGCCTAGGCTCTGGGGCTGGGGTTAGGAAGCAGAGTGAGATATTTTAGACAGGGCTATGGTTGCCATATAAAATATAGGAGTTCAGTTAAATTTGTTGTAGTTGCTATTTTGGTTGCTGCACAAGGCCCTTGCAATGAAATGTGGAGTTAAGTTTGAATTTCAGATAATGAATAATTTTTTGTGTCTGTATAAGTACTCATTTTTTACCTGTTATTAGGACTTCCCTGGTAGCTCAGATGGTAGAGAATCTGCCTGCAAACGCAGTATTTTTGCCTGGGAAATCCTATAGACAGAGGAGCCTGGCAGGCTTCAATCCATTGGATCGCAAAGAGTCAGACACAAGTGAGACACTAATGCAATATCATTATTCAGTTTTAATTGAGCATCTTGTATTTTTATTTGCCCAATCCAGCAACCTTAGATGGGCAGTACACATCATCCCCATTACCTAGAAAAGAACCACTCAAAAAAGACCTTACTGATGGATGGTTAGGCCAGATCATTGTTATTAGTGGGTCATAATAGTATTATTCTTGGAAATAACTGCTAAGAAATATTCACTAATATGATCATTAAAACCTCTGACGCACTAGCTAAAGTCAAGTTCCACAAGCATTACCAGATTAATGAAGTAGAGAATCACATCATCTTACTTAGAATGAGCTCACCCCTAATTCTCGCTACAAAATGTTGGTTCAGAGGTACATCACACAACACCAGCCTTAATCAGAACAAAAATATTAAAAATAGGAGTATCATGAGCAATGTCACAACAGTGCTAATTACTACTGACACTAACCTTAATTCTTCTTCCAAAATAGTTTTTCAATAGGTCTTCTCGAAATAGACTCCAATGTACATTGTATATCAAGCAATATGTGATGTCATCTACTGGCACCCAAGAGCAGTTTAATATTGATTTTTTAAAGAATGATCTCCATCCAGAACAGCACAGTGGGAAAGGGTTTCACTACATGGTGTCTCTTAATTTAGATGTTGCAGGGAGAGAGGACATGGGTACTCAATGGCCCTCATAATGACCTCATAAACTGCCTGAGGAGAAGACAAGGTTAGAGAGAAGGGAAAACTCTAGGGCTCCAAAATCAGGACACTCCTTAAGATATTTTGGACAACCGTCTGGTATTGTTGCTAGTAAGTACCATCTATATAACTCAGTTTTTGTGAATTACTAATCAGTTCAGTTCAGTCACTCAGTCATGTCCGACTCTTTGCGACCCCATGAATCGCAGCATGCCAGGCCTCCCTGTCCATCACCAACTCCCGGAGTTCACTCAGACTCACATCTCTAATATCTTTATTAATAAACAAATTCCCATTTGTTGCAGATGTCTAGCCCTTTTTCCTAGCTACAACTCAAAAGCAAATGCTTTCAGTTCCTACATGTGTTCTGTGCCAAAGTTAGAGATAATGAAGTCATTGTTCTACCTTAAGACAACCTAAAATGAGTGTGATGAGAAAGAGATAGACAGGAGACATAGATACAGAATGTAATACCTTGCAACTGTAACAAATGGAGATAATACATCAGAATTACTTAGGAAGGTTATGCCAAAATATACCTGCTGAACCTCATCCTAGACATTGAGAATTTCTAGATGTGGGAGGGACCCAGGCACTTATATTATGAACAAGCTTCCCATATGCTTAAGAATCACTGACTCAGAGCTTTGGATAAGGTGCTACAGAAGTCCAGAGGGAGTGGCTTCTCTGGTAGCTCGGTGGTTAAGGCTTTACCTTCCAATTCAGGGAGTGCAGGTTCGATCCCTAGTCAAGAAACTAAGATCCCACATGCCTCCTGGCCAAAAAAACCAAAACATAAAAAACAGAAGCAATATTGTAACAAATTCAACAAAGACTTTTAAAATGGTCTGCATGAAAAATCTTTAAAAAAAGAAAAAGAAAAGAAACCCAGAGGTGGAAGGAAGATAAGAATCAAAAGGCAGATACAGTGGGAGGGGACGTGGGTAAACCTATGGCTGACTCATGTTGATGTTTGGTAAAAACCAACATGATACTGTAAAGCAATTATACTTCAATTAAAAATAAAGAAAGGCAGACACAGCAGAAGGTGTGTTTTGACGAATGGTCAGCACTGAAGCTAAAATGCACGGTGCGTTTATCAAATGCAGTCTAGTTGGTGTGAATGTGAAGAATGCAGGGTAGGGAGGAACAGTAGCTGAGGGTGAAGCAGGAGGGGAAGGTTAGGATCCACACTGTGAAGGGTCTTGAGAGACTTGTCCATATAGAGCAACTGGAGATGAAGACCCAGAAATGACAAAAATCAGGCTCTGGATTTACTCTGAGTTCCTTTGAAGAGAAAGAGTAAGTTTTCATTGATCCTTAGTACATATCACCATAATAGACCTCATTAAATATTTACTAAATTGAGTGAACAAAAGAGAAAAAAGAAATGTAATTGCTATGTATTAGTAATTAATCTGAACCACACTCTAGTGACTGCCTACATGATATATGCTTACAGTAACTCTTAGTTCTTAATCCTTAACTAATGGTTTTATAGTCTTTGTAAAATTTCCTATAAATGAGTTCCTTCAGCACTATTGGGAGAAATTGCTGATACAGAAGGATCTGAGGAACACCATGTGAGTGCTGAAGTGCAGCCGTAATGTTGTTGAAGTCCCAACAGAGAAGATAACCTGACCCAGTGCCAACCCCACCCCGAGGGACTATCCCTGTGCCTCAGGAGACCAATTCCCACTGGTTTTCTTTTCCAGTTGGTAAAGGTGATAGGGCTTCCCTGGTGGCTCAGTTGGTAAAGAATGCACATGCAATGCAGGAGACCCAGCTGCGATCCATGGGTGAGGAAGTTCTCTGGAGAAGGAAATGAATACCCACTTCAGTATTCCCGCCTGGAAAATTCTATGGACAGAGGAGTCTGGTGGGCTACAGTCCATGGGGTTACAGAGTCAGATACGACTGAGCGACTCTTTCACACTTCCACAAAGGTGAGACCAGAGTAGTTATAGCCCAAAGGGAGAAACTGCCCCTTTGAGATAGTCCATGGAATTGCAAAGAGTCAGACATGACTGAGCAACTAAGCACAGCACATGATGTTTGATCCCTAGGTGGGGAAGATCCTCTGGAGAAGGAAATAACTACCCACTTGAGTATTCTTGTCTGGTGAATTCTATGGGCAGAGGAGTCTGGCAGGTTACGGTCCATGCAGTTGCACAGAGTTGGACATGACTGAGGCAACTTACACACACAGCACATGATGGCTGCAGAAAGGCCCCTGTAAATCCACAGCAAGGACTGTTCAAAATGACTAAGACCAAGGGCACTCAATCTATAGCCAGGTGAAAGCTAGTTCTGTTCTAATTCATCAAAGCCAAGTTCTCAAGCCTGAATGTGTAAACAAGCCCCTTTTACTGCTTCTCACTCATTGGCCTTAATTCAATAATGAGGATTCAAAGACAAGACACAGTCTCTGTGTTTCAGAAGCTTAAAGTATTAGAGAAACAGATACATAAAAGGGAATCACAATATTATTTGATAAATGATGTGGAAGAGGAAAGAACAGGAGCTATAAAAACATGGGAGGGGCGCTGATCCAAATCTGGAGGATCAGAGAAGACTCCTGGGAGAGAAATGAAGTTTACATTTAGACTTCAAATACGGACAGAGATAGGGCTTCCCGGGTGGCTCAGTAGTAAAGAAACTTTCTGCCAATGCAAGAGCCGCAGGACACATGGCTTTGATCCCTGGGTCAGGAAGATTCCCTAGAGGAGGAAATGGCAACCCACTCCAGTATTCTTGCCTGGGAAATCCCATGGACAGAGGGGCCTGGGGGGCTACAGTCCATAAGGTTACAAAGAGTCAGACACGAATTGGTGACTGAGCACACATGGACAGATAGGCTAAAAATAAAAGGAGGGAGAAGTCTTCACACAGAAGAGGCAGAGGGCAAAGGGCACAAGGTTACAGGAGGCATTGTAAAACTGGAGGGTAGGGGGCAGTCATAGGGGCTGGAGGACGCTGAGGGGGTGGGCAAGGACCAGATTATACAGCACTCACCTTAAGGCACTTAGCTTTTATCCTGGGGATAACGGTGGGGAGGGGGATATAACTGAAGGGTTTTAAGCTGGAAAGTGATGTCAATTGGCACATCTGGAAACTTACTATGACCCTAGTATGGACATGGACTTGAGGAGACAAAGTTGGAGAGGGGAGTGGATTAGAGGTTATCCAAGAGATAGATGATGATAGCCCGAATTAAGGCAGGGGCCATGGGGAGGGAAAGAAGCAGATGGAGGCGAGAGATTTAGGAGGGAGTCTCGACAGGTCTGGGGTATTTATCCACACATGGGGAAATGGTAATTTGTGCTTGCAGAGAGCACAACTCTAATTGGAAGCTTAAAGACATCTTTTAAGAAGGCTGACATTTCAGATGTTTTTCCATGACCCTTTATCTGCAAGTATGGAGGTCTTTTGATTCTGTTCCCATCCAGCTTCAGAAAGTATACTTCCCAAAGATTCTCTCCATCACTCAACAAATATTTACAGGGAATGAGGCTACATGCTGTACTAGGCCCTGAGTGAATAAGAGCTTTGGGGGGCGTACTGAGTCATGGAGGAAAGAGCAAAGCACAAACAACAGGAAACAAGAATCAGTCAACACATGACTGCAGAATGCAAAGGCGACGGGCAAACAAGATGACAGCAGGCCTCTTCAGATAAATCTAGGAAAGGTCTCACAGGCAAGGTGACATTTAAGCTGGAGTCGAGAGAGTGACAAAATGAAACCGCGCCTTTCAGGCAGAGGGGACAGGCTGAGTGCTGACCAAAGGTGGGCAAGAGGTTGCAATCTTAAAGGAACTGAAAAAAGGCGCATGTCGCTGGAGACTAGTGAATGAGAGGGAAAGCAAGGGCCAGGCCAGGCTTGCAGGGCCTTGTGAACCAAGAGAACGAAGTGGAACAGGGATTTTATTCAAAGTGCAAAGGAAGACAGTGAAAAGAAGCAGCAGAGGTATTCGATCCAGTTTAGACTGTGAAAGAGCCTCTGGCTGCCATGTGGCGAAGGAATTGCAGGGGTCGGTAGATGATACACAAAGTTCAGTGTTAGGGGAAGAAGAAGGTGATGACTTGGAACCCTAATGAGGCCTCTACTTGATCCCCCAATACACAAAATCAGGGGCCCAAGGAAGGACTTGAGGAAGAGATACAAATGCAGAAATCCTCGGGATGATGGAGAGTTGCTTTTATAAAGGAACCAGGAACCCTAAGGAACTCTGTTAGAAGTCAAGTAGAAAAAAAGACCAAAAAAAAAAAAGAGAGAGAGAGAGACACAAAGAAGTAGGGGAAACCAGGAGAGTATGGTGTCACAGAAGTTCAAAGGCCGCTTGCTCCTTCTTGTTTCAAGAAGGAGCAAGCAGCCACTGACATTTCATGCTGCCAGATTATTGGGCACGTTGACAAGAGTAGCTTCAATGACCAGATGGGGCAGAGACCAGATTGGAAAGGTTTGGAAGTAAAAGAATTAGCAGTGCTTCCTATGAAACCCAGTGGATGGCAACCATGCAAATGACTCCTCCCTCCCCACACTTGACCAGACTGAGAGCAGATTGGAGAGGTTAACACATTTTTAGAAGATGGAAACCAAATAGAGATGCAGCAATTGAGTTAGCAAAGTAGGGAAAGCTGAAATGAAGGGACTGCAGAAGGGGTTAACAAAATTAACCCACACAGCAAATCCACACAGCAAATCCACATGAGCTAATCCACACAGCAAAACTGCAGCAGGCTCAAAGTCAGAGGGAATTGGTTCAGTGGAAGGCTGGTATGGAGGCTCAGGGCAGAAAATGGGTGATCTTGGTCAAAACTTGGATACAGAGTGGTTAGAATTCCCTGAATCACCTTCTTGACCTCATGGTAGTCACATGATTACCCTTCCTAGACAGGTTCTTGGAGCAAAACTGAACCAAAGAAGCTCTGGATTCAGGGACACCAGGCACAGCAGAAGGCGATGTACTGAGATGTTGGACCAGGTAAAAATGGATTTAGTGAGTGTGACAGGCACATAGAAAACTAAGCATTTTAAAAGAATTAATTATTAAATATCAATCACCTCAGATATGCAGATGACACCACCCTTATGGCAGAAAGTGGAGAGGAACTCAAAAGCCTCTTGATGAAAGTGAAAAAGGAGAGTGAAAAAGTTGGCTTAAAGCTCAACATTCAGAAAATGAAGATCATGGCACCTGGTCCCATCACTTCATGGCAAATAGATGGGGAAACAGTGCAAACAGTGTCAGACTGTATTTTGGGGGGCTCTAAAATCACTGCAGATGGTGACCGCAGCCATGAAATTAAAAGACGCTTACTCCTTGGAAGGAAAGTTATGACCAACCTAGATAGCATATTCAAAAGCAGAGACATTACTTTGCCAACAAAGGTCCGTCTAGTCAAGGCTATGGTTTTTCCAGTGGTCATGTATGGATGTGAGAGTTGGACTGTGAAGAAAGCTGAGCGCCGAAGAATTGATGCTCTTGAACTGTAGTGCTGGAGAAGACTCTTGAGAGTCCCTTGGACTGCAAGGAGATCCAATCAGTCCATTCTGAAGGAGATCAGCCCTGGGTGTTCTTTGGAAGGAATGATGCTGAAGCTGAAACTCCAGTACTTTGGCCACCTCATGTGAAGAGTTGATTCATTGGAAAAACCTCTGATGCTGGGAAGGATTGGGGGCAGGAGGAAAAGGGGACGACAGAGGATAAGATGGCTGGATGGCATCACCGACTCGATGGACGTGAGTTTGAGTGAACTCCGGGAGTTGGTGATGGACAGGGAGCCTGGCGTGCTGCGATTCATGGGGTCGCAAAGAGTTGGACACGACTGAGTGACTGAACTGAACTGAACTGAATGGTAAAAAAAGCAAAAGAGAACTAAAAGGAAATATACCCATAAAATATCATTTGGCTCAGTAGTGTTTGTTGTTGCCGCTATTTAGTCTCTAAGTCGTGTCCAACTCTTTGTGACCCCATGGACTATAGTCTGCCAGCCTCCTCTGTCCATGGGATTTCCAGGCAAGGATACTAGAGTGGGCTGCCATTTCCTTCTCCAGGGGATTTTCCTGACTCAGGGATCAAACTCATGCCTCTTGCTTTGGCAGATGGATTCTTTACCACTGAGCCACCAGGGAAGCCCAAGCAGTGTTAACATAATTATAATATATCATATGATCATAATTATAATATAAACACTAGCAATGGCATTAACTCCAAATTTGTAATATACTTATATTGAGAGGATGGATGGAGGGGACATGAGAAAGAATTGTAGGAGGACCACATCCTCAGTTACTATAACTGAAGTCCATCATAATGCCTAAGACTGATGAATCAGAAAGAGTAGTGCGAGGATATGATTTTAAAATACAGAGGATCCCATAAGAATAAATAGTTGAAAGGATGGAAATTGATAGTCAGTGGGAGTAGGACCGAGAGTGGATGGGGGAGGGGTCAGGGAATTGCTATTTCACTGTGAACCTGTAGGTAACTATTAGATTTCACTCTATGCACATATCAGTTTAATAAAAGGAATTTTAACATAAGAGTTTTTAAAATGGTAAACCAGCAGTAAATAATTGCGACAGAAGGCTTAACTCAACCCCATCATCTTCTCCTGGCTCATCCTTGTCCTTTGGACACAAGAAGCCTATCCTGACCTCTTCCTCCAGTGTTAGGCTGATGTCCTACTGTGCACCCACAGAACCCCGCATTTCCCACAACATGCACCTTTTTATAGGTGCTCACTAGGTCAACTCTTGTTTGCAAAATTGCCTTTCTCCACGTCTATACTGTGAGTGTCTTGAGGGAAGAGACCACATCTGTGTTGCTCACCATGGAGACTCCGGTGCCTAACATTTTACCAGGGAAAGGAGAAAAATGAACGTTTACCCATCGATCGGTCCACAAAATCTCTCTTTGTGATGGAAATAAACTGATTTCCTATTGCCTTCCGAACTTCTTCCATTGATGCAGCAATTTTCCAAGGAAAGTAGCTCTTTAATGAGGTTGTTGATTGAGGTAGTGTCCAGAGAAAGAAGTCCTATGGATACAAACACAATTTTCAAGAAAATCCACAGGGTTTCACCTTATGGAATGAAGAACACATGTGTTTTTGTATGTATGTGCTAAGTCACTTCAGTTGTGTCCAACTTTTGTGACCCCATGGATTGTAGCCCGCCAGGCTCCTCTGTCCATAGGATTCTCCAGGCAAGAATACTGGAGTGGGTTACCATTTCCTCTTCCAGGGGATCTTCCCAACCCAGGGATTGAACCCAGGTCTCTTACATCTCCTGCATTGGCAGGTGGGTTCTTTACCACTAGTGCCACCTGGGAAGTGTTTTTGTATACACATTCTTTTGAGTTCTTTACACCCAGCTACCACGATGAAGTTGCAGTGTCTTGCAGAGCCATCATCTGACCCAGCTATAACATGGAGCTTTGTCATTTCTTTCATTTTTCATGTGGAAGACAAGAAAATATGGCTGGGAGAAGTGATCATATTCTAAATATATTTTATAGGTATATAAGGTTTCTGGATGCATAGAATGTGGGATGTGAAGCAAAACAATGGGCCAAAAATGCAGAGAGGCCTCAGAAGAGTAAATAATGCAATAGACTCTCAACTTAGGTGATGGGAGAGTCTACAGGCTGGCAAAGGAACACTCATTGGCTTAGACAGCACAGGACCCTCCCACTCTGGCTCTTATTGGTTGAGACAGCACAGGACACCCTGCCACCCTGGCTGCCATTTGTTGAGAGCCTTCAATAACACTTAAAGGGAAAATAAATGCTGTCCAGTATGTATGTGTATGTCATATGTATACATATACAGTGTAATATTGTAACTATTTGGCATTAATTATAAATCTTAAGGAAAATACTCAAGAGGTAAATAGATTATATGTGGGTGCCATGAGGAACCAAATTAAATGGGGCATGTGTGTGTGTTCTAATGACTCCAAAGTCTACATCTAAAGCTCACCTTTTCCATTCGAGTCATAGATTTGTGCATTCAACTGCCTATTGGACATATCCTCACCCAACATGCCTTCAACTGAGCTCACATTTCCCCTAAAACCTTCCCCACCAAACCTGGTCCTCCTGAAAGTTCCAGTTCAGTAAATAGCATCAGCATAGACCCAGCCATCCAAGTAAAAACAGAAACAGCATTCTTCTTTCACTGCCCACCTTGTCTTTTACATCATTTCAGTCATCAAATCCTGACCTTAAATTCTACTGACCTGACCATCAAATTCTACTACCTTATTACCCATTGAACATGTCCAGGTGGCTCCATCCCAGGTGGCACCATGCCATGTGGAAACCCAATAAATGAAATCCTTTGCTACAATTGAGCTTTGCCTTTTATGATGCGAGAAGGGTACACAGTACCTAGAAAACAGAGAGAAGGTCAGCTACTTTCATTTAGTGGAGAAGGAATTCTAGCTGGCTCTTTTTAAACTAAGCCTATGAGTTACCTTGGTGGACAAGAGAAGAGCATTCTGGATAATCAAAATAGTATAAATTGTGATGGTTTGAGAATGCATATACCAAATACAAATACTTGTACATACCTGTTCATAGCAATTTTGTTCATAATAGCCAAAAGGTCAAAGTCACTCAGTCATGTCCAACTCTTTGTGACCCCATGGACTATGTAGTCCATGGAATTCTCCAAGCCAGAATACTGGAGTGGGTAGCTGTTCCCTTCTCCAGGGGATATTCCCAACCTCGGGATGGAACCCAGGTCTCCCACATTCCAGGCAGATTGTTTAGCAGCTGAGCCATCAGGGAAGACCAAGAATACTGGAGTGGGTAGCCTATCCCTTCTCCAGCATATCTTCCTGATTCAAGAATCGAACCGAGGTCTCCTGCAGTGCAGGCGGAGTCTGCAGCCAAAAGGTGGCAACAACCCAAATGTCAATCAATAGATAAATGGATAAACAAATTGTGGTATATACATACAATAGAATATTATTCAACCACAAAAAGGAATGAAGTGCTGATAGATGCGACAATGTGAGTGAACTTTGAAAATGATGTTTTTAAACAATGCTAAGTGTGAAGCCAGACACAAAGGTCATATATGGTACGAGTCCACATATAAAATATCTAGAATATCAGCCATAGAGACAGAAAGCAGATTGATAGTTGCCAGAGACAAGGGGAGAGAGAAATAGGAAGTAATTTCTTAATGGGTACAGGGTTTCCTCTTGGGATTATGAAAATATTTTGAAATGTGATAGAGATGGTGTTTGTATAACATTATGAATAGCAATTGCCAGTGATTTGTTTACATGAAAATGGTTAATTTCATGCTACATGAATTCCACTTTAATTAAAAAATATTTCTTATTTAGGGGGATAAGGGAGAAGTAGTTAGAAATAATTGTGAGAAAGTGAGCAAAAAATAGTCTAAGAAGGACCATAGCTGTAGATGATGAAGGACCTTTGGGATATATCCAAACTCTCATTCTTATGGATTATGGATATAATATTAAAGTCAAAAGATATGTAGATAGTATCTTACCTGACTAGGGTAAGATCTGTGGTTCTTGATTCCTCTTGAAGTCCCAACATTGATCGAATCCTCTTTAGAATATGGTTTCCAGACATACTCATCATTGTACTGTGTTTGATTAGGAATAGGATCACCAAGTGAATATGTATATCCTAGCCTTCTGGTACTTTTCTGACTATAAGAAAAGAGTAGAAACCAAACTAAGATTTACATAACAATTTCACAACAGTACACGTGTCAAATAATTTTTCAAAGATTGGCTAGCTTAAGGCTTGATGCCAGAAATAATTCAATATCTAGGTTTCCCTGAACAAAGCAATCCTGTATCTTAGGATGGCCCTTAACAAAAGTATGGGAGTCCTAATATGAAATTTAAAAGAATAATCTGAAATTCATTAAAGTTTTAAATTAATTTTTTTTAAAGAACTGAGTACTCTTCTGTATAAACAAGTAGTTCAGTGTAACCAGATACTTGGTAAAGAAAAGTTTCTATGAAAAGTATTCCAGTTAATAAAAGGAAGAAATATAAGAATTAGGATACCAATGGTTTTCAAGTCCCTACTGAAATAATGAAATGATCAGTAGTTGCCACTGTGAATATACACACAAAAAAACACCTATTAAATATTTTTGTTAAAATACCCAACCTGAATCAGATGAAGTCTTTGGAATATCAGATTACAGGAAATATATGAAAAAAGAGGATGTTTTTAAATGACATGATGAGGGTGGAGTCAGAAAAAAATCCAGAAGAATAACTTGCTTCTTTGACAAAGAAATTCTCAAAAAAAAAAAGAAAAGAAAAGAAAGAAAAGTAGAGAAACCTGTAGATTAAGTGAATAAAGATAATACAATGCATAGACCTTGTCTGGATTCAATTTCTAGGCAACTTTTTTTTTTTTTAATTATGAGACAATTGGGGGAAATTTTATTGCTGATTGGCTATTTGAGATTAAGGAATTGTTTTAGGTGACATAATGGTATTGTTACATATTTTTAAAGAGTCTTTATCTTTCAGAGAGACATAAAAACATATTTAGAATTGTGTGTGTGTTGGTCACTCAGTTGTGTCCAACTGTCTGCAAGCCCATGGACTGTAGCTCACCAGGCTCCTCTGTCTTTGGGATTCTCTAGACAAGAATACTGGAGTGTGTTCCCATTCCCTTCTCCAGGGTATCTTCCTGACCCAGGGATCAAACCTGGGTCTCCTGCATTGTAGGCAGACTCTTCACCATCTGAGCTATCAGGGAAGCCCAAATATTTAGAATTAGCATGATATAATGCCTGGATTTTGCTTCAGTATTATTGAGTGGGAAGGCTAAGTGGAGGATATACATTAAAAATGTCCATGTGTTGTTGATTATTATAGCTGGATGATAATTGGGAATTTATTGTATATTCCTTTTTCTATGTCTAAAATATTTCATGTTGACTTAAGAAAAAAAAAAAAGGAGGAATGGGTTAGATTCAGGTTATGTTTGCAAGAAACCAAACATCTGGAAAGTGGGATCCATCTGGATGCTGGACTGTTTCACTTGTCATTCAGATGAGCAGATGCAAGCATGACTGTGGTCCTAAATCAAACCGAAGTCATCAAAGGTACATGAAGATTTTTGCAAAGGGAACACAGAACAGATTACTTTAAAGGAATCGATTTGCACATCTGCATTTCTCAGTATACTCTTTCCTAATGTGTCTCCCCAAGTACAAATCTGCATATCTATGTGGGTCTTTCCCGCATCTCCCATCTCTTGCTCCCTGCATTCTTCTTCATCACTATACTTCGGGGTGTAAGCTGCCAACCATGAGAAGGGTGCCTGGCAAAGGGAAACTTCATTATAGTGCTTTCAGGGAACCCTCTTGTAACCCAAATTTCATACACTTACCCAGGACTTGCTGTTCTAGGTCAAGAGTAAAGGGTGGGACTATAACCAGAGTATTCTGGCCTGTGTGGGGATGTCCTGTATGTAGGTATGCTGTAGATGGTGTGGCTGAGAGTAACAGCTAGTTTTCCCTTTCCTAACAACTATCAAATGTTCATCCCTCTCTAAGGAGAGCTTCTAAGAGAGCAGAGAATATAGATTGCTGAAAATGGCTCTTTCACTCACATCTTTAAATGTAAGCATTTTTCCAGCTTTTAAAAACGTCCCTAAGATATGTCGATAGCAGGAAAGAAGAGCATCTCTGTGAAGATGAAACAGTACAGGATGTCAATGCTGATTCTTTTCAGTGTAACTGGAATCTTTCTGAGACTATCACATTTTTAAAGATTTACTGTATAAAACTGGTACATGAAAATCTTGTGATCTTTTTTCAGATTTTTTTTATTCGTCATTCAATAAGATACTTAAATCTACTTTTTTAACCCATATGTATTATAAAACATTTACTTCAATATAGCCAATCCTCATTTTATTTTATTATGTAAAATATTTAATACATGAAAGTATATGCTAGCTTGTCATACTATTAATTTTACATGTATGCTGCTGCTGCTGCTAAGGCGCTTCAGTCATGTCTGACTCTGTGCAACCCCATAGACGGCAGCCCACCAGGCTCCCCCATCCCTGGGATTCTCCAGGCGAGAACACTGGAGTGGGTTGCCATTTCCTTCTCCAATGCATGAAAGTGAAAAGTGAAAGTGAAGTCGCTCAGTTGTGTCTGACTCTTAGCAACCCCATGGACTACAGCCCACCAGGCCCTCCATCCATGGGATTTTCCAGGCAAGAGTACTGGAGTGGGGTGCCATTGCCTTCTCCTTTACAAGTATAACTATATGCTAACCTATATAACTTTTTCTTTCATTAAATGCATAGTAAATATTTGTTTGGTATCTAAAGAAATCAATTAAATTGTTTCTGATTTTTATGCATGGTATTATTTAATTATTTGCCGAAGTCAAGCACCAGAGTTCTGCACACATGAGAACATTTTTAACTAAGAAACCTCATTTTTTTTTTCATACTCCTCACTTCAAAGATAGCTTACATATATAGCTATACATTTCACTGTATTATTTTTATTACTTGGATATAATTAATCATATTAGACTTAAATCACTTTACACTTCCCCTGTCTACTTTTAATAATCTTCACTAAAATATGCATTCCATAATTTATCAGTAGTTTTCATAATATTTCTCAAAACATATTTTAACATTTATTTGAACTATAAGTGTAGCCAGGTTTTATTTTGACAGGAGGTAACCTAATTTCACTTGCTGGTTGGACAATGACTGATTTTACCAGCTAGGTAAGCCTGGTGTAAATTACATGAGTTAAATCTTCAGCTCAAAGTTTTGGATAAAAATAGATTTAAAGTATGTAATGATAAAAAAAATATCATATTGGAAAACATTTACTGAAATTAATGTTCCTATTTTCCAAGTCCTTTTTGAGTATATAATATGAAATAAGTTTCTTCCAAGTGAAGGAGTAACAGACGTAATTTAATAATCATTTGTTAAGACATGCCTTTTCATGTCTCAGAAAATGAGATAGGGAATAACTCAATAACTGGATGACAAATCATCTAATTATTTGCTTTCAATAAAAGTGAAGGAGTACCCAACCAAGCTGTCAGCCAATCAATCATTAAAAATCACCTGTGATTTTGCCATAAAACCCATTAAGAGTTCAGAGTATTGAATGGCAATGCTTCACTAAAACTCCTTTCATTCACATCTACTTAATTATGAGAACAAGTCTTCTCAATATGAGCATTTATAAATAAAAAAAGTAAGCAGGAAAAATTGATGCTGAGTGTGGTCTTATTCCAAAAATAATAACACTCAAATATGGAGACATAAAGTAATTGAAAACAAAACATCCCCATTTATCTCATTAAGATGCAATTCCAAAAAATTTACTTTTTGTGTTTAGTAATTATCAACAATTTGTAATGTGTTGATTGCTTTCAGCAATTCTGTACTAAAAATAATGTGATAACTCAATACTTGGAGTCATATAACATGTTTAAAAATTAATTTCAATTAATATACTGAAACAGTTGCAAAGAGGCATAATGGAGTGATCAATAAATTGCCTTCAAACACAAAATATATTAGAGCAGGGTAAAATTCTATGGAGGAAGTGGACTGGGAGTAAGAGTTCAAGAAGGAAAGAGAACGAAATAAATAATCTATTAAAGAAGAGCTTGTTTGTATATATTTTTTAAAGGGTCAGAGAGCATCAATTTGCTAAGATGGTTAGATTACTCACTGGTTATATGTAAAGAAACGATTTAATGGTCTTGTTTTAAAATGTCAATATTCAGGATGGGTTGGAAGTTTTATGTTTTACAGCTATTTTAATTTATGATGAGAACTTTCCTGTGAACTTTAAAAAGACGTGAATTTGAAGACCACTAATCTAGACTCCATAAGTACCCATTTGGTTCTGGCTTTCATCCCAAATGTTTCCTCTTCAGACAACCGTTACTGTCAGATGGTAAATCTCCCCGTAGGGGACATAATGTGACTCAGTGGGATAGCAAGCAACTCGGAAATCAAGAGCCTTGCAGCCCTGTGCTTTATGGAAGTCTGTCATAAATATTAGGCTGGGGGAAAATGAACAGAAATCTGGGGGGTAACTTCTTCATGCTAGCCAGGAGACTAGTGTGTTCAACTTGTCCTCAGAACAAACACGTTAGTCAGGAGTCATCATTCCCACTTTGCCAACCTTAAAACTTTTAGCCGAAGTAAAACTGGGCTTGTTACTTGTCTAAGGTAGCAGAGAAAATAAGGGCTAATTAGAACAGGGTGCTGAGGTTCAGCTCAGAACCCATTTCTGCCTGACTGCACTGCTGCAGTCTGGCCAGTATTCCATTGGACTTCTCAACAACGTGCACTTCTAAGGTGAAAAGATCCTCTACATTGGAAGCAATCTACAGAGTAAATACGGGCAAGGGAGGGTCCTCCATGCTGATTTCCCATTAATCACTGATGCCATGAAAGATGGCAGCCCCACCCTTGCTCACCCACCAGCGAGCTTAGAGGGGCAGCTGATGGAGAGAAATTCCCACCACCCTCGGTTCAGGTGGAGCTGGGGAGAAGCTGCAAGGCAATATTGCTTTAGGAACCAATAGTTGGAGGGGTGAAGGTAAAGGTAAGCGGACCTTGACCTTGTTCGACCTTCTGAGACTACAGTTGGCTGGAAGTGCTAACAATTCCTCACTTGTCCATTCATTCAGTTGTTATTGCCTACCTCCTATAAACCAGGTAACGGACTCAATTCATGCTCCATGTTTGGGTAGCACAATTATATTAACTATATACTGACTCTGTTGTAAAGCATGACACACAGTGGCTTTATGAAGGATCCGTGTATTAAATTTCTAAATCTCCCTATAGGGGCTTGGGATACTGTTTTAAGGTGAAAACCCTCTCTGACGCTTGGAGGAGACCTGTGTGTGCATCGGGTCTTATCTGAATGCATTTTCTATAAGCCTTCTCTGACTACTCTTTATCAGTTTTGGACTCTGAATAATAAAAGACAGGTGAACAAGTTCAAGTGTGTACATCAATGTGGCACGAACAGGGAGGTACCGAAACAAAGCAGGTGCTGTTCCTGTCTTAGGTGTGAATGCAGTCCTCATCGTGGTGGCATAAGAATCCCAACTGGTATCACCTGCTAAGAGCACAATAAACTGGTTTTAAATGTGGCAGACAGCATAGTTTGATCAAATGTTATTTCAATACTTAACACAATTTTGCAAGAGACAAACATTTTGAGTGGTAATGTAGAGTCTAAAGGAATGAAGGCCAACTTGTAAGCTCCACCAGGGAAGAAGGGAAGCTCAATTTAATCATCTGAGTTTCCCCCCTAAATAAAACTGTGTTCAGCCGTGTCTGATCCTTTGAGACCCCATGGACTGTAGCCTGCCAGACTCCTCTGTCCATAGGATTTCCTGGGCAAGAATACTGGAGTAGTTTGCCATTTCCATCTCCAGGGGATCTTCCCGACCCAGGGATCCAACCCATGTCGCCCACATTGGCAGGCAGATACTTTACCACCGAGCCACCAGGGAAGCCCTCCTTTAAGTTACTCGAATAAGTCTATTGTTTTCCTTGAGAATTCACATTGGCTGTTTTCAAGAATTTGAGCAATACATAAAAATATAAAGGGAGTTCACCTGAAATTCTATCATCTTAATGCACTCACTATCACTGTTTTAATGCCTGACTTTTCATGCATCATATTGGATACATCTGTAAAGGCATGAACTGATTTTACACAAAGGGGGTCATAGTTTGCAAGTCAGGTTCTCTCCTGGAGCCCTTCTCCGTACTCCTTCCTGCTCATACTGTCCTCACCCTTCACCCATCCCTCCTCCCAGGTTAACAGTTGTGCCTGTTTCTTTCCAGACTTTCAGACCAGCAGACATAATCATATACAGATTGATATATATGTACATCAATTCGGTAATAAACTGGTTTGTAAAATATTTTTTAAATTTCCCCTATTCTTTATTTATTTTTAATTTTTTGGCTATATGACATGGCATGTGGAATCTAGTTCCCTGGCCAGGAATCAAACCCATGCCTCCTGCCTTGGAAGTGTGGAGTCTTAACCACTGGACTGCGAGGGAAATCCCAATGTATTGGGCTTTAGTCCTATTTCGTTTTACAAAAACAGGCTCATCCTACACAAAGTAACCTTCATGTATCTCTTCTATCTGTCACTTAATAGCATGATATGAAAATCCCTCGTCTGCTGCAGCTCCAATTCATTCTTTGTAATGACTGCGCAAGATTGTATAGTATGGTGAAGTCACTCAGTTGTGTCCCACTCTTTGCGACCCCATGGACTGTAGCCCACTAGGTTCCTCTGTCCACGGGATTTTCCAGGCAAGAATACTGGAGTGGGTTGCCATTTGCTTCTCCAGGGGATCTTCGTGACCCAGGGATCGAGCTAGGGTCTTCCACATTGCAGGCAGACTCTTTACCAGCTGAGCCACCAGGGAATCCCATTGTATGGTATAGATGTTCTGTAAAGCTGTGAGAGTGGGTGAGCTCAGCAAGGGGCGGAGTGTCATTAGAAGAGCTGATGTCCAAAGGCTGAAACCCAGGCCTGTCCAATATCAAGAGGTTTGGGAGATGAGGAGCAGCTGGAGAAGGAGCCTGAGAAGAGTGTAAGATGAGCAGAGAACCAGGAGGCTGTGGATGGCGGAAGGAAAAAGGAGTTTCCAGGAGGAGGGAGGGACCACCTACAAGGCAAATGCCCCTGGCAGACCCAGGAGAGTGTGGACAGAGAATTCACTGCTGTGCTTAGTCACTTAGTCATGTCTGATTCTTTTCAACCGTATGTACTATAGCCTGTCAGGCTCCTCTGTCCATGGGATTCTCCATGCAAGAATACTAGAGTGGGTTGCCATGCCCTCCTCCAAGAGATCTTCCCAACCCAGATATCAAAGCCAGGTCTCCTGCATTGGCAGACCCTAGAACTGATCTGCCCAACCTCTCATTGCCAACAGAGTATCACCAAATTACTTGGGAATATAGTTTTAAATTTTAATTCAGTGGTCATTTGCTCCTTCATAGCTTGGCAGTTACCTGTGGCTTTTTACATTTCACTAACACCGGGGTGAAATGATCTCTTCACATTTGGTGAGTTTCACCTCCACCTGAGGCTCCCCTAATCTAATGAAAGGCTTAGCCCCTTCCTGTCATGCTCTGTCCCTCTGCTTGCAGACTCCTGTCTACTCTCTGATCCCGTCATACTAGAAATGACATTATCCTTTGATTCTCCTGCTTCACTTTACACTTTAAAGCATTTTATTCCAATTGCAGAATTAATGCTCTTTGTTGAGAGAATTTCAAGCATAGACAAGTAAGTGGGGAAAAACTGTGAGGCGGTGCTGCTCTCTAAAGAACCATCACTGAGCCTGAAGCTCTGAGTTTGACAGAGAAATCAGGAAGTTTTTTCTAAGCAAGCAACACCAACCTAGGCCCCATCACTCTTGGCAGACGCAAGGAAGGATGTGAGGCGAGGAACATCCTGGATTATCTGTTGGACCCTAAATGCAATTTCAACATCCTCATAAGAGAGAGGCAGAGGGAGGTTGAGGAGGCCATTGTGAGCATGCAGGCTGAGACTGGAGTGATGGGGCCACAGGTCAAGAGTGCCGACAGCCACCAGAAGCTGGAAGACGCAAGGCAGGACTCTCCCCGGAAGCCACCAGAGGGGGTGCAGCCATGTCAATAGCTTGATTTCAGGCTTCTGGTCTCCAAAATGTAAGAAAATAAATTTCGGTTGTTTTCAGCGACCCGTTCATGTTAATTTATGATAGCCTTTGGAACGAATACAGCACTTAAGAGCCCAGTCGATAGTAAGAGTTCGATAGCAATAAGCCCACGGTGGTCATCATCGACCTCATCCTATTTTGAGACCAGACCTGGGCACTGACACATCAGACCCACCTTTTGGAGGGTGACCCTTCCATCAGTGGAGGATGGAGCAGCATGGAGTGACTGTTAGAGACTTGGGACTGGGTGTGAAGGGGCAAACTCCCCCAGGGGAAGAGGCACTTTGGAGGCAGAATCAACGAGACCTGGTGATGACCTTGAGGTGTCAGTGCCCTCCCCTCTACTTTGAGCAGCTGGGATCCTCCTCACTGCACTTCTGTGTCTAGGAGGACAAGGAGTGTAATTTTGTACATGAGTCTGAGGCTCTCCTGTGACATCCAATGGCATGTGGTAGACAGATGAATATTTTGGTCTGAGATTGAGGAGGAGTTTATGAGCTAAAGATTAGAGAGCCATGAATTGGCACTTGAAGCCCTGTGGCAGGATGTGGCCACTCAGAGTATGTAAACCAAGAGGGATACACCTTGGAGGATCGAAACATTCCCAGACAAGAGAGGGGAGAGCAGACAGTGAAAAAAACCAAGACAGCATGGCTAGATAGGGAGATGAGATTCAAGGGGAATGCGAAGGGGGAGATCCTGGTGAGGAGCACCCCCCCACACACACACACAAACATGTACCTTCCTCTGCCTCTCCTGTTTGCCTGGACACCACAGAGAAACTCGGTGTTGTAAATATTTTTGTATTATTTTTTTTTTTCATCTGCTATTTGTAATTTACAAAGGGATGAATGGGATGAAAGTATACATTTCATTCATTCTCCCGGGACTGCAATCCTAGGGAATTTACAGTTGAACAATCCCCACTGCTCTGGAGCCACCAGGGAACCACAATTACCCAGCTAGAGGGCTGCAGTGGGTTATTATTGCCATGAGAAAGGCCAGGATGGAGCTGACTACACAGTAATCACGCCACTAGCATCACAGCTAGAGTGGCTCTCCCTCCACCGACACAAAAAGCTGAGTTAGTAAACCCGCAGCATTTGCATGCAGAATTAGTATTAAAAGCACTGCCTCTGTTAGATACAAGATCCCTTTGAAAGAAAGGGATGCGAAGATTAGAAGCCAGTACTAAAGGCTCTAGTTCCCAGCCTCTGCTGCCTATGCGCCTGGGGGTCGCGTCTCTGCATTCTTCAGCCCTGCCCCCCTTTCTGGGCTGTTTCTCAGATCCTGCCTGGGGTCAGGGTTCCCCCTGGGTCTGCTCTCTTCAGAGCTCCCCACCACCGTTTCGTCTTTGTCTTTAGCCTTGTTCTCCCAAAGGTGTCAGTCCTCCCTTTGCCTTGTACCCTTCTGGGTATTTCACAGGGCGTTTAAACAACTGAGCGTTTTAGGGAGGGGTTTGGCAGGAGTTAGGGCGAAGGGCTGGGGAGAGGCAAGGTCATGAAGGCCCTTTCATTCTCCCTGAATTCCCAGCCTCTATTTAAATTGAGTTCCATCCATAAGATCGCGGTATCTTGAAGACCTGGGCAGCCTTCGCCCTAGGTACCCCAGCTCCAGGAGAGACCCCGCCCCCGAACCTCGCCGGGCCAGGTGGCAGGGTCCGCAGGCTTACTTGGCCGTCTCTTGTTGCCATATTGAGAAGGGCACGCATCTTCCGGCCCCGGCTCTGCCATTCTTGCTCCAAGAGGCCGTCGTCGCGGGGCGCTTTCCACCAGCTCGACTGGGTGCTGCGGTGGAGGCTGTTTTGTGACGCGTCGCCATGGAGACGCAGGAGGGTCCCGACAGCTCATCTCCGGTGCACCGAGGTGCTCAGCGCTTCACCAGGCCGGCTGAGGACACTGTGCGATGGTAAAAAGATGTGTTTCTAGTGCCGTGGATACCCTACTTTTGTGTATTTGTGTAATTCATGCAATAAGCTTTCCTGAGCACTGTCATACATTTGGGAAGAGGAGCAAAAGGGGATTAGACTGAAGAAAGTAATATTGTCCGGCTTTAACTGCAGATGTTCATCTTTGCGCAGTTTTCAGCTTAAGCGAATGAAGGCTAAATTGTCAGGGATCTTGCAGGATCTGAGCAAGAGGAAGTAGGAATCAAGCAAGAAGACAAAATCACAAGTCATGTGTGCCAGTGGAACTAGAGCCAGAGTCTCTGAGATAGGTCCATGCTATCAAACGGGTGACCCCAGCACAGGAATTAGGGGACAGTGGGAAGGTGGAAAGTGTGCTTGGAAAGAGGACTGAGCAGGGTTGTGCGGGACCCCATTTTCCTCTCCAGGCCATGTTCCTGGCACCAAAAACTGTGTTTTGTACTTGTTGATTTAACTGTTCTTCTGTCCCCACAGATTGGACTGTGTCTCTCTCCCCCAGGTATGTTAGCATTTTCACAGAATGTAGAGGGTTTTATATTATTGGCAGCTACCTGGTAATCTGGTACATACTAGCAGTTTAGTAATATTGAATGTCTCCAAGTTAGGATACAGCTATTACCTACTTCCTTAGCTGATAAAGAATCTGCCTGCAATGAGGGAGATCTGTGTTCTATCCCTGGGTTGGGAAGATCCCCTGGAGAAGGGAAAGACTACCCACTCCAGTATTCTGGCCTGGAGAACTCCGTGGACTGTATAGTCCATGGGGTGGAAAGGAGTCGGACATGACTGAGCAACTTTCTCTATCATTACCCACTTAGGGCTTCCCAGGTGGCGCTAGTGGTAAAGAACCTGACTGCCAATACAGGAGATGCCAAAGACTACCCACTCCAATATTGTCGCCTGGAGGAGTCCATGGATGGAGGAGCCTGGAAGGCTACAATCCAGGGGTCGCAAAGAGTCAGATGTGACTGAAGTGACTTAGCATGGGTTACCCACTTCGGTGCAAAGAGAAAACAGTAAATATGCATTGGAGACTGCCAGCTCCACGTTTAAACAGCAATTTACAACAATCCCTTATCCTTTCAAGGAGTTATTCTAACACAGACCTTAGATAAACATGTTTACATGCAAGTGCTAAAAAAGTTCTTCATTTTTAGCCTAAAAATGAAGTGCTAAATAAGAATTTTCTGAGAGTAGAGTCCCATCCATGTAATGGAATGAATATAACACATTTAGACTCTGAAATTTGTTGCAATGAATGGTGGGACACACAGACTTCTATGGTATTAGAAGGAATGCATCTAAATTAAGATTTAGTAGTGAAGTCTAAATTAAGCAAGTAACACCCAATAACAGATTACTGTCTGGAAATAGTAGAGCTCATTAGCATAGTATAATTTAAAAGAGGTATATTTTAAAAATAGAGGAGTGAGTATATAGAATTTTAAAAGTGAATTTTTATTAATATCTTATATTTGACTTCTCCAGGCAGGCTGTGAAATGGGCAAGGAGTGGGGTGGGTTGGGTACACGCTGAACTGAGAGCCAGAAGATCTGTCAGTTTTTACCTGGGGGCCTTGGGCACAAAGCAGATACAGTTCCAAGTCTCAGCTTTCTTATCTGTAAAGTGAATATACGACTACCCACCTCACTGGGCTGTAGAAACGAATAATTCTAACAATACTTGATAAATCATAAAACCATACACACCTATGGTATTGCTCTTTTGTCTTATTGCTCTTCTGATCTTCATTCCTTTTTGTAGTCTTTCATTTCTGCTTCAGAATGGATGGTTCTTACAGGTCCATTTCATCATGAGCAGTACAGTGCTCTTCTTGCCTTTGAATTTGGGTTCCTTGAGGCAACTAGAGATTTCCCTGGTGGCTCAGACAGTAAAGCATCTGCCAACAATGCGGGAGACCCTGGTTCAAACCCTGGGTCGGGAAGATCTCCTGGAGAAGGAAATGGTAACCCATTCCAGTATTCTTGCCTGGAAAATCCCATGGACGGAGGAGCCAGGTAGGCTACAGTCCATAGGGTCACAAAGAGTCGGACACGACTGAGCGACTTCACTTTCACTTTCACTTGAGGCAACTCCATTCAAGGATTAAGTAGAAATGTTTCCCTTTCTTCTTTCCCATAATAGATACTAAGCACCAGAAGTGAGCCGTATGATGTATGTTAGAGGCATTAAGGGTTATTACTTGAGCTTTGGGGTAGGGGGGCTGGGGGGGAGGCAGTGAAAGCAACCTAAAAGGATTGACTGAGCTGAGCTCCCTTGGAGAGTAAGATCAAACCAGTCCATCCTAAAGGAAATCAACCCTGAATATTCACTGGAAGGACTGATGCTGAGGCTGAAGCTCCAATACTTTGGCCACCTGATGCAAAGAGCTGACTCACTGGAAAAGACCCTGGTGCTAGGAAAGATTGAAGGCAGGAGGAGAAGGGGCGACAGAGGGTGAGATGGTTGGATGGCACCACTGATTCAATGGACATGAGTCTGAGCAAACTCCAGGAGACAGGGAAGCCTGGTGTGCTGCAGTCCATGGTGTTGCAAAGAGTCAGACACAAGTGAGCGACTGAATAAGCTTCCAAGGGCACTCAGAAGGCAACCAGGTGAAGAGGGAGTGGCGCCCAAAGGCTGAGTGAGGCCCCAGAAGCGGGGACTGGCCTGTGTCCTTCAAAACCCCTGAGAACCTGGTGTTGCCATTCTATGAAAGAGGAGGGAGAGAGCCTAGCAGAAGGCCCAGCAGCCACTCTG
Organism: Bos taurus; assembly: GCF_002263795.3. Lineage (NCBI taxonomy): Eukaryota > Metazoa > Chordata > Mammalia > Artiodactyla > Bovidae > Bos > Bos taurus. The sequence goes on from NC_037339.1 coordinate 29,993,625, forward strand.
GGAAACTTGGGCTCCACCTGAATGTGAGGAGAATGAAGTGGATTAGGCAACAGTGTGAAGGATCAGTTTAAGTAAATCCTCTTTTCCAGGAGTAAGAGAGGCAAGGTTCCATATCCCCTGCCAAAGTGAGTCAATCACACAGAAACTAAGACACTGAGTCTTCCAATACGCCTTTGAAAGAGTTTTGAATTGATCAAAACCAAATGGGGGCTTCCCAAGTGGCTCTAGTGGTAAAGAACCCATCTATCAATGCGGGAGACATAAGAGAGGCAGGTTCGTTCCCTGGGTCAGGAAGATCCCCTGGAGAAGGAAATGGCAACCCACTCCAGTACTCTTCCCTAGAGAATCCCACAGACGGAGGATTCTCCCTGGCTGCAGTCCATGGGGTCACAAAGAGTCAGACACGACTGAAGGGACTTGGCACACACACAAAACCAGTTGAGAGTAGCTGCATCGAATGGGTTAAATGTTAATTGGTTATTACCAATTTAAATGATTACAATCAATTTCTGTCTGCCATGCACATGGCCAGAAGAAGCATGAGATGAAGAAGTAAGGACAGGGGTGGGTGGTGGAGGGAGGAGACAGCAAGGAACGAACACTTGAATTTTGCCCATGTAAGAGAAGAGAGTCTAGTGGGGGAAGAGGGAATGGGTCAGGTAGAGGGTTATTACCTGAAAGGAGAGAAGAGTAACCAAGTTCATAGGCCAAGGCTAAGGAGCCACAAGAGAGAACTTGACCCTCCAGGGAGGGTGGATGGGGCCCCAGCCTGGAGGAAGTAGATGTGCCAGGAAGTGATCCCCAAACTGAGCATGTCTGCCACAACCTGGGCATCTGGTGAGGACACAGGTTCTGAGTCAGTAAGTCAGGGCAGAGGGTGGGGAGAGGGTAAGATTCTGCTTTTCTAACAAGACCCGCAGGTGATTCACGACATTTGAGATGGATAGATCTAGAACCGTGTCCCGGGACCAGCAGCCTTGGCATCACCTGGGAGCTTGTTAGAAACACAGACGCTCAGGCTCCATCCAGACCTCCTGGATCAGGATCTGCAGCCTCACCCTCAAGAGATTCCAGGGCACATTCCAGCCTGAGGAGCTCTGCTTCGGTTGACACGAGATGCAAGCTTGGAGAGGGAGTGGGAAAGAGTTGGTGGGAGACTCGGCTGGTGGCTGCTTCCAAAAGCCCAGAAAAGGTCACAGATATTCTTCAGCGATGCCAAGTGCTTTGGGTACCAATATGATGAGTGGGGTTTTTCTGACTTGCTTGTTGTATTTGGGCAAAAGACTTCCAGTTACTATGTGGTATGCAGTGCTTTTATTTTTATTCAAGTCTCTTCATGTAAAAAAAAAAAAAATACTGCCATTTCTCTTTTAGCTGATTGATTGCCTTGTAAAACATTTCCTCAGTTTCTGTGATGGACTCTGTGTTATTAAGGGTTCTCTAGAGAAACAGAACCAATAGTGTGTGTGTGTACAGAGAGAGAGACTTAGTTTAAGGAATTGGCTCCCACACTTGTGGGGCCTGGCAATTCCTAAATCTGCAAAGTAGGCCAGCAAGCCAGAGGCCCAGGATGGCCTGGGGCAGAATGAGGTCCAGGTCTTCCTGAGGTCACCTGGTTCCTATCTGCCACCAACAGGGGTTGTGGTTAAGCAATCCAAGAATGACTGCTATCCTTCCATTGAAAAATCCAGAAAAGAAAATCCCATACTAGTCTCTATTAGGACAGTCCAGTTTAACAGGGTAAATTCTAAGCTCTGCTTCTAACTTGCCACTCAGCAAACTCACATTTTATTCAAATAAAGCCGTAACAGCAAGTTCAGACCTTTGATTCTATCAAAACCTTGTCAATAGTACATACATGTCACCTCCCTCCTGGGCCATCTCTCTTGTCTTCTGATTCTTGAGTTTTTGTCTTCTCTGAACTCTTAAGAGTAATTATTCATGCCTTACACTGTTGGTTCTCTCAAGTTTATTCAAGCCATGAGTATCAAGTGTGAACATTCATTTAAAATCTGTTGGACCAGCATTTATCCTTCCAAATGAATGTTCTCTTCTTCAAAGTAATCATTTATTATAATGACACTGCTATTGCTTAAAGCATCTTTGAAATGCATTAGAAACTCTGTTCAGAAATTGATGCACATTCTTTTGAATTTCTTAAATATGGGTATAACTTTGCTCTTTGAAGATAAGAGTACTTGAAACAGAAGACGTTTGAGCTGATAATTAAGGTAAGCAATCGAGTTAGGCAGTGTTATCCTTTGGCCAAAATTCAAACTCTAACCATGAGGTAATAAGATAAAAATTCCCTCCTGTAGATAATGTCCGGATTTGCATTCTTTTGGAACAAATTAATAGCTTAAAGTGACTCTTTCACTGAGAGCTTCTGTAATGTCACTTGGATAAATCAATCATTACATGTTTATTTTAAAACTAAATTTTACACTTACCGTCATTAATTTTATCACCAAAACTGGATCATAAGCATTTTAGATGCTTTCAATTTTGAATGTGTCCCTGAGCACTGATACTATTGTTCTTACTAGCTGAGCACCTGTCTGTTACAAGACTGGACACTCCTTGAAAGCAAGGGCTATGTTTTAGGCACCATTACTCACCAGCCCTCGGCTTCCCTGGTGGCTCAGATGGTAAAGAATCCACCTATAATGTGGGAGACCTGGGTTCAATTCCTAGGATGGGAAGATCCCCTCGAGGAGGGCATGGCAACCCCCTCCAGTATTCTTGCCCAGAGAATTCCATGGACAGAGGAGCCTGGCAGGCTAAGTCCATGGGGTTTCAAAGAGTCAGACACAACTGACCAGCTAAGCACACATACGTATTTCCTTAAAGGCCGTGGATAGAACTTTGCTAAGTGAATATCGAATGAGTGAATGCACTTGGTTCCGAGTCAAATGATAACAAATTTTAATGATAAAAGAAAACTTTTAGATCTTTAGTCCATTCCTGGAGTGATGACTGATGGCTTTTCAAAAAATGGACTTTGTCAATTTTTGTGAATAGAGTTTCTATTCCCTTTGGGAAGTATATACTATTGGATATCCACCTAAGGTTTATTTGCTCTGGTATAAAACTTATTTGATTGTTAATATTCTTCATTTTGCACTGAATTTGAATAATAAACATTTATCATTTTCTGTTATTAAGGAAGATTCCCATTTTCTGAAACATCAGTATCACTTTTTTTCCTCCAAATACTTCATAGACTTGTTATTCAAAAAAGGCTCTTCTTTTTAAAAATTTTTGTTTATTTTTGGGTGTGCCCTGCAGCATGCGTGATCCTTGTTACCTGACCAGAGATCAAACCTGCGCCCCCTGCATTGGAAGCACAGAGTCTTAACCACTGGACCACTGGGGAAGTCCCCCAAAAGGCTCTTCCTGAGAAAGTAGCTATAAAACCACAATTCTTACTGTAAGTTAGTAAGTTACAAGGCCAACATACCACCTGCATAGCATGATGGAATGGTCACACACCTTGGTCACAAATTTAATCAATTCTATGTTGAATGCTAAGGAAACATTTAATTTCACGAATATGGCACATACCATTTCAAATACAAACGAAAGGACAATTGGTGGTGCTATCAAAATGCATCATACAGGAACATTCTTTAAAAGGATAAGAAAATTATACTTGGGACCCACAAATCTTTCTCATTAGAAGCCTATGTAGCAATTCATTCATGAAGGTTTTTATATGTAGATAGGATGATTTTTTTTTCTTTTTGAAGAACTCCACTGTAGCTATGAGATGAAAAATGTTATTGATGTGACTACAATGTATTATGATAATATATAGCTTTCTTCTATTTTGCTTTTAGTGTTAGGATTGCTAAAAGCTTATAAAATACCCAGCTGACATTATGTGCTTTTATTAGAGAGGACACAGCCACATACATTATCCTTCTCCCGTCATGTGTGGTATCGCATCACCTGGCCTCTCTCTGCACAGGCCACTCTGTTAAGAGGGAGGCCACAGGAGTTCAGATTTCAGGCAGCGGGGGCAGGCTTGCAATCCTACCAGCCTGGCCAGCCCTCCGTCAAGCCTCACCTCCGCTGTTTGTCCTAAGGTTTCATCCCACCAGCAGGATGAAAGACAGACTTGACTTCTGGAGAAAGATGTCCTGGACTTTTTGCTGAGCCAGGTTTGCAAGACAGTGGCACTGCTAACCTCACACTTGCTGGGTTTAGGTTCAGACAGGGATGTCCCCAAGCAGAGGGCCAAACCTGGAAATAGGAAGCATCTTGGGGCAAAACCTGGGTAAGATGGCTCCGCCTGGGAAGCCCCCAGGATGCCAGGGTATGTGGTGCCAGGGTATGCCAGGGTATGATGCCTGCTGCTTCCCTCTGGCTCTTTGCAGAAGCGTTCGAAGAAGAGAAACCTTCCAGCCGTGGGGCCAAAGCCTCCCATCCTGAAGTCAGCTGCATCAGACTGCCAAGGCATCACCCTTGGAAATGCAAGGAAGGGGCCTGTCAGAGGAGAGGATATGGAGGTACCCGCCTCCCTACTCTCTCACGTCCCCTTAGCCCTCGATGCTGGCACAGGCCTGGGGTGTAGGAGGAACTGCGGAACATCCAGCCCAATCAGATAAATGGGTTTGGTGTCTCCTCAGATTCCAGAACGCATGGAAATGGCAATTCTGCCACAAGAGGCTCCATCAGAGATGATCTGGGTGACAGATTGCAATTAAAAACTTCATCTATTGAACCTGAAAAAAAAGTAAAAAGGGCCTGCATTATTACCATCTCTGGTAAACCAAAACCCAACAGTACTTAAAACCCACACAACATCCAATGTAAACATTTCAATGTGAACAGAGAATCCTGGCTTCCCCAGAAAAACTCAAAAGACAGAAACATGCTACTTGCTGTTCACCAAGAGGACGCGGATGGTCACCTGCCTCTCCATAAACTGGGCATGCAGGTACTGTTTCTCACTTGATGACAGAAGGCCCACAGGTGGGGACCAGATGCCAAGGACAAAGGTCAGTTTCTGAGAAGGAGACTAACTGATCACCAGGGCAGAGCCAGTGGAGATGCCTGCCTGGCCACTGATGTGTTGTGGCTAGACCACCTAAGGTGCATAATTATGGCTCAAATGAGCCTTGAGGAATCCTCCCTCCCCTGCTCTGGAGTGGAAGGGGGCCTCAGGGCTGGGTCAGAGTAAACTTGCAAGGAAGCACTATCCAACTTCACATGCCCCTCGGTGTCCCTGGGATAACCAGTGGATGCAGCCTGCAGGACAGAGAGTGATGGTGAAACAGAGAAAGCCTGCCCAGGCTGCCCTGGCCAGGGGGTGAGGCTGGAGGGCGTCCAAGGGAGGACCGGGCATCTGGTGTGGGCACAACCAGGCAAGGTAACCTTCCCCAAAAGGATGAGCATATAAACCCTGCTCCCCACCACCACACATGGCTGCGATGGGACAGAACATAAAGGCATCTTTGTAAGGAACACCCAGACAGAGAACATAAAGCAACACGGGGAAGGGAGAAGGGGAGGAGCGGGGAAGGCAGGAGGGAGAGGGACACAGAGACAGAGGGAAGCTGCTTCCAGGATAAGAAATAACCAGGAGTAAGCGACTGATCTGATCTGATCTGATCTGAAGCTTCCCTGGTGGCTCAAACGGTAAACAATCCGCCTGCAATGCAGGAGACCTGGGTTCGATCCCTACGTCAGGAAGATCCTAGAGAAGGCAATGGCAGCCCACTCCAGTGTTCTTGCCTGGAGAATTCCACAGACAGAGGAGCCTGGCAGGCTACAGTCTTCAGGGTTGCAAAGAGTTAGACGTGACTAAACAATTAATACACACTTCAAGCATTTTTTCGAGAAACACAGGAAGAAAGCAACTGTCATGGAAAACAATTAGTGAAGCATCTGTATTCTTTAAAAAAATTTTTAACTGCAGTTCATAGAGACTGGTGGATTTTTTGGCTTGTTGGAGTGTTTTTCTTTGTTGGCAATTAGCTGCAAGAGTACTGGTTCAAGGAAGTTGCCTTTCAGCACAGACTAGCCTGGGACAGAGGGCAGGCTCAGCAGAAGACAAATCCAGACAAGACTTGACTGGTGTCACTGCCTTAGCCACACTACCTGAAAAGTCTTGCCAAATCCTGGGGAGGAGCTACTGGATAGAAAATCCAGAACGCACCAGATATGACCTGCAGTTTGTTAAGAGAAGAAGTCTCAAGGGTTATTCTTTAGTAGTCTTAGAAGCCCTGGAGAACCTTCCAAATATATTTTTTATAATTTTATTGATTTTATTTATTTTCTGGCTGTGCTAAGTCTTTGTTGCTGCATGGGCTTTTCTCTAGTGGTGAGTGCGGGCTACTCTCTAGTTATGATGGGAGGGCTTCTCATTGTAGTGGTTTTTCTTGTTGCCGAGCACAGGCTCAATATTGTGGCGCAAGGGCTTACTCTGAGGTATGTGGGATCTTCCCAGACCAGGAGTGGAGTCCGTGCCTCCTGCATTGGCAGGCAGATTCTTTACCACTGAGCCACCAGGGAAGCCCTCAAACATTTTTTTTTTTTTTTTGCCCTCAAACATTTTTAAAGATGGATGTCTCGACCAAGTGTCTTCCTCCCTTAACCAACACGTTTCCCTAACATTCTGTTGCCCTGAATATGCACATCAGGAAAACATCATTCTTCTTTAGTTAAATTATTGTTAAAAATACTTCAATGAGCATTAACATGTATTTATGTTAACAATATATTTTAAAATTATTTTCTGAGTATGCTGCACAGTGAAACCACTGAGAGAAAACCTTAAGGAGCCTAAAAGGAAAAGTCATTATATTCTTTTTTAAAAAATTTATTGGAGTGCAGTTGATTTACAGTGTTGTGTTAGTTTACTATATTTCCTTTTGGTAGTAAATGTTTCTCACTTCTTTCTGAAAAATGTGATATTATATTTCCCCTTTATCAAGAGGCCTTTCCTTTTCCATTAATTGATTCTTTTCTCCCATGATATTATTCTACCCTTCAACTATCATTCTGGGGGTACTTGAAAACTTTTTTTAAAGGTCAGATTTATTTTTTCCTTTAAAAAAATTTTCTGGCCCCTCCACATGGCATGGGGGATCTTAGTCCCCTGATCAGGGACTGAACCTCTCTCCCTGCAGTGGAAGTGCAGAATCTTAACCACTGGACCACCAGAGAAGCCCCAACTTGAGAATTTTTAACATACCTCTAGAAGTTACGCTGAATTTTCGATCAGAAAAACTGCTCCTTCGGATTAAAGGTTCACTCATTTTTTCCAGGAATAATTTAATGGTCTCCTTCTTTTCTGGACTTGTACTTGACAAATTTAGAACTTTTCCATTCACTTTTACAGTGGAATTGCTGAGCCCAAACCAATAGAAGAAATCAAACAATGCATCGGCTTTGAATTCATACGCAAAGCTCAAATCTTCTCCGTTAACAACCTTGTTTCCTGGAGGGAAAAAATTCTTTACTACTTCTTGAAAATCAAACTGAAAGAGAAAGAAGCATTTAATTAATTACATGGATATAACTATAACATTATATTATAGACATACATTACCATAGTTATATTATAGAATTAACAGCTGTCCAAATGTCCAAAATATCACACCCTTTATTTCTCTTTCTGACATAATTTTAAATAGGTGTCTTTATTTAAAAACAAACAAACAAATCTTTACCTTTGCATAAGTTCCATCAAGTTCAAGGTAAAAACCTTGAACTGCTTGGTCAAACTGATATTTATTCTTACCCCATTTCTCAGAAGTTGCTAGAAACTAAGTTCACCTTATTGGTAGTGATAATGCAGCAATAGAAAATGTCAGTCTGGATTCAGTTAAGTGAGAGTTAAGCTTTAGGGACTCCATCCTGGCTTGCAATGTCCAGACCCCCTTCTGTGTTGGCAGCCGTGGATTAACACAGGCCAACTCACCTGGAGCCGGTAGCTTTCTCCAATCACTGAGGAAATGACCATGTCCATCCCCTGCTCTATCTGTCTTCTTATCTTGGGGTGCCTTGTGTTCACAAGAAACGCGTATGTCCTTTCTAGAAATGAGGAAGCACAAGTCAAAAACAAGGGCGCACTTGTGACCTAGACCTACTTCTTAGAGAATTGTTGGCTTTCCGGTCACCAGCAAGCCAAATGACATCAAGGGCTCAGATGCGCTAACAAGCATTCCTTGTTACACTGTGATCTGTTCCTGGCCTCTCCTGCAGAGAAGGGCATCTTGACTTTGAATTATGAAGTGAGCAGGGGATCTGAATGACTCCGAACAAGATGAGCAGAGAATCAGCTCTAAGAATCTGAATGAGGAAGGGCGTGTTTGAGGAAGTCTCTTTGGAATTTGTAGGCCCATTCTTACTCTCTTGGACTCATTTTTAAATAAGAACATTTTAGAAGTAAGTTTAAGAAATTCTAACGCTTTCACAGAACTTATGCTCGTGACTCTCCACATACTACTTTGAGCAGGAGGAAGACGGGCAAATGGAGATATTTTTATATAGGAATTTGAGTTAATTTAGTCGCTATCAGTTTGATTTCCTGGAAGAAACAATAAAGGGATATCTTTGAAATTTGAAGGCCACAGCATGAAACATGAAAGCATCTACAAGCATTTTTATTTTCTTTAAAATTAAGTTTATTTTAGAATAATTGCTTAATAGTGTTATGTTAGTTTCTATTGTACAGCAAAGTCAGTCAACTACACGTATATATATCTCCCCTCTTTTTTGGATTTCCTTCCCATTTAGGCCACCACAGAGCACTGAGTAGAATTCCCTGAGCTATACAGTAGGTTCTCATTAGTTATCTATTTTATATATAATATCAATAGTATATATACATCCATCCCAATCTCCCAATTCATGCCACCCCCCCTTTCCCCCCTTGGTGTCCAGACCAAGCTTTGCAAATAACATTTATTTCCTTTATCCCAGTTTTCTCATCTGTGAGAGACAGAGAGAGAAAACTAGGATTCTCATCTGTAAGAACCCACCTGCAATGCGGAAGACCTGGCTTCAATCCCTGGGTTGGGAAGATCCCCTGGAGAAGGGAAAGGCTACCCACTCCAGCATCCTGTCCTGGAGAATTCCATGGACTGTATAGTCCATGGAGTCGCAAAGAGTCGGACATGACTGAAGTGACTTAGCAGCAGCAGCAGCAGAGTGACTTTCACTATCACTATCTCATCTATAAAATGGGGGTGGTATAAGTACCACATAGGCAGGATGACCAGGCATCCTAGTTATGCCTGAGTCAGTTCTAGTTTATACCTTTGTCCCAGCATAATTATTACAATTCCTGTTTTCAGGTTCAAAAATGTTCTCCTTTGGATGACATGCCCCACAGGGTTTTTGCCCAATTATTGACATTAGCTCATTCCTCACAGGAGTATTTGATACGGGGTGGGCATCCCACTCCAGTACTTTTGCCTGGAAAATCCCATGGATGGAGAAGCCTGGTAGGCTGCAGTCCATGGGGTTGCTAGAGTTGGACACCACTGAGCGACTTCACTTTCACTTTTCACTTTCATGCACTGGAGAAGGAAATGGCAACCCACTCCAGTGTTCTTGCCGGGAGAATCCCAGGGACGGGGGAGCCTAGTGGGCTGCCGTCCATGGGGTCGCACAGAGTCGGACACGACTGAAGTGACTTAGCAGCAGCAGCAGACAGTATGATACATCATCATCATCATCACTCCAGTCATTTTTGCAACCCCTTCAGGCTCAGAGATCACTTCCTGCCAAGACAGGAAGTACAAAAGAAAACTCAGAGACAGATGGCTTCTGCCGCAGGGTCATTTAGAGGTATGCTCTGCAGGCCTCCGCTGATGGCCTAACCCATCTAGCTTCCAGCCTTGCACAAGCTGACACCCTCTCTGCTTTCTCCACGTCCAACTTCTGCCTCATCAACAGGCCACAGTCCACAGCCCAGAAAGGCAGAACCAAACCCAAACTTTATACACCTACCTTTCAAGGAGTCTTTTTTGGTCTGTACATGAACAAAGAAGAGCATTGGTTTGCTCAATATAGTTTCCCTGTAGTCTTTATAATCGCAGTAGTTGGTCAGTTCCACATATCTGTGAAAAAAGCAGAGATGATTACAAATGCTATGTAGCCTTCCACTGAAGTCAGGACAGGCATGTACTGGACACGCGTCTGCTATATCCACAGACCCTCCAAGGGAAGTCCTCTAAAATGTATTCTTGGGGAGGCAGTCATATCTTATATCAAATAAGTAATTCCCCCTCCCCTGGTTGACAGACAGATCAACATGCCACCCAAAGGTGGCCTGGGGCTGGGGGAGCCTGGCACCAGCATTCAGCTCTCAGGGGCAGCCTTTACCAAATGATGACCACTACCATCTTTTTGGGCTGTAAGACAGCAGTGTGTGTGTGTGTGTGTGTGTGTGTGTGTGTGTGCACGCGTGCCCACTCAGTCGTGTCTGAATCTCTGTGACCCCATGGATTGTAGCCCACTAGGCTCCTCTACCTGTGGGATTTTTCTAGGCAAAAATACCAGAGTGGGTTGCCATGCCCTTCTCCAGTGTATCTTCCCGATCCAAGGATCAAACCCTCATCTCTTGTGTTGGCAACTGGATTCTTTACCACTAGCCACCTGGGAAGCCCCTAAGATAGTGCTACCAGAGCACTATGTATCCCTGAATTGAGAATGAATTATCCTTCATAGGTGGACTTCTCAAGGTCTTCTCCAGTGCAGTCATCCTAACTGATGGATCTGAAATTTTCCTTTCCTTCTCTTTTTCTCTTCCTTTTTCTAATCCTGAGATAAACCCAGCCCCCTCCAGAGATGCAATATTCACATGAACTACTTCACGTCTCCCCCGATTGTGAGCTTGTACAGTTTTAAAAAACTAATGTAGGATTTCTGCCCAGGGCCCTATTCAATTTAGCCTCCTTGGTCTTAGTTCATTATTTCAACCCAGGAAGATCTTTTTGCTTTTTGACTGTGTCTTCCAGCATGTCAGTTTCCTCTCCCTACTCTACACATTTTCCAAGCCGCCTTTCTGTGTCTCTACCTGCATTGTTGATTTAAAAGAAGACAGATGTAAATTGGCTTCTTTCAAGAAGATGGCTAATTTTCTAGCCAAACCCAAGTTCAGAAGCGGCGTGGACACGGGTGGGCTGAGAGGTACCCAGCGGGCTGGGGGATGCATCTGCCCTGAGCCCTCTTCAAGACAGGGTGGCCTCCCCACTGATGGGCATCGCTATGAGGTCTGCGTGGGGTGAATGGGGGGCTTTTGCTATAGGGCTGTGTGTTGGCTTCTAGTCCCAGGCAGAGACCGCTCCTGCATTTCTGGTTTGTGGTCCTTCCAGAACCTGACCTGAAAAATCACCGCCTTGGGACCACCTGCAGCTGGGGGGCTCTGGCCACACAGTCCGAAGCCTCCTTCCCCATCAACCTGCTTAGAGGGGCTGGAGCTGGAGACCCAGACCAAAGCCTGGGTCAAGAGCAGTGGGAGAATTTATCTACCCCCGAGTCAGGAAAACACAGCTTCCGCTCGTCTGCCTCCAGCTCTGTCTCTTAGAAATCTGTGTCATCATCTTTTTTTCTGGGATTGTCAGATCTGATATTGAGAGCTTTTAAAACCTGACCCCCGATGGAGCACCTGGAATGCTTCCTGCCTTCTATTTCACCAGGCTTTTAATGAAGCCTCCACCTCCCAACCCTGGGCATGGAGGTGGGGATGGTGTTTAGGGGGGTGCTCCCGTGATGGGTGAGGGGGACACAGGCTGGTGCATCCAGGCAACGAGAGGGGGGGGCTGGTGTCCCTGTTCAGGGGTATGGATGCGAGGGGACAGGAGTTGGGGAGAGGAGGGTTGGGGTGGAGAAGGAGGGAGCCATGGAATGGACTGGGTGAGAGAACACAGATGCAGACTGGGATCTGCATGGCTTTTCCTCCATGCCTCCCCGCCCGCCCCCCACCCCACTCCCCACCCCCTGCCCCCACCGCCACCCTTCCTGGGCAGAACAGGGTGGAGAGAGCATGGGGTAAGCGGGCCCCTGAAGGGCAATGTCACCGTTCTTCTTTGTCCCGGCTGACCAACTGCCAAAAGGTCCTGGAGAAAGGAAGCAAAGGAGAAGGAAGGAAGAAGGGAATGCCCCTTGCTGGGTTCCTTCTCTCTCATTCATTCATTCACTAAGCCTGGGTGCTGACCTGTGCCTTACGCAGCTGAGGTGCTCAGGGCCCAGGAAGTGGGGGTGGGGTCGCAGGGCAGCAGTACAGGGGTCCCCCTGTGCTCCCCACCCCCTCTGCCATCCATCTATTTGGCTGTCAAGGACCTAACACAGGCAGGTGAGAGTGACCAGGGAAGCAGGTGAGGAGAGGCCAGCCAGTGAGGTCTGTGATTTCAGAGGGTGTGAGACAGGGTAGAGGGAGAAAGAAGAGGAAAAGCTTATAGCAAAAGAAGCAAAGACCAAGTCTGACTGGAGTAAACATCAGAGAGACAGATGCACGATGCTGGGCTGGGAGTACCACCTGTGATCCATCCAAAGCAATTTTCACACTCTCCCCACCTTGATTATCATGAAGTGAATTCATAGTCAGTTACTGCTACTGCTGCTAAGTCGCTTCAGTCATCTCCGACTCTGTGCGACCCCATAGACGGCAGCCCACCAGGCTCCCCCGTCCCTGGGATTCTCCAGGCAAGAACACTGGAGTGGGTTGCCATTTCCTTCTCCAATGCATGAAAGTGAAAAGTGAAAGTGAAGTCACTCAGTCGTGTCCGACTCTTCACGACCCCATGGACTGCAGCCTACCAGGCTCCTCTGTCCATGGGATTTTCCAGGCAAGAGTACTGGAGTGGGGTGCCATCGCCTTCTCCGATAGTCAGTTAAGCACTTAATGTTTCCCTCAAGGTGATTCCTCTGCGCTCAGTAGCCAGTCTTACGGTCACTCTCTAGGGCGTGCGTGCATGTGCGTGCGTGCGTGCATGCGTGTGTAATACACTGAGAAAGCCTGCAGCCTGGACTTACCCAAATGACAGTGCTCCACTTGCCTCTGCCTAAAATCGATTGTCTCATTGGAGGTATCGTTGGCAGGGAAAAGATAAAAATCTCAACTTGGAAACAATCACCGGTTGGGAAAATAATTGGTTTCCTCCAGAATTCCGCGGAAGAGGCTTTTTCTGAATGCTACTAACCCTGATCAAAGTCGAGGGACTGGGAGGAGGGAGGGGAAGGGGGGTCTTCTGGAGAGTCACATGTTGAGTTAAATGCATAACTTAAACATGAGTCACTTCTTCTGGAGCCTGAATTTAATAAGATATCCTGAATAATAAGATGACTCTCAACATCATTTAATCTTCCTTTGATGATATAGAGACACTTTTAGGATCTTACCCGGGCTGTCAACACATCACAGAGCAGTGCCAGTTATCGCTGTACCACAGATGTGAGAAAATGCTGCTCACGCGAGAGCTCTGATAACAGAATTTACAGACGAGATTGTGGCAAGATCCCTGCTTAACGCTCTATTGAAACCAGGTTGCAAAGAAGAAATATCCCCTTACGTTAATCCATTCCCAGCCTCCCAGATATGGTCCAATTGTTAAACACCTCAGAATCACAGTGGAATAAATAAATGGGAACATCCCTTTTGAATTCAGACATATGCACAGACACTGCCCTTCAGAGGCCTGCTGGTATGAAATTTGGATATGCAAGTCACTAAGATACAAAACAGACTGAGGACCTCATTGTTAAATCTCACAGGTCTTCAAGTACCCGACATTCAGCTAACAGTTTTAAGATGAGCCTGACTAGACTACCTTAGTCTGATGAGACTAGCTATCTCATCTTTCATTATGCATATTTCTGAACTGCTAATGCAGATATTGCTCCTGTGTCCTGGATATTTATTATATTTGCTGAAGTTATCCCTAGGGAAGAGAAGCAGTTGACGAGAACTGCTTTAAACTCTGATTTCTTCAGTGCTTTTACCCTGGCCCCAGAATGCTCCTAGGTTGGAACTTCCTACACCTGGCTTTCATCCACTGTGATGGGAAAGCATGGTGGTGGTGGTGGTTTAGTCGCTAAGTCATGTCCCGCTCTTGCGACGCTATGGACTGTATGTAGCCCACCAGGCTCCTCTGTCCTTGGGATTCTTCAGGCAAGAATACTGGAGTGCGTTGCCATTTCCTTCTCCAGGGGATCCTCCCAACCCAGGGGTTGAACCCAAGTTTCCTGCATTGCAGGCAGATTCTTTACCACCTGAACTATGAGGGAAGCCGCAGTGGAAAGCATAGTGATTCAAAATAAGAAGATTTAATTTGTATCCTGATTAACTGGCTATGTGAACTCAGTCCCAGAGCCACAGCTCATCATGACCTTGAGTGAGTTACTTAACCCATCTGACCCGGTCCCCTCATCTACAAAAGGGATATAATAGAATCACCGTCCATTTGATGATGTAATGAAGTGCCAATAACATAGACATACAGACGTGGGCTCATAGTAGATGCTCAACAAACATTATTAGTGTCTTTAATTCTGGCCAACTCCGCTGACCCTAGGGTGAAATTCTGTAAGCTTCTGATGCACAGCCAGGGCTGTGTTCATTCAAGTTACCAGGAAAAGAAGACTATGTATAAGTTTCTGAAAAATAAATAAGTAAGAGTTTCCCCTTCCTTGATCCAATTTCTTTCCTCATCTTTTTAGTTTGGAAAGCTAAAGGGAACTGCTTAATGAAGGCAATATCTGAAAGATGGGACCAAGAAAGAACATAGAATTTTTGCTTCTAGCAAATCAGGGATAGCTAAGATCACCCACCCCAAAGATACCTATTCTTCTCCAGTTTCCTTCAGATTTTACATCATCTTGGAATGATTCAAAAGTCACTCCAAATTTTCCTGGCCCCTGAATATTTAAACTGGCTTCCCTCATGGCTCAGCAGTAAAGAATCCGCCTGCTAATGTAGAAGACTTGGGTTCAATCCCTGGGTCGGGAAGATCCCCTGGGAAAGGAAACAGCAAACCACTCCAGTGTTCTTGCCTAGTGAATCCCGTGGACAGAGGAGCCTGGTGGGCTACAGTCCATGGGATCACAAAGATTTGGACACAACTTAGCAACTAAACAACAACTGACAATTTGTTGTTAATACTCAAAGACAAATAGAAATTCAAATGCACGCTCACATCTGTGTGTGTGTGTTCATTTCTAAAATATGTAGGGAGGAATAGAGAAAAAGAGGAATATATTGGATAGTCCTTGTGTAAAAGGCCCAGAGATTGCTAATATCTTCCACAATTCTTTGCTGTGACTAAGCAAAAGCTTACAAGGACATTCTTTCCAGTGTCAACTTGTTAGTTTTATGCAAAACCTCCCCTACACACTCAAAACAGTTCCTTTGGTTCATCATCTCACCTTCTTCTTCTGCCCGACTCTTGTGAAATAAACAAAAATTTCCAATTCATCACTCTAATGTCTGTGGCTCTAATCATTGATATGCATGTTCAATCATTCATTTCTGCAATAAACAATGACTAAGCAAATGTTAGGACAAACCTAGACAGTGTGTTCAAAAGCAAAGACATCACTTTGACAACAAAGGTCCATATAGTCAAGGCTATGGTCTTTCCAGTAGTCATGTACAGATGTGAGAGCTGGACAGTAAAGAAGGCAGAGTGCTGAAGAATTGATGCTTCTGAACCGTGGTGCTGGAGAAGACTCTTGAGAGTCCCTTGGACTGCAAGCAAATTAAGCAGTCAGTCTTAAAGGAAATCAACCCTGAATACTCTTTGGAAGGACTGATCCTGAGTCTGAAGCTCTGATACTTTTGCTCCTGATGCAAAGAGCTGACTCATTGGAAAAGATCCTGATGCTGGGAAAGATTGACAGCAGAAGAAGAGGGCAATAGATGAGATTGTTGGATGGCATCACCAATTCAATGGACATGAGTTTGAGCAAACTCCAGGAGATGGTGAGGAACAATGAAGCCTGGCATACCGCAGTCCACAGGGTTGAGAAGAGTTGGACACAACTTGGTGACTGAACAACAAAGCACCTACTATGTGCTTGGCACTGGGGCCCTAACAAAGAAAATAGTCTTGCTTTCTAGAAGCATACAGAAGCCCTTAGGAGAGGGCTAAAAAAAGGTACCATTTCAATATGAAAAGATTCACAACTAAGACCTCATTGCTTATAGTCTGATTATTGGACCTACAGCACTGACATCACAGGGGAGCTTGTAAAACTGCAAAATTCTGGGTCCCTCTCCAGTTGTATCTGATCTACAATCTGTTTTAACAAGCTCCTCAGGAGACTTGCAAGCTTATTAAAAGTTTGAGAAGCTTTGGCCTAGGACACAACCCCTGTTATTCAGAGGCTTACAAACTAATTAATCATTCAAACACACACAGACCAGAGGACTGCACAGTGCCCTGCTTATTGTGTCCACAGGGCTATGTCCTAGCGATGTAAATAAGAAGAAGCAAAGCCAAGAGCCTGAAGTTAGAATCATTTACTGAGCTGAGTCAGGTATAGCAGAAGGGTTGTTCTGTCAGGCCAAATAGACTGCCAATGGGTGGGCAGAAGCAGGAGATGGGAGCCCCAGTCGGGGCAGGGAGTCACGGCTTAGCTAAGCCTTGGGGACTGTGGGTAGCTGCATCCAGGCCTGCAGGTGTGTGTTTGCAAGGACTGGAGTGTGGCTGGAAGGACAAAGCTAGGCTCCCAAGGAAGAAAGCAGCAATGGCTCGTGGCTTTTTTTTTTTTAATTGCACCCGATCTTAAAAAGTATTGCAGCATGCATACCCTTAGTTGAGGCACACGGGATCTAGTTCTCTGACCAGGGATCGAACCCAGGCCCCCTGCATTGGGAGCTCAGAGTCTTAGTCACTGGACCACCAGGGAAGTTCTGTGGCTCATGGCTTTTGAATCACCCCATATGGGTTTGATTTCTGCCTCTGTGACTTCAGCAAATATTTTAACCTTGTTGAGATGCATATTCTCACCTATAAAATCTGGCAGACAAGAGGTGCCCCATGAGGAGGCTGAAAGATTAAATAGCATGTGAAGCATTTGGCGTTGGGGCTGCTTGATGAGAACATAAGCTGACATTGGTCCCGTGATGAAGATGTGCCACTGACTATCTTGAGGGCTTAACAGATTTTAATTCTGAACAACTTATAAAGTTGGTGGCATTATTATTCCCAGTTTACAGCTGAGGAGACTGAGTCACAGAGATGAAGTCACTTTCCCCAGTCACTCGGCTAGTAAGCAGCGGGACCAGGGTACAAACCAAGGCAGCCTGGCCCAGCACTCATGCTTATCCACACTTTGTTGTTGTTGTTCGGTCGCTCAGTTGTGTCTGACTCTTTGTGACACCATGGACTGCAGCACAGCAGGCTTCCCTGTCCTTCACTATCTCCTGGAGTTTGCTGAAACTCACATCCACTGAGTCAGTGATGCCATCCAACCATCTCGTCCTCTATCACCCCCTTCTCCTCCTGCCTTCAATCTTTCCCAGCATCAGGGTCTTTTCTAATGAGCGGGCTCTTTGCATCAGGTGTCCACATTTACCCTAAACTGAATTCCATAAAAACCATAGTTCAACACATGAGAGGTTATTACTTCATCAATACCACTATGCATCCTGTATAAGGGGCTGCTATCCTGGGCAGGTCATTAAATCCAAGACTCAGACCTGGGGCCAGAGCAGAGGATTGGTCGTGTCAGGAGCCCACTGAGCACAACAGTAAGGGTGGCCAGGCTCCATGCGGAGATGCTTCTGAGAAGTGGGCCTGGGCCGCAGACAGAGCCCAGGCACCTCCCACCCACCGTGGATGGAGCTGACACTCCCCGCAGTGACAATCTAAGTATGATCCAACCCTGACTTTACCCCCATGAGTCTCCTCCCTGCCTCCCCTGCACTTCCTGCCCCAGGCGGCTCACCTCAAGGGGGTTGAGACCATCACTCAGCTAAGAGATGCTCAGATCTGAGCAGAAGCAGGTCACAGCACTACTTTCAGCGGCTTCCTTCATACCGCTGGACTTACTTTCTCTTTTAGGCTGATTATATGTGTACTGGCTGATGTAATCCCAGTCATTTATTTGAGGTTCAGGAAATCTATGAGCGTGCTGCTGTGTCCCAGAGGAAGTCAGAATTATTCCAGGTTGGAAGCAGCTAGCTGACAGCCTGGGCTGTAGAGTTAGACAACTCTGCTGAGAGGCCTTGGCCCTGCAGTTCACCGGCATCTCACCCAGGGAAATTACTTAATCTGAGTCCTAATTTTCTCATCTGTAAAAATGAGAAACAAACAATGGCACCAACTTTGCCAGCTTTTGTGAGACAATAGCTGTGAAATACTTGGCACCAATGCTGAGACTCAAGTAAACATTAAAGAAAAATGTATTTGCTTTTTTCTCAAGCAGCCTCTTACATGCTAGAGGACTACTGAAAATAAGGGATTAGAGCTCCTCTTTGTCAAACGTTGGCCATTACATCCCACTAACAGGCTGCATTATAGGAAAAAAAAAAAAGGGAAAGCTGTGTGTATGCGTGTGTGATAGTTAATGGTAATTTACACCTGGTACCCTGAGCAAATTTCATTTGTAACATGGGTGGGAATTCTGCGCTTGATTCTGGGATCTTTAGAAGTGTGCTAGAACTTACTGGGAAAGAGTAAATCATGCAAATTCCTCTTCAGTTAAGTTGGCTAGAGATCACCGAAGGAAAGAAGAAAGGAAGAAGTGAACGATAGCTCAAGAGCAACTATTTTGAGACAGGAAGCTGCATCTATCTTCAAACCAAAGACAACTGGGTAAATCTGTGCCAGTTTGAGAAGCAGCAACTTCAGACACCTGAATTTTGACTGTGCCTCTCACGCCTGATCCATGAGGGCAAAACCTCTCACTGCCGCCCACAACTGTCTTCCCCTTCTTTCTAGAAGGCTCCCTCTGTTCAGACCAGGTTCCCTCCCAGTCCTCTTTCAGGACTGCACATCCACCTGCCACGGTCTGTCCCCCAAGAGGAAGGCAGGTTGTTCCACCTCCCGAATTATTCTCAGATACACCTTGCCATTCCCAGGTACAAAAGCCCTTGTGCTATTGCTTAGCCCATAAGAACCTTGTATTTGCTGATTCTTCTTTGCACCCTGGTCTCTGTTACCTCGTCATTGTTTATTCTGGACTCCAAACTGCCGGGGGAATTTTAATTTTCCCTTATGGAGGAGGTGTTCAAAGCAAGAGTTTAACAACCAGATTTCAATACCAGTTCAAGTTTTGCAGCGCTGTTGGCTGAGATCAGGGGAGTAAGGACTGCCTAAGACCTAACCTGTAGCTTCAATTAACTCTGGACATTTTTATTTTTCACACTCTGTTCTCAAATACAATGCTTATCTTCTTTTTTAAAATCTCTGCAAATCTGATTTCTAGCTCAGTTCCTACCACCATCCCCTGCTTATGGCTTGGAATTTTCAATTCGCTCAGAAAGGGAGAGATTTTTGCTGGGGAATCCTGTATCAGGCGCTCAGTGAAAGCCCTCACTATCTTTTGAGTGGAAAAGCAAGGTGTTCCCCAGCAGCTTTGAAGAAGGCATTTTAAATATCTCCTTTGGTTTGCTGGCCCCTCTTGACTTTATTCCACACATAGGGTGCCCGGGGCTGCTGTCTCTCCCTGGAGCAAAGGCTTTCTAGCTTAATAGATGTCTGCTTACTCATCTCAGAATCAACCTGTCCCGCTTCCTGATACCCAGCTCCACAGCACAAAAGCAAGCTCCCCACCCCGCAGGTGAAACTGGAGCCACCGGGTAACCTCTGGAAGCAAGAGACCCCAGCAGATCCCAGGGTGAAACTCGTCCTCCTTTGCCCTCCCAAAGCCCGCCTCAGATGGGCTTCAATCCTGCTGCTTTCAAGTCCCCTAGGAAGTGCTTCAGGCACTTTGCCACCGCACTTAAACATTCTGTGACCCTCCACCAAGTTGTTTTGGCCCCAGCTCTGCTCCCGGAAGCCACACTGCACTCATCTTCCCAGAATGGAACTGCCCACTCGACAGCCAACTGCCCGCTCAACAGCCCACATGGTCCCTGGGTTGGACTTCACAGGCTTTGGTTCCTTCTCAGACACGGTTTATTAATTTCTTTTTTTGAAAAGGCAGTGAGGCTAAAGATGGGAAACTGTAAACTTCCGCTTGCTCTCACCGGGTCTCCCCTCTGGATCCAGCTGATAGCGCAGAAGAGAACAACCTCTCCCCGCCCCTCCCCCTCAGGCTAAAGCGAGGGTGTGAGTCTCTGCTTAGCAAGGGTGTGCCTCTACTTTGAGCTTATTTGACCGGGTTAAGGAGCCAGAAAGGAAGAATCATCAGCCAGTTCCGAGCTCCCCTCCCTGCCCACCCTCTACCACCCTTATGGGCGGCTTGGACAGCTGTGAAATGTCGGTGCAAAAGGCAGAAAAAGCCAGGGCAGGGGGAGCTCCGCACCTCTGGGTGATGTTAACAATGAGAAAAATCTATAAGTGTGATGGGGGGTGGGGGTCCAGGCTGGATCTCTGGAAGTGAGGCATGGGGATGGGGATGGGGATGGGGGTGGGTAGCGTGGAGGCCTCGGCGGGAACCAGGAGGCGGGCTGGGGTGCGCGGCGAGGCCACCCACCTCCTCATGTAGCTGCTCAGGCGGTAGAGCTGCCCGTCGAGGCGCACGAAACCGTCTCCGAAGACGTTGAAGCCCCCGCGCGCGGAGGCGGGCTCCGCGGGCGCGGGCACCACGAGCTGGTCGCCGCGCAGCTGGAAAGCGCCGGGCTGCAGCCGCAGCAGCTGGCCCAGGGGCAGCAGGGCCAGCTCGCAGTCGCACGTCCACAGGCTGCGCAGCTCCCCCGACGAGATGGATGTCAGGCTCGGCCTGGCCGCGGGGGCGCTCTCCAGCCCCGCCATGGCCGGGCTCGTGCTCTCGCTGTTGATGGCCCCCGGGGAGGCGCTGGTGCCCCGACTCGGTCCGCCAGGGACCCCGGGACGCCGCTCAGGTTCCCGCCGGCGAGGAGCGCAGAGCTGCGGCTACCGTGCCGAGAAAACGGCCCCGGCGCCGCGCGGCCCTTTTATCCCGCGCCGCGCCCCTCCCGGCCCTAGGGCACGACCCCAGACGCTCCGGGCGGGCGCGTCACAGCATCTCAGGACTTGGCACGCTCCCTCCCGGCCGCGCCCGCTCGCGGCCAAGGGTTTACTCATCGCCCTGGGGTCCGCCGCTCCACGCCTGGGGCTGGGCCCGCCCCTGCCTGGACACTGTCGGCGAAGGGGGTGGGGGTAGGGACACACACTGCCAGGGGACACTCCACGGGGACAGTGCCAGGAGGGAGGGAAACGTCCACCGAGGCTGCGGGGTCAGGCCCGGGGTGGGAGCCAGGGCGCGCAGCTCACCCAAGGCACCACACCTCCGCGCACGGGTTGGAGCGAGGCATGCATCCCTCTCCCGGCTCCCCACCTGGGGCCCTGGGGCCCTGGGGCCTGGGGCAGTGCCGGATCTCTGATCTCTACTCCCATGTCCCGCCCCCAAGCAGGAGTCAGATGCCAACCACCGTCTCCTATCCTTGCTGTTTTTTCCCTTCTAGATCATTCCGTGAATCTCCCCTGCTCAGCTTTTGCTTCGCCTGGATTCCCTTCTATGTGGAAATCCCACTGGTCATCGTGTCACTTTCCCACAATGGCTTCGTGAATCCCCCGTGGATTCCATCGCTTTGTTCTCCTTGCTTCTCTGGCACGGCAGACCACGGGGAGCAGTGTGTCCAGAGCGGGGGTGGAGGTGGGGAACCGAAGGGACCCAGAGGCCCTCTCCTCCCCTGCCTCCCCAGAGGCTGAGCCCCTCGAGTCCTGGAACATCTCCGGGTGTTCAATGTGGAGATATATTTGAGAGTTAGGTGTGGCTCGTTTTGTGCAAGGCATGAAAGGAGGGCTTTCCCATTCAGTTTAACTGTACAACTATTGCCAAAACATATACTAGCGGACAGGAAGAAAGCTAAATTCTGAGAAAAGTAGAATGAATAAACATAAGCCCCGCGCTTTCCTAGCGTGTGTGTGTCCTTCAGTCGAATCCGACTCTTTGGAACCCTGTGGACTGTAGCCCACCAGGCTCCTCTGTCCATGGGATTCTCCAGGGAAGAATACTGGAGTGGGTTGCCATTTCCTTCGCCAGGGGATCTTCTGGACCCAGGGATCGAACCCTCATCTCTTATGTCTCCTGCATTGGCAGGCAGGTTCTTTACCACTAGCCTCAACTTACTAATAGAGAGGTGGACAAGCAAGCATTCCAGCAATCCTAGGACACTGAATGAAAATCTCTGTTGAGGATAAGCCTGAATTTATGGGAAGAGAGTCCAGTCTAGTGCTGAGATGCTGGAAGACTTCCTAAGTACTGTAATTTAGGACTGACTCTCAGCCATTTCCCAAAGTTTGAGTAGAACTTAGAAAATATCTTTAACTCGTCTTTATGTGCCCCCACCAGGACCCTGCATAGGTTTAATCATGTGAAATAAGGTCTTTCTGTCACATCTCATTGAATCTTAGAATATAAATAAGCTCCATTCACTCCTTCCTGCAGACAAGAGTCCCTATAATCTGTCCTTATGGCTGTGTCTTCCTGAGCAAATCTAATTTGTCCAGCAGGCATTGATACCGAATCAATCTTCTGCAGGAGGAAGGGGGCATCTGCCTGGGAAACAAGCACCTGAGGGTGTTCTTTCACAGGGTGAAGCCTGGGGATCACTGCGCAGGAGGTAGGTATGGGGAGGCTGAGGCTGTTAGGTGAGACCCAGAGCCTGGGATTGTGTTCACAGACAGAGAGGTGGCACCGGGAGTAGACCCACCACACCCTACTCAGGTGTTCATTCATTCTCACCCCAAACACTGCTGTAGTTACTGCTGCCCACCAGGCACCAAAAAAAAAAGGACTTGATGAAGGTGAGAGCTGTACTAGATGTATGGACCAAGGATGAGGGCAAGATCAAGAGAGGGGTTGATTCTACCTGGCAGGGCCCAGGAAGGGTTCTCAGAGGAGGTGACCAAAGGCCTGGACTCTGAATACAGGATCAGAGCATCATTAATAAGAAGTTAGAAGATCCTGGACCAACCGTATGCAAAGGAGAAATTAGGGGGAGAGTAGAAAATTGTGTGACCAAAGAAGCTGATACCTATTTAGGGTGCTGTTTTTGTTATTCAGTTGTTGTGTCTGACTTTTTGTGACCCCATGGACTGTAGCCCACCCGGCTCCTCTGTCCATGGGGATTTCCAGGCAAGAAAACTGGAGTGGGTTGCCGTTTTCGCCTCCAGGATTTAGGGTGAGAAGGTGAGTTTTGTAAGGGATGAGACCAGAAAGGGAAAGTGGAGCCAGATAACAATAGGTTGTCTGAATTGTCTAAGAATTAGGATTCTTAGGGTACTGAGGAGCCTTTCAGTGCTTTGAAGGAGGGAAGTGGCATAATTATGCCTGAGTTTAAATAGATGCTTTCGGTTATGACCACACAGAAGAGGTTTTGAAACAGGAAGATTGGAGGCAAAGAGACCAGGAGATTGATGTAGTAGTCTAGGTAAGATTTAATGAAGGTCTGACATAGCAGGATGTCAGACATAGCAGAAATGCCAGGATGAGTTGGGGACATTTTTTAACTAGAGTCAGCAGGATTTCATGAGCTAATCTACAGAAGACGAAAGTGCGAGGCAAAGGAGTAGAAAGATGCTTTTAGTTTCTCACTTGGGTACCTCGAGGGTGATAACAGTAATGAGGTCAGAGGTTGTGGGAGAAGGAGCAGATTTGGGAGGGAATCCGATCAGTATGTACAGGTGTGAGAGCTGGACAGTAAAAAGGGCGGAGCACCAAAGAATCGATGCCTTCGAACTATGATGCTAGAGAAGACTCCTGAGAGTCCCTTGGACAGCAGGAAGATCAAACCAGTCAATTTTAAGGAAAATCAACCCTGAATACTCTTTGGAAGGACTGATGCTGAAGCTGAAACTCCAGTATATTGGTCATCTAATGCAAACAGCTGTCTCATTGGAAAGTCCTGATGCTGGGAAAGAATGAGGGCAGAAGGAGAAAGGGGCATCAGAGGATGAGATGGCTGGATGGCATAACCGATGCAATGGACCTGAACTTGGGCAAACTTCGGGAGATGGTGAGAAACAGGGAGGCCTGGCGTGCTGCAGACCATGGGGTGGCAAAGAGTCAGACACAACTGGGTAGCTGAACAACAGCAGCAGGAACTGATGAGTACAGGAGGAAACATCCTTATTGGGGCTACTTATGGAACAACCACCTAGACAAGTCCAGTAAGCAGTTAGCAGGGGGCTCTGGAGTTTTGGAGAGAAGACATTGTTAATGATTGAAATCTGAAAGCCATTAGCTCAAGGACAGGGATCAAAGCCAGAACAGTGGTTAGGAACATCTACCAATAAGTGAGAAGGTAGGAATTTGAACCCAAGCCTTTAGCTCACTTCCACAAATGTGTGTTGAGCACCTGCTATGTTCCAGGGCCAGCGGTTTGCTGACGATTCCAAGGTGAATAAATAGAGGAGGGCCCTTTCCTCCAGTCATAAAGAAACGTAGGGATCGGCACAGCTCATTTTCTGCCGCCATGTCCAGACTTGTTGCTGAAGCCCAGTTATTTATTTTGCTTGTAGCAGGTCTCTGATGCAGCAACAGCAATAACAACTCCAAAAGTTGCTTTCCCAATTATCAGGTCAATGAGAGCATGTCTAGGGCAGAGCTCCATCCAGCCCCACATGGACCAAGTTCAGTACTACTGATCACCCTTCAACTTTTACTCTCTACGAATGGTTTGGCTTTGTTGAGAGGCAAAGTGTTATGTGTCAGGGTTGTATGCATTTGGTTAAGATGAACATAGCAGCTCTCCCAGCTTCCCAAGTGGCTCAGTGGTAAAGAATCTGCCTGCAATTCAGGACACCTGGGTTCAATCCCTAGGTCAGGAACATCCCCTGGAGAAGGAAATAGCACCCACTCCAGTATTCTTGCCTGGGAAATCCTATGGACAGAGAAGCCTGGCAGGTTACAGCCCAGGGAGTCCATCAAAATGTGTTGCAGTAAAATATCAACAACTTATTACCTGAAAAGAAGAATTCAATGAGATTTTTCTTTGTTTTTCCATAGTTCTCTGATTTTCCAATTTTTTGTATTTTCCAAATGAGTATATATTGTTTTGCACAGAATAATGATGTGGGACACAATAAAAATATTTTAAAGAGACTTTCCTGATGTGTTATCTAGAGGCTTCATTTCATGCATTTTCAAACACCTGCATTTCTTAATGGATAATTTACGCACTATCAGAATGCCAGAGAAAGACATCAAAAAGTGAACAGAAAAGAATAGCATTCATTGTAATACCAAACATTGCTAACTAGTGGAGAGTTAGATCTTTTCATGTGTTGTTTCCTTTTCATTAAAAAGTATTAACCAGGCAAACATAATCAAGTCTAGCAAAGATATCTTCAGTCTTTTTTATATTGTTGGCTTGTTTACACAGTTGTGTTCATACAGTAGAGTTTTCATTCTGCTTTTCTTGTTTAAGACCATTTATATGTATATGTGGTGTTGGAGAAGACTTGAGAGTCCCTTGGACTGCAAGGAGATCCAACCAGTCCATTCTAAAGGAGATCAGCCCTGGGTGTTCTTTGGAAGGAATGATGCTAAAGCTGAAACTCCAGTACTTTGGCCACCTCATGCAAAGAGTTGACTCATTGGAAAAGACTCTGATGCTGGGAGGGATTGGGGGCAGGAGGAGAAGGGGATGACAGAGGATGAGATGGCTGGATGGCATCACCAACTCAATGGACGTGAGTTTGAGTGAACTCCGGGAGTTGGTGATGGACAGGGAGGCCTGGCATGCTGCAATTCATGGGGTCGAAAAGAATCGGACACGACTGAGCGATTGAACTGAACTGAACTGATATGTATATGTGTGTATATATATATATATAATGTTTCAGAAATTGTTTTTGTAAGTATTATTTTAAGCCACTGTTTTTTTCATCAAGTGGATATATTATAGTTTGTCTCGACATTTCTTTGCTCTTAATCTCTTATGTTATTTCCAGTTTTTTCTTATTATAAACAATGCTGCAATGAACATCCTTGCACATTAAGTTTTTAATCCAAACTCTCAGAAATGGAATTATTGAGATAAGTGATATGACAATACACAAGGCTCTTGAAACATGTACCATTGTTTTCCAAAAGAATTGTACCCAATTGTCTTCTCACCAGCTGTAAATTCTCATGGTTTCCAATATTTGGTCCTAGGGGTTTGATACCTCAGCTATCTATATTTGTAGTTCTTAGATTACAAATGAAGATAAAAGTTTCGATGTGATGTTATCATTCAAATTTAGAAGACTGTTCATAGCAGAACAATAACCCATGGGTGAGTCTGTGGCTATGTTTGCAGTTCAAGCAAGATAATCAAGATCTTGCCATCCCCATATGCTCCCTTTGGGGTGACGTCACCGGCTCACAGGCTCAGTTCCTAAGGTTTGGAGGTTCAAGTCATCCAGACCCAGAGAGCTTGACTCCAATTAACCAAACTCAGCAGACTGAAAGCCAGTTCTCCACCAGCATAACCCCCATCCTTGGATTTCCTGTCAGCATGCAAAGACATGCAAGTTTTCCCCTCTTAACAAACAAATAATTTTTGAGCATTTTTATCTCTCTCCTTTTAGCTGCTCTCCCATCTCTCACTTTCCCTCTTTAGACAAACTTCCTGAAAGGACCATCTAAACTCCTGCCTACCATTCACTCTTCAAGACTTTACCACCAGACCTCCACCCTATCACACCACTGTAACTGACCTTCCTGACTCCCCAGTGATCTCCATGCTGCCAAATCTAACAGATGCTTTCTGTCCTAATCTCACTAGACAACACTTTTGCTGAAATTCTTCCCTCCCTTAGCTTGTGAAGAAGTTGCACAGACAGTGCATAGTGCTAGGTTTTAGTTTAAAACTCAGTGCTGACCCTTATTGGCCCTGTCATCTTCACCTCTCTGGTGCTTGACTTCCTCATTCTTAAAATCCATGCAAGGTAGGAGAAGGCAGAACAGTCACGTGACTCCTAGCTCAGCTGTTGCCGCCTTATCACCTGGATTCCAGTTCCATGTCCAGCTGTGATCTTGAGCATCTGGCTCCTCTCTGCTCCAGTTTCCTCCTCTGTAAATGGTGGGACTTTGTGAGGGTTCGATGAACTACCGCCAAGTCTTCTCAACAGTGCCTGGCCTTCAATAAGTGCCCTTTAAGAGTTTGCTTTATGCCTATAAGAGGAGACTTCTGTAAGAGTCACATGAGATGCTGTCATCGCATCTGTTAGCAGAGCACGGATGGTCATGCCAGCTCCCCGTCGTCTGCTGGTCTTCCTCCCGCTACTCGGGCCACTTCTTTCCGGAGTCCCAGGGTTCTGTCCCTGGCCACCTTCTCTTTACCTAGGAGACCTGGTTTAAATCCTGGCTCCAGATCCTCAGCCCCAACTTCACTGATGATTCTCGAATCTCTAGCTCCAGACCAGCCTCGTTTTCAGATTCTCTGACCAACATCCCCAACTCCTTACTAAACTCTCCCGGGGGGTTTCTACTGGCACTTCTAACTCATCAACTTCCTTCCCCGCTCCAGACCTGCTCTTTCTCCCCTGTTCCTCATTCCAGGAAGCATCACCATCCTTCAGTTCAAGACTTCAGAGTCATCCCACCCTCTTGCTTCCTTCCTTCCCACACACCCTCCCACACTGTCCCTCTGCCCCATCCTCCCCGCCAACTGGCTGCCTCCGCCTGCAGGCTCTGCTGCAAATCCCAGGAATCTCCTGTTTTCTCCCCAGGCCTACTGCAGTTGTTCACTTCACTTTGTATCACTCTCCCCTGGACTAGTTGAGTAACTGCCACGCTGGCCTCAGCCCCCATCCCACCTCCACCTTATGGCATTCAGATGAATTGTGTTGCTTCCCCTACATTAGGGAGGGGCCCCCATCCAATGGGAATGGTGTCCCCCAGAAGGATGGCTGTGTGAGGACAGAGCAAGAGGGTAACATCTATAAGCCCAAGAGAGAACACAGGAGGTAACTAAACTGTGACACCTTGACCTTGGACTAAAGAACTGTGAGAAAAACCAATGTCTGTTGTTTCAGCTCCCCCGGTCCGTGGGATCTTGTAGGGCAACCCGAGCAGACTGAGACCCCACCTTAGCCTCAGGTCTGGGCCCCCTGCTCTAGGCTGGTGGGGTTGAGCTTGCTGCTCCCCAGAGCACAGGCTGGCTTTCCATCAATGCTGAGCTCAGGCTTAAATATCACCTCCTCAGGGCAGGTTACGTGTGCTTCCTCCTCATCCCCAGGACAAATGATACCCGCTGTGCGTGCCCCTAGGCCAGGCATCGTGCCACTGATTTCCTTGTCTGTCTCTTCCACTAAACCCATGAGAGAGAGAGAGGAAAAAACCCCCAAAAAACTGTATCCAATGCCTTTTTCATTCCTAGCACAGTGTGGTTTCACAGAACACATCCAATTTATTTTTATTGAATGAATGAATAAGTGAATGAAAGGCAGCGTCATGTCATTATACATAAAGTTCTCAGAATGGTACCTGACTCTGAATACGTGCTATTGAGTGTTTGCTCAATAAATGGACAAAAAATTGCTGAGCATGCTTTGAATCACTTTTTCTTCTATTGTATCTGTTGAAGTCTTATGAGAGCTAAACTAAGAACATATGGGAAAATAAAAGCCCAGATTTGCAAAGAGATTTACTCATGCAAAGCAGTTCAAACTCGTAGTTATTGCACTGATTCTTGACAACTTTAGTCATGGCTGAGCCAGAATGGAAAATTTTACCTCCTTCACTGTGTGCTGACCTCACTGGGCTCTGACTGTGTTCATCTCTGAGCTCACTGTCTGCCCAAATAAACACTCCCTTTCCACGGCAGAGTTCACAGGCAAGCCTACCCAGGCCAGTTGGTTCATCCCGTTACGTTCTTTGGAGCTTTGGTTAAAACCTCTTTAATTGCTGGTGGGGCACTCAGTGATGTGGGCAATGAGGCAAATGTGGGTTAGGATGTGGCAGCCGGAAGCATCTAGCACAGGAGAGAGGCTGGAGGAAGGGAGATGACTGGAGAAGAGCACTGTGTTGATGAGAACCAAGTGTGAGAACAGAGGGCCAATTCAGTTCTACAGACGCTGATTGAAGGCTTGCCTGGGTTAGGTGCTTGGGAGGCAAAGACGCCTAAGACCTGTTCCCTGCTTCCAGGGATCTGGAACCAAGCCAATTCTGAGTATTCAAAGCCTAAAATATTTACATCCGACGTGGGAATATAATGCTGTACATATGCAGCTTACGTAATGTTGTAAACCAGCATTACCTCAATTAAAAAGAAATATTTATTTTTAGAACATAATAAAATATTTACTGCCTGGCCCTTTACAGAGAACACATGCCAGTCTCTGCTTGGGGTCCAGACTGGGGTCTGGAGTGAGTTTCCCTCACCAGGGCACCTCCCTCTCCTGGAGGCAACTCTCTGCCCCCCACCTCTCCCACAATCTCTCCAGAGCTACCCACCACCCCTCAGCCATGGAAAAGACTCCAGACCACTAGAGAATAAAAGCTAGCCCCCAAACCCAAACCCTCAACCCCCCAAACACTTCTCTCAAATTAAAAAAAGTAACCTGACTTCATGGCCACTTTCGCCTTCTTTGGTAGTTTGGTCCATGCATTCATTCACCCAGTCATTCATTCATCCCATAAACACGGCTTGAGCCCCTTGGCCCTGGTGCTTTCTAGGGTTGGGGGAGAGAGTGAGAAGTAGACCTTCACCCTCCACAGAGTCAATAGTTACCTCCAGTCTTAGACTCTGATCTGAATGGTCAAGGCACAGACTTGGCACTTGGGTAGACCTGGGTTAAGACCCTGATTCGGACCCTTGTGAACTCTGCCTGCGTGAAAGTAACTAAATGAGCCAGCCCTGAGATAGTGAAAGAGTGGAGTCACTTTAACCCCTTCTCATTTCTGTGCATAGCCCTTTGCACAGGGCGGCAGGAGTGGGAGGTGGGGGATGGCATGGGGTGGGAAGTGGGGTGGGGGAGTGGTGGGGTGGGGTGGGGGAGAGGCGCACAAGCCCCACCCCAGAGAACTGTCATCTCCATCTCCAGAGACCAGAGAATCCAGCCAGCCACACCTCCGCGTTGATAAAGCCAACACAGATTTAGAGAAAACAACCCCGGGTGTGTTTTCCCTTTTTAAAAAATTTAATACTGGAAAACACTGCACTATTTCCAGGCCCCTTGGTATTTGTTACAATCTCAAGAGCCAAAATGATTTGAGTCAACAACAAAAAATGAGAATTTTCCTCTCACCACTCACCTCTGGGATTCTGAGAAAATGCGGAGCAGAAATAATAAGGATCTTGGCAATGCTGGGCTGACAGCAGTGGGAAGAGGGACCCAGCTGCCAGTCCCAACGTCAGGCCTCTGGAATGCTGGGCCCTAGTGCAGTAATCCTTTTCAAAGAAGAAGAAAAAAAAAAAGGCCCAGCACAGAATGTTCAGAAAGAAGTGAAATTTAACAAACAACAACAAAAAAAACAAGACATTTTGTGTCTTTGGGAGGCTTTACAATCAAGGGCTTAGCAGAGGCGGGGGTTAGGAAAACTTGCCCTTCCTTAATCCTGTTTTGACCTGTAAATTACCAGAACAGCCCAAGGAGGGGGAGAATGGCTACTTCCTTATCACTTTGGACAACTCCACAGCTTTGAAAAACTTGTAATTCCATTACCAGTAAGCGATGTGTGCTAAACGCGGAAAAATCAGAAGACATTCATCTGATTTTTAAAATTAATACACGAAGTCTCCCCTCTGGAATTTCCCCCATCCAGAGGTAAGCACTGGTCAATGTGTGACGCCTTTCTTTCTCCTGTGTAAAGGGAGTGTGTAAAACACACTTTTTCACCCAGTGTAGCTGCACGGGTAGTTAAGCTAATGTGCCAAGTGCCAATGAATGCGTGGACCAGGCTCCCTGAGGCCCCACGACCTGGTCTGGAATCAGGCTCTGCCCTCACCAGCTGTGTGGCTTCAGGCATGTGCTCCCCTCTTTCTGCCTCAGTTTCCTCATTCTCTGCCTCAGTTTCCTCTTTCGTGAAGCAGAGTTCTTTACAGCACCCACTTGACAGGGTTGTACTGAGGACTGCGTGTGGTGTGTGTGCTCAGTCGCTTCAGTCGTTTCCGACTCTTTGCAACACTATGGATTGTATCCCGCCACGCTCCTCTGTCCATGGGATTCTCCAGGCAAGAATACTGGAGTGGGTTGCTATGCCCTCCTCCTGGGGATCTTCTCCACCTAGGGACTGAACCCACATCTCCTGCATCTCCTGATTTGCAGGCAGATTCTTTACCCACTGAGCCACCTGGAAAACCCATAGCGAGGATTAAATGAGTTATTATATGTAAAGAATTAAGACAGGAACTAGCACTGCTGTGTGTGCGCGTATTCATTAATATATACACGCATTTATCTTAAATAAAATTACATCAAACTATTCATGGCATTTGGTAGCCCTTCTTTTTACGGGTTAATTATAATGACGATATTATAATTATTGTCAGTATTTTAAGTTGTTTCTCATTTCTCACTATTATTAAAAAAAAAGGTACTGCCAAGTTTTTGCACTTAAATCTTTGGCAACTTGTCTAATATTGCCTAGAATTCATTGCTTGAAACTGAGTCAGATGCTATGCCTTTTTAAAAGGATTTTGATACATAATGCTGAATTATTCTACAACAGGTTTTACCACTTTAAATTTCCAGTAGCATAGTATGAAGGTGACTTTTTTTCCTAAATTCTTGAAAGTACTGGATACTTTCATCCTATTCCATTTTTTTCCCCCCATAAGGTTGGGGAGTTTTATTGTTTTAATTTTTATTTATTTTGTTAACAGGAAGGTTAAACATTTTTGTTTATATTTATTGGCTACTTCATTTTTCCCTTGGAAATTTGCTATTTATGTCCATGTTAACATATGTATTCTTATTGGTTTGTAACCACTCTTTATATATTCAAAATGTTCCTTATATTTTTAAGTTTATTATCTGTCTTTCAGATCAGATCAGATCAGTCGCTTAGTCGTGTCTGACTCTTTGCGACCCCATGAATCACAGCACGCCAGGCCTCCCTGTCCATCACCAACTCCCGGTGTTCACTGAGACTCACGTCCATCGAGTCAGTGATGCCATCCAGCCATCTCATCCTCTGTCATCCCCTTCCCAAAGCATATCCAAGTATATTTTTTATCATTGAGAAGTTTTTTGTATGCATGTATATTTTAAGTACTCAAATCCAGCAATATTTTCCACTATGATTTTTGTCCTAAAAGTCATTGTTATAAATCCTTCTCTACTATCATCTCTCAAGTTACAACAATCTATTTTCTCCCAAAATACTTACAATTTCATTTTTACATTTGAAAATTAAGTTTATATCAAGCAACTTGCAGCTAATATGTATGGTTTCTCCTGCAGATTCAGTAATTAGATAGACCGATCATCATCCAACGTGCTTGATTGTTTTGAACATCAGTGTTCTCTTCCAAAAACTGAAAATGATGAAATAGCCTCTGTTTGTGATTGAGATTGTATGTATTTTGAAAAGTATTAAGTGACACAGCGGTGTACATAATTATAACCGAATTCAACTTGAAGATGCGAAAGGCGTGAGACACAGAAGAAAGGTTTGAGAATTTCTCTCAAGACTTTGGGAAGTGAGACATCTTCAAGTCTAAGATTCCCTAATTCTGAATGACCAATAAGCTTACAAAAGCCCAGAGCAGGGAGGCATTTGGGATTTTATAGCATAAATATATGGCTTAAATATGTGAATTGACACTTTATGCCTTTAGATATCACAGAACTGACTTTATATGCTGTCTAAAAGCAAACAAACAAAATTCAAGTTTTATAATTTAAAGAATTAGAAGTAGTTATTATTACATGGGCTTCCATGGTGGCTCAGATGGTAAAGAATCTGCCTGCAATGCAAGAGACCCAGGTTCCATCCCTGGGTCGGGAAGATGCTCCAAGAAGGAAATGGCAGCCCACTCCAGTATCTTGCCTGGAAAATCCCATGGACAGAGGAGCCTGGTGGACTATAGTCCATGGGGTCACAAAGAGTCAGACATGACTGAGTGACTAACACTTTTCACTTTCTTATTATTACATATTTCAGCTAAAACACACACACACACCAAAAAAACCAAAAAACTTCCATTTGATTCTCCATAAACCTCATGGCAAATTTATTAGTGTTATGCAAGACTGTCACTTTTGTTGCTCAATGTTTGCAAACTCTCACCTTGTTATTTTCTCTAAATCAGGATATGTATGCTCAGTCGCTCAGCCATGTCTGACTTTTGGCGACCCCATGGACTGCAGCCTGCCAGGCCCCTCTGTCCATGGAATTCTCCAGGCAAGAATATTAGAGTGGGTTGCCATTTCCTTCTCCAAATCAGAATAGTGCAGATAAGGGATAGGTCAGAAGTGGTTGGTGGGGCCATCCCTTTCAGCCTCCGTGTTCTGGGCTCTGTTCAGAGCTTCCACCCACACCTGGTAACTTTGCACCAGGATTCATCCTCAGAGAAAGGGGGAGGGAGTAATGTGGGAGGAGTGGGGGAGGGTGAGCCCACAGCCACCCACCCTTCTGCTTTATCCTTGGTCCTTAACAGGAATAAATCATGCCATGGACAGCTGACGTGGACTCAGCTTCAGAGACACATTACCCAAGGGGAAACAGCACAAGTTCATGAGTAAATAGTTACAAAACCATTTTCAGCGTTTCTGAAAGGCTTCCGAGAACCCAGTGAATAATCCTCAGTCATCCATCTATTTTATCGTTCGTTTGCTCAGGTTCCTGCAGAACACTACCAGAAACATGAGGCACTTCGGGTGGTTTTCAAGGATGTGAACTAAGGCTCTCTCATTTTCTCAGATGGAGGTAGTAAATTTAGCAATAAGAGGTACACGAGGGCTGTGTTGCACCCTCATTATGCAGCTGTGATTGAATTTGGGGTAAGAAATTTTGGTGCTTTGGAAAGTACCACACGTTCTTCATTTGCTTTTTCCTTTCTGTGCTATTGAACACTTTTCTGAAATCTTTTTCTGATAAGAAAAGCAAGAAGTGTGACAACACTTTTTTAATGAGCCCGAGTTTGTCCTCCTTATATAAAAAGTACAAAAAAACAAAAAAAAAAAACCAGCTACCATTTCCTGCATGCCTGGTATACACCGGTAAGGAGTCTGACTGCAATGCAGGAGACCGGGGTTTGATCTCTGGGTTAGGAAGATCCCCTGGAGAAGGAAACGGCAACCCACTCCAATATTCTTACCTGGAAAATCCCATGGACAGAGGAGCCTGGCAGGCTACAGTTCATGGGGTTGCAAACAGTTGGACATGACTGAGTGACTTCACTTCACTTCACATCTGACTGCCACACACCCTGTTAAGGTAAATATTATCACTGTTTTCTAGGTGAGGAAAGGAATTTCAGAAGGATTAAGTAACCAGCCTGAATTGTCAGGGGATTTGAACCCAATCTCCCTCTAAAGGGTTTTCTCTTTCCACTCACTACTTAGGGCTGACTTTCCTAAACTTGACCTACGAAATGGCATTTAACAGACAGCTTTCTCTTTTCTCCACTCTCATGCAGGACAGGAAAAGGGGAAAAAAACCTTGCTGAGTCTTTAAATCATGAAACGATTTTCATCATCGATTCTGTGATTTAATGCTCTGAGGTTTCTATTAGATATTAAGGAATTACATTTCTTGGTTGTGCCTTTTTTCTGTTCCACATTCTGTCCTTGGGGAATTACAGTTCAGGCTGTTTTCCTGACTACTTGGTGAATGCCTCATTTCCGCAGGGTAATCTTCCTTCTACTTTCTTGTTACTCTAAAATCTAACAGAATTTCAAATCCATGTATTGCCTTCTCCCATTAAGTATGGACTGCTGATCTACTATGACATACACTAAAATAGGAAAAGTCCGTCTTCATGGTTCCCCGGAGAGTTGTATGAACGGACATTCTAACAAACTGTCAGAAAGAGACTCAGACTTTGAGGAGACTGTAATTCAGTATTTGTGAAATCTTCAGCTGCACAGAGCTCTTACAACATACAACCACTGACGTTTCTTTCTACCCGAGAGGTATGTACTCCTGAGTTCAATGAGGCAGAAACCATGGATATGAGCTACAGAAAAGAGATTTTAAAACACAAAGATTCATCTCTAGCAAATCATTGCAGGCTTTTAAATAATCTCTTAACAATTTGAAATTTTTGAAAAAGAATAAGAAAGACTTCAACGATTTTCTCTTTTTTTTCACGTGGGAGATGCTGGCACAAAGAGTATTTCATTTGAACGTGTATCCTCATGACTGGTACATAGTAGGCATTTGATAAATATTTTTGGGGGGAAAGGAATGAATAATTAAGACAAAGATTATTACTCTTTTTTAAAATTTATTTTTAATTGAAGGATAATTGCTTTACAATATTGTGTTGGTTTCTGCTGTACAATCAACATGGTTCAGCCATAAGTATATATGTCCTCTCCCTCTTGAGCCTCCCTCCCACCTCTCCCCATATCACCCTTGAACAAAGATTATTACTCTTTATACTATTTCAGTTTTGTTCTTCAATTTATTTATTCAACATTTATTCTACCCAGTTGACAAGTATGGTAAAAGATGCTGAGAATACAGCACACTGCCTGTCCTAACATAAGTTTTTAACTTAACCATCTGTTTAACCTAGGGCAATGCTTTCGTGGTCCTTTCTTCATATAAGATGAGAAGAATTACAGCTTCTCTGAATATGTTGTGAGAATGAAGCAGGATAAGATGATTCGTAAACTGTTTAGTTGTCTATTAATATATCATCAATAAATGCTATCAGAATGCAAGTAACAGAAGATCTCACTCAAAATGGCTTAAACCACCAAGGAAATTTGTTAGCTCAAGTAACTGAAAATATTAGAGGTAATATCAGCTTCACACAAGGTTTGATCCAGTAGCTCAACAATGTCACATCCAGTTTCTTTCCAGTTCTTCACTTTGCCCTTTTTCGTGTCAAATTCTAAGGCTTACTCCCTTGATGGTCTCCCGTAGGTTCCAGGAGCTCTCAGGCATGGTACTTCCTCATTCTGGTTCAAAGAGAAGAGAAAGCATCCCTGCCGAGCCTTTCCAAAAAATAAAAATAAGATTCATTCTGATTGGGCCTCCTTGTGTCACATGCCCACTCTGTAAAAATCAGATTCATTCTGATTGGGCCTCCTTATGTCACATGCCCACTCTGTAAAAATCAGATTCATTCTGATTGGGCCTCATGTCACATGCCCACTCTGTAAAAATCAGATTCATTCTGATTGGGCCTCCTTGTGTCACATGCCCACTCTGTGTCCAGAGGGATGGAAGGCACCGATTGGCTTTAGACTGCTCGCCCCAAACCTGAAGCTGGATGTGAAATTGACTTACTCCAAACTTCATGGATTCCCCCGGTAAAAGAGAGAATGAAAATGGAGGGAAATGGATGATGAATATGCAGCCAACTAACTGCTCTGCTAGCTGAATGTGAAGCAAGAGTCA
Organism: Bos taurus; assembly: GCF_002263795.3. Classification (NCBI taxonomy): domain Eukaryota; kingdom Metazoa; phylum Chordata; class Mammalia; order Artiodactyla; family Bovidae; genus Bos; species Bos taurus. The sequence continues at coordinate 30,030,225 of NC_037339.1, forward strand.
GTCAACAATGCTGCCTGAAATCCATTTTATAGTCCCAGGTGAACTAAAAAAACCCAAAAAAACCCAATATTTGGAAAAAACGAGAGGCATGAATAAAGTGTATGATGTATATAAAGTTATAGAAACATAAATAGGACTCTGATAAGTAAGATAATTAATAGATTCAGTGACATAGTTCACTATTTTACTCCAAATAACAGTCATATAGTTATAAAATCTTTTTTGTTACGTGATACACTTTACACAGCGCTTCATACCATTATCCAATTTAACAAAACACTCCAGAGCGAAGCACTTTGCAAAGAATAAAATGCTTAACATATGTAAGGAATTCTTCTCTTTCTTTGAAAACTGCTCTGGGTGGTTCGCCTATTGTTTGGTTAAGAGAATTATACAATTTTGAGACAGGCTTCCTTATCTCGGGTAGACTGAAAGGCAATTAAACAATTATTCAAGTCAAAATCTGAGGTAAGTAGAAGGCTGCTTCAAAGGGTCCACTTGACAAAGTGAAAAGCATTTGAGCAGAAACAGAGAGCTGTATATAATTTCCTTCTGGAATATCCACTCCATATGGCCCAAAGCAAGAATTTTAAACTCCTCCGTGGAGAAAGAGACAGAAATAAAAACATTAACTTTTTTGCTCCGACTTCTTTCAGCCATTTTCTGAAGAGCCTTTGGAAACCATCCATTCTTGTAAACAGAAATCAACTGAGAGACTCCAAGGAGGTTTTTTTTTTCTCTCTCTCTCTGTGTAGGGCTTGTTCAGTCATGAATCAATGTCTTGTTCTGAGAGGAAGGTGTCAGCAACAAAAATTGGTTGTAAAAAGGATATTAAACTTTAGTATGCTCTTCATGGTGCCTCCTATTTCCCGTGGCCAAGGACAGAAACCTCGGAAGACACAGGGAGGGGAAGTTCCCCACCCACAACCCACCAGTCAGGACGCCAGGATTCCAGCTTCACAACAGAAGCCTGTAAAGTCAGTAGCCAACCCTTCTGAGGAGGGCACGGCAACCCACTCCAGTATTCTTGCCTAGAGAATCCCATGGACAGATGGGATTCTGCCTGTTCATCAGACAGACTACAGTCCACAGGGCTACAGTCCATAGCGTTGCAAAGAGTCGGACATGACTGAAGCAACTTAACACAGCACACACGGGCAGTGCCAGGCAGGGCTAAGTCAGGAGTGTTCGGTGGGCTGAGGGGGTGGAGGCTATGAACGCTGTCTCCACACCGTGATTATACCCGCCCTGAACTCCCTTCATCCCTTGGCCTCCTCCAGGTCATCAACTTGGGAATCATGACAGCCTCAGTGCCTGAGCTATCACTCAGACCGCTGTGTGTTGGGGAGGATGGGAGGGTGCAGGGTAGGGGGAGATGATAGCACAGAGTAGAGTTTGGTTTGAGAAATCTGGAGAACAAGAATGAAAGTTCTCATTACTGCCTCCTCATTAGAGCAGGACAGGGAAGCCCGGCGTGCTGCAGTCCACGGGGTTGCGAAGGGTTGAACATGAATGAGCAACTGAACAGCAACTGCTTCCCCACCTCCCACTGCAGCCCCTCCCTATGCTGCCCTTGAAATCTACTTCATCAGAGCAGAAATGATGCTATGCAGAACTCCCTCAAGAGCTGTAAGCCCATGCCTCTGCCACACTTGCATCAGAGTCTCCACCCTTGTTGGAATTCCCTCTGCATGGAACTGAGACCCACCAGCCTGCTCACCTCTGGAATCTTTCTCGTCACATCCTTGGGGAGGGGAAGGGGCCAGGATTGAAGAGGGATCTGGACCAAGTCGGGACCTCGGTCTTTAACTAAATTTAACCTTGATTCCGAGGACAGATATTTCCATTTGAAAGGATGTCTCAAAGGGAGCATTTGGTGTGCCTAGCAAACCATGGTGTAATTTGTGGCTTTTAACATTAGTCACCTCCCTGCTAGGGAAGAGGTTTGAAGTCCAGAAATAAGGATATTGCAGAAATGGACAAAACCACAGGGGAAAGGGTGGAGGAGCAGCTGCTGCCTTGCTTAAAGGTCACAAAGCTTTATTTGTACTTTAATATCCAGAGTCTAAGTGAGATAGACTGAGAGGTTACGATCCAAGTGAAAATTAGCTGAGGGCAACTGTGCCTTTTGAATTCTCTGAGTTGTGCTTGGCTGTAGAAGAATGCAAACCCTCTTAGCTATCTCTCTGTCCATGAGTATAGATGAGGAAGGAAAAGGCATTTATAAGAATAAACAGAAAGAAAAAATGCTAATTATTGGCATGGAATGGCAAGAAAAAATGATGGCCTTCCCTTCCATAGGGATTCTTAGAACAGGACAGATGTATGAGTTAGGTACAGATGCACGTGGAAACGGTTTTCTTCCCAGAGAATGTGATTCTGTGTTGTGCATAACCCCTAGTTCTCTGGACCACTAGAGTCTGAGTCAATCTAGGGATGCGGGATGCAGGAACCATGCTAGAGGCAACCCACTGGCTCTCAGCCCCCAACCCAGACACACTGTGGGAGCTCTGACCTCCTTCCTCCTAGCAGAGTCTCTGAGAGGTCACATCTTCTCCTTGTGATTAATTCAGATTTCGTGTCTGTTTCCAGCCTGTGACTTATCGGCCTTAATCTGTCCCCTCTTGTGTTGCTGATGATCACTCCTGTATCTGTCTCAACCTGATGGCTCTCCAGCCATCGATGTTGGCATCCCTTCAGGGGATGTTCACAGAGGAGGAGATGCTGAGTGTTTGTAATAAAAAGAGGGGCTCTGCTTTCTCAGTTTCTGGTCAAATTTCTCCTGGTGGAGATACACAGGTTCTCCCACGGTTGAAGGATGTATATGAGCACACTTTCTCCTGACACGTCTCCAAACAATAGTCACCTTGAGTTCCAGGACAGATGCTGGGAACAATAACCAATCTATACCGAGTGCCTTTATGCACTAGATGCCCTGCCAACCGCTTTACATGCATTAACTCAGTTGACCTTTGCTTCAAGCCTGTGAGGTAGGAACTGTCATGTTCCTACTCTACATGTTGGCAGACACCCAGCACCTCAACTCTCTGACCTCAAGGTGACAGGGTAGGAGGTGGCCTGGTCTGCTTTTGCTTCATTGTTGTAACCAACCCTCAGTTTCACTGTTATGTCACATCAGGTGCCCTTGGGTTATTAAGGCCATGATTCTCCAGTGGACATCAGACTTCATTATATTACATGTGTTGATAGCTTTGATTTTCTTTCAGTTACAATGCAATTAAGAAAATATGAATGAAGACTCAAGAAATAGAAGATGCAATCTGAGCAATAACAAAAGCTGAGATAGTTGTTAGGGAACCGTTGACTGAAACCACTTGCCTTGGCCAGGCATGATGATAACCACGTGCATGAGTTATCTCACAACAGGAGGTCCCGATAAGGAACACAGTGCTGAAACTCACCGGGAGAATGCAGGAGAAGCTGGAAGGAGGGAGGAGGCACCAGCCAATTATATGTCCTACTAACCTCCCAGAATCCTTTGCGCCAGTGTCCATCATGATTGAACAGTGCATGTGCCACCAGGAAGGACCCTGAGTCAGATCAATATGGATGAAGCAAGATGATTGGTCAGAGACAACCTGGAAACTAACCCCATCACCATAAAACCTGAGACTGCGAGCCACATGGCAGAGCAGTCCTCCTGGGTTCCCTCACCCTCCTGCAGTCCATTTGGGTGCCCCAATATAGTCTTTTGCTTTGTCAGTATGTGCATTTCCTTGGACAATTCATTTTGAAATGTTAGATAAGAGCCCGCTGTCAGGCCCTGGAAAGGGTCCCCCTTCCTGCAACATACTGGGTATTTAATATCATCATTTTCTGTTCTGTGAGGACTCAGTCCTCATTACAGCCCTAGGAAGTAGGAACCATTATTATTCCCATTTTATAGGCACAGAGAGGTTAAGTGACTGGCCCAAGATTGCACAGCTCTTCTTGGAGAAGCCAGCATTCAAATCCAGCAATAATGGGAGTCTATTCCTTGCAAATGCCAAGTTCAACAAAGCTTTCAACCTTCTTGTATGCTTGCTTTTTATCTCACTTTAGAAAAGAATACACCAAAAAGATCAGAATTAAGATGAGAAGCAGCTAAGAGGAGGGACTCAAATCCAGGGAGGGATGCAGAGTTCAGGTTTTCTGATTGGTCCCTCCTTTTGGTTCATCAGAGAATGCTATACTGCGCATAAATTGTAACAAAATTGAAGAGACAAGTGTCCTACTGCTGCTGCTAAGTCACTTCAGTCGTGTCTGACTCTGTGCAACCCCATAGATGGCAGCCCACCAGGCTCCCCCGTCCTTGGGATTCTCCAGGCAAGAACTGTGGAGTGGGTTGCCATTTCCTTCTCCAATGCATGAAAGTGAAAAGTCAAAGTGAAGTCTCTCAGTCGTGTCCGACTCTTTGCAATCCCATGGACTGCAACCTACCAGGCTCCTCCATCCATGGGATTTTCCAGGCAAGAGTACTGGAGTGGGGTGCCATTGCCGAGAAGGACACAAATACAGCCCTGTGGGGGCTTAGGTAACACAACACTCCCTGCCTGCTTCTGCCCACAGGAGACAACACTGAGTTAGGTCTCAAACAATCACTAGGATCTAGTATCTCCATGGATGGAGACAGGAAAGATGTCTGGGAACACTCTCTGGAGAAGGAGGGCTTCTGGTGCAAGTGTCCTGGGATCCAGAAGTGGTTACTGAGACCCATGGACCAAGGAGGAAGTAATGGATGATTCCAGAAGAGAAGATGCCTGGATTTATGAGAATGACCAGCAGGTGAAGGTTGGCAATGTTTCTAGCCCACACAGGGCCTTCAAAAGCCCTTGGTAGTGACCCAGCGGGGGTCTACTTCAATCTGTCTGCAGGCACCCTGTGTATCTGTTTGTCAGGATGTCCTGGTTTACACCAGCTATCTTGGCATCCCACCTCCCATCCACTTTCATGGACAAAGAATCATATGGCTACTCTGTATCTGGCAAGTTCAAAGAGCCTACAGGTAGGGCCCAACACTTTGGTGCATTGAAAGTGCTCAAGAAACTGTGTTTTTTAAAAACCTGTGTCACAAACACTAGCTAAGCATTGTAAAGAAGATGGGTCTCAGATATCAAACTTGTAAGTGATTGCAACCAAAAATAGTTTTGAAAGCTAGAGTCAGTTGTTCTTCCTACACCTTATTTGGTCTGGGCCCAACTTAATACAAAATAATCTCAGTTGGTATCTATCAGAAAGATATACAGGAAAAGCCAGGCTTTGATAAATAAATAGCCTTCTGTCTATCCGCAGCCAGTTAGAGCAAGGAAAAAGCTTACCAAAGGCTTATAACACATATTGGCACAATCTGATAGTGCTAACTTTTATCCAGAAACCTTTGAGCTTAAAACAACTGTATTCCAAGAAGTTAATTGAAACCACATAGAGTTGTCAGGGAGCTTAAAAATCAAACACACAGTAACTTTGAAACAATGAGACTTACTAATTGTGGTAGACAAGTTGGCCAGTTTTTGCAGAGGAGCCAGACTATTTGTAGATGAGCTAAAACACTTTCAGGAAAGAAAGAAAATTGCAGAGTGTTCACAGAGCAGAGGGCAGGACAAGGAGGGGGCAATTCTAATCGTCCTTTCAACTTGGACATGGAATCTGTCTACAGGGATTCCCTTGGGGGTACGTGTGAGCTTTTTTTTTAGCCTTATTTAGTTGATTGATGCTGTGTTGTTGCTGGGGTTTATTACTATGTGAAGTTGAAAGGCTTGATGTTAATGCATCTTAAACTTCAAGCCTCACCACAAACACTCCTGTTTTAAACTTGACTGTGCTGGGCAGTGTGCTTTGATCGGGTGGCCGTCTGGCTTGTGTGTTTCTGTTGTTCCCCAAGCACGTGATGTGACAACTGAGGCAATGAACCCGCTTTCTCTCCGTCTCTCTTCTGATTCTTTGGTTGTTTGTTCATTGAAAGGTGAGTAAATGATAACAAAAATATTAATAAAGCCCCCCTTAAAGTCTTATATTTAAAAGAACGTGTAACCAAAACCACAAATAAAGCAACTTGAACTCATTTACACTATGAGTAGGGAACAATGACTTTGGACCTGCCCTAATTTTGGATTCCAGATTCCAAACATTTCATAAAATATGACCAGCCGCGTGAAATCACAGGGTATGTACTGTGGGAATTATATTCATAGGGAGACGTTGTTTTCAACAGTTCCTGCTGGCAAAGCCAGACTTCTCACCGCCAACTTTAACCTTGTCAAATAAAACCATTCCAGGTAGGGAGGTTGGCGAGACGTCAAGGTATATTTGAAACCTAAAATTTGACTCTCCAGGGTAGGGGGAAATCATATATTCATTTATGCTCTGTTATGGCATATATTATGTATTTTTAAGGAAAGAAAAGGCTGATCACTTCCTTTTTATGTGTATTATCTAAACGAACTCAAATATTAGGTGTCAGTGAAATGCCAGATGACCAATGAGATCAGCTACATGAAAATATACAGTTCCACTCTTCTAAATGAGTAGCTCTTTTATCCTAATAAATGTTATTAAATATATGCAGAAAAGGTTCTCTCATAAATAAAATTCAACTTATTTTCAGATGCTAAGGATCTGAGAAGACCCTCAGGGGAGGAAAAAAAAAGGCTTGCAAACTTATTTTATTCCCAGATAATTCCTGCACATGTTAAATGTAGTAGGTGCAAACAATGGCATCAAATACTCTGTCAGAAATCACTCAGGGAAAGCAAGAAAGTATATGCTCTAATTCATTCAGTAGCTATTTTCATAGTCAAGGAAGGCTGAAGACGCTAAGCTTCATCCCAGCACAAACCATCTTTATTCAGGATCAGACAGATAGAATACCTGGGTGCCAAGTTCAATTCCAGACCATCAAACACAAATGCATAGATGCCTGGGCTATGACCATGGGCCAGGTACCGTGAGATCCTGGGTATGTTAATGAACCATACCATAGGGGCTAGAGTGGTGGCCCCAAAGGGATCGGATAGGATCTTTTCTGGAAGAACGGTCTTTGCAAAGGTAATCAGTAATTATGATGGGGATCTTTAGATGAGGTCATCTTGGATTAGCTTGTGCTTGTGCTTAATTGCTTAGTTGTGTCTGACTCCGCAACCCCAAGGACTGTAGCCTGCTGGATTAGCTAGGTGTTCCCTAAATCCAGTGGTAAATGATTTTATAAGCAACACACAGGGACTTCTCTGGTGGTCTGGTAGTTAAGAATCCACCTGGCAAGGCAGGGGACTTGGGTTCGATCCCTGGTCAGGAAACTAAGATCCTGAATGCACTGGGGCAGCTAAGCCAGTGCCCTCTGGACCCTGTGTGCCACATCTAGACAATCTGTGCTCTGCGATGATGGATCCCACATGACCCAACCAAGATCCTGCGTGCTGTAGCTAAGAGTAAACACACCCAAATCAATAGATATTTTTAAAAAACTGAAATGATAAACTTTAAAAAGAGAGAGAGAAACACAGAGGAGAGATAGGCAGCAAGAAGGAGAAGGCATGGAAAGATGGAGGCAGAGACTGGAGTCTGGGAACATCTGGAGCCACCAGAAGTTGGAAGAAGAAAGGGATATTCTTTGAAGCCTCCCGCAGGACTGCGACCATGCCAGCTCTTCCATTTTGGATGTCTGCCCTCTGGAACTGTGAGGGGATAAATGTTGTTTCAAGCCATCAAGTTTGTGGTCATTGTTATAGCAGTCCTGGGAGATGGATACAAGCACCCTCCCAACATTTGGAGCTTGAGGACAAATTTCAGGGCAGGGAAAGTGAAAGTGAAGTCACTCAGTCATGTCCAACTCTTTGTGACCCCACAGACTGTAGCCTACCAGGCTTCTCCATCCATGGGATTTTCCAGGCAAGAATACTGGAGTGGGTTGCCATTTCCTTCTCCAGGGGATCTTCCTGACCCAGGGATCGAACCCGGGTCTCCCACATTGTAGGCAGATGCTTTTACCGTCTGAGCCACCAGGGAAGTCCACTCAGGGCAGGGAGAGGATAGAAAAAATTTACTTTAGAAATAGCTTTTTCACGGCAAAGAAAATAACAGGCAGAAAAATAGAAAAATTAATTGTGTGTGTGATTTAAAAAAAAAAATCCAAGCCAGTTCAGGACCCACACACGTATCTTTTGGATCCTCCAACCCCAAATGCTGGAGTCCTGGGCTGTTGGGCTTGGCATGCAGCCTGGATTTTCTGCCTTTCCACACAGAGCCAGACGCATCTTTACAAGAGGCCCTGAAGAGTAGGCTTGAGTAGGAAATGCTTTCTTGTACATGCTTATTTATAGACAGCATATGTGGAATAAGGGACTTGGAAATTCATGTGCATGTGTGAAGATCCTCAGCGAAGGCCTGGGTGCACCCACAGCAGGGGTTCAGCTGCACTGGGGGTGTCTGGCACACTGGTGAGTTGGATTGGACCAGAGACCAAAGCAGTGCTATGAAAATTCTTGCTAGAAAATTCCTCCTTCGGCAGGATTTTTACCCAGAGGCCCAGGCATTGACTTCCCACATCTGTAAACTTCAGAGTTTGTCTATGAAACGCTGCATGTGTGCACGCACAGTTCTGAGACAGAGTTCAGGGCTTATTATTGATACTACCCTTTGGAAAGTCTCTGTGACCATGCCCCCCCTCCCCCCAACCCCAAATGTAAGAAACCAGAGGAAGACTTAGTCAGCAAGACCCATGAGAACAGCCTCAACGGTCAGAGAAATTCTAGTTCCAAAGACACAGCTTCTACTCAGCGGGGCTCCGGGAGTCAAGGTTGGGTTCAAAGTGATGGGAGAAGACCAAGCAGTGACTGGAAGGCTGGCATGTGGAGGTCCGAGTGGCCTCGCTTCAGGACCCCGTCGGGCCGATGCAGCAGGGAAGGCCATTGTCCATCCCCCCCTGCCAAGCATCCTACAAAGGTTTGGCATACCGAGCCTTTGGTAACCGCTACAGAAACTGGCTGCACCTACAGAGCAGAGCACACAGGCGATGGCCCTGGAGACCCCAGAGATGGTGGGAGAGCTTCAGGGGGCTGAGTGTCCTGCCACAGCCGAGGGGACGATGGAGGCAGCAGCATTCAGGTGCCCATATTCCGGCGGTCGTGTGCTGCAAACTCATGGCCACCTGCAGATGTGATTGTGTTCAGGTGACATACTGCTATGACACAGGATTTGCACCCCACAAAATTATATGAATATATTTAGGTTGATCAGTGCTCATTACACTGGGGATAAGTTTTAATGCTTAGTCATTTTTGAAAAAAAGAAATCCCCTAGATTCCTGCTAAAATTCTTATGACCAAGATAGTGATGTCCATGCTTATTCCCTAATGGGCCTACAGTACCGTTTGCCCTGAGCATCACGGAAGAAGAACTGGAAGCACATCTCTAGAAACCATGATTAGGTGGTATTTTCAGACTTCTGGTCGACCTCTGCTGTGTGGCCTATGGACTAAGAAGGCATTCTACCCATTGGGGCTGATGCTGCTAGCCTCTCTGTTCCAGGTTTGTCCAGAGCCTTTTTTCATTGAGATAAACAGGAAAATCAGACCCTTTCTTAAAACACTAGACAAAAAAAAAAGCAAAAAACCCATAAATGTATAGTTTTTGTTTTGTTTTTTTTTTTATGGCCTCAACAAAGGCAGGTAGAGACAAGAATACATATTTATACAGAACGTTTTTTGACAAAATAGAAAAGGACCTTTGAGAGTTCCCATTTTATGATTTGCTTAAGAAACAAAAAAGCTAAAGCCTCAGCCACAGTCTCTATTGAAAAAGAACAGAAAAGAAGAAAAAAAAATCAGAGAAGAGGAACTAGTTGGAAAGTGGAGTGAATGCTGGCTTCCCTGGGCCCACTCAAGCCTGTCACCATGGAGACTCCTGAAGGTTCCAGGAATGACTCACGCGATTCGCTGGTGGAGACTTTGAAATGGAAGCAACACCGCAGCACAAAGGCTAACTTAGTCTGCAGCCCTTGAAGAAGGAGCCTTTGACTTCTGACTGATGCCCAGAATGCGGAATTTGGGCTGCAGCGCTGCTGACAAGATGCCCTTTGCTTCTTCTGGGTCCTCAGTATGGTGGGGGGTGGGGGAGGGTTCTTGCCTCCAAGAGCAAAGGTCAAGAAAATACTTTCGCCTGGTTGCCTGGGATGGGGCTTTGGCACCACTGTGGGGGGAGCAGGGATGTAAAACCCGAGTGTGTGAATGCTGGGAAGGCAAGGCTGCCGTGCGGGGGGCTGAAGCCAGGGACAGGTGGCCCAGGATGGTGGCAGGGCGCTTTTCAGAAGCTCCAGGTTGGGGACAGGTAGTGCAGGCGCCGTGAGGCTGCTGAAGCTTGGTTCCAGGGCTGCCCCCGTGGCTGTGGGACACTCGATCACGTTAGGTTCTTCAGAACTCAGGGATGCAGGCGCCAGGCTGAGCGGCCTTGGACTTCACCTCCACCTTAGCAAGGATGTAAAGACAAAGAGCCCTGGGAGGAAGCTCAAAGGAAGCCGGTCTATGTGCAGAGTTATGTCTGCTGAACACCCTGAAATCACCTCGGGGCAACCGTGGCACTGGGAAAGCACCGGCCCGGGGTTCTGGGGAACCCACACAGAATGACCTGCATGCGCTCAGAGGCCTTCTCTCTCAAGAGCTTCCTTGCCTGTGTAGCAGATCCTCTTGCAAAAAAAGGCTACCCTGGGGTCACATGAGACGTGTGCGTTCAGTTGTGCCTGACTCTGCGACCCCAAGGACTGTAGCCCGCCAGGATCTTCTTCTTTGGATTCTCCAGGCAAGAATACTAAAGTGGGTTGCCATTTCCTCCTCCAGGGGATCTTCCCAACCCAGGGATCGAACCCACATCTCTGGCATTTCCTGCATTGGCAGGTAGGTTCTTCCCCACTGAGCCACTTGAGAAACCCATCCTGGGGGCCACATCAGTTCCCAAACTGGGGGGTGGGGGTGGGACCAGTGTCCCCTTCAAGGGAACATCCAGGGGTCCCAGCCCCTGCAGGCACATTGGTCAGGCTGGCCGTCCCCTCCATCCCACCCTCCTCTCTGGTTACAGCCAAGACCACCAGCCACGGAGAGAAAACTAAGGAGGGAGAAAACCTCCTGGGGTCAGGCCCAGGCCTTGTCTCAGACTGAGCAAAAGCAGTGAGCCTGGGACTCGGGTTGCCCCCACCACGGTCATAAACCGTTCACCAGAATTCCAGGGTCTGAGATGCAAGGAAACAGTGCCCCTTTCTTCCCTCGAAGCGGAAAACCACAGGGAAGATGTGTATTTGTCCTCCTCCGCCCTGAATCGCCCTGGCCTGGGGGACCACACCTGCTGAACCAGGAGAATGAGGAAGAAATACAGGTCTGAGCAGAGACTCCTCTCAACGATTTATTCTGATTTCCCGACAAGTGAGTTAATTGGATGGGCCCCCGTGACAGACATTCCATACTCAGATTCATAGCTTTCTGCCAAAACAACATATTGTGTGCTGCTATATTTTCCGAGTCGGAACTGGGAGCTGACGTGGCTCCTGAGCAGTTTCATGTGGGAGAAGGGAGACAGGACGTGCAGAACAAAGACGGCTGCTTCAGACGTGACGGGTGGCCTGGCAAGAAGAGCCGGGGGGCCTGTCCCCTGCCCTTTGCAGTGGCACATGCTCCTTTTGCCGTGTCCTTGTGGCTCTGCCTTTGTGGGGTTCAAGTTCAAAGGGAGACACAGAACAGAGGCTGGTTGGGGAGCCTCCCCACCTGGGACCTCACTGCAGCCTGGGAAGGATGGGGGTTGCCTGGCAGGACCTCCGTGGGTGTGGCCGACACTCAGGGAGGGCAGGTCCCTGCCACGCGGTTCCGGCCTGTGTCTCCATCCAGTGTGCCCATGCAAGACCCCTAGATTTTCCCAAAAGCACGGTGTCCCCCAGCTGCCACTTCCCCAGGGAGGCAGGGTCCCAGCCGCACAGAGTGAAGGGCCAGGGCAGGCTCAGGGCCGCTTCTAGTGGGTTCCTCTCCCTTTCAGCAAAAATGTAACGACTGCCTCCTGTGACGAGATATTACCTCCCCTCTGAAACATCTCTCTTCGTTTTCTGGTGTTTTCCATCCCTCCCCGTGTTCCTTCATCCATATGCCGGGGTCCTCAGCTCCCGCCAGTCCTGGCCCCTGCCCCGGCCCCTGCACCATCACGGAGCACCAAGCAGTGACGCCAAGGCCCCAGCTCTCCTCCCAGCGCTTGGGCTCCCCACCACCCTTCAGCCTCCGTGGCAGCTGCTGTCAGTCTTAAACAGGCAGAGAGAGACTGCTGCCTTCCTGGGAGATGGGGGTCTATAGACTTTGTTCACCATTTGGGCCCCAGAGTGCTCAGCAGGGAGCAAGCAAATGCCACCCTGGAGTGCCCTTGAGACAGAAGGCACATGCACGACTCCACCCCAAAGAGCCCCCCAGGGCCCCCTCCCAGACCGCCCCCCCGACAGTGTGGGCCACTGAGCTGTGTGGACTCCCCAAACTTCTGCTGTCACTGTTCTCACCTCCATGACCTCAGACCGCGCTCAGCCCCCAGGAGCACCTACTGGCGTCGTGTCCGGGCTCTAGTGACACTCCTCTCTGGACCCTCTCTGGACCCACCGTCTTGAAGTCCTTGGGTTGTTGCCAGTGCTTCTTTAGGCTTTTTCATCACACTGGAAACCTCTCGAGGACAGAACCACGTCCTCTGTTTCTCTGATGGCTCCCAGGAAACTCCTTCTGTGGGCTCCTCCCACCACCTCTCTGAGATGCACCCTGTCAGGTCTCTTCCCAGTCCCCCCTTCCACTGGGCCTCTGGTCTGGGGGCTCAGTCCTCTCATGGTCCCTTCTCCCCTCTCCATTTATTGGAGAAGGAAATGGCAGCCCACTCCAGTGTTCTTGCCTGGAGAATCCCAGGGGCGGGGGAGCCTGGTGGGCTGCCGTCTATGGGGTTGCACAGAGTCGGACACGACCGAAGTGACTTAGCAGTATTCCATTTTGTGTATATACCCCATCTTCTTTACCCATGCATCTATTGATGGACATTTAGGTTGCACCTACGTCTTGGCTATTGTGAATAGTGTTGCTATGAACGCAGGGGTGCGTGTATCTTTCGAGTCATAGCTTGGCCCAGGTATATGCACGGCGTGGCATTGCTGGACCCGTGTGGCAACTCCGTGTAGTTTTCTGAGTACCCTTCACACTGTTTTCTACAGTGGCTGCAGCGATTTGCATTCCTACTGACAGTGTAGGAGGGTTTCCCTTTTCACCAGAGGTTGCTGTTGGCCTGTAGGCATATTTGCCTTGGCACACATAGTGTTTCATGAAAATCCCGATTTCTGGCTTCTTTTGAAAAATCAGTTGGTATGCCAACCCCAGGCTCTCTGCCTCCACTGGCAAAAGCCTGGCTGGAGCAGGGTCAGCCGGCCTCCCTGGGAGGGTCCTGCACACTGCAGGTGGCCTCGGCCCCCAGCCAGCTTAGCTACTGATGTCATCTTCCTGACCTCCCCAGGGCTGTGAGTAGGTGACCTCAGGTGGCAGTAGGAAGGCCAGACTTTCAAAGGGGCACTTTCCACTTGCCCAAAATCTGAGCTGTGCCGAACTTTGTTAGGTGGAGTGTGGACCGCAAGCCGAATTCCTTTTGCCGTGAAGGGTCTGGTTTCCATACTCCTATTTTTTCCCTCCAGGCTTCCCAGGTGGCTCAGTAGTACGGAATCCGCCTGCCAATGCATGAGATGAAGGAGACGCAGGTTCAATCTCTGGTTTAGGAAGATGTCCTAGAGAAGGAAATGGCAACTCACTTGCAGTATTCTTGCCTGGAAAATTCCATGGACAGAGGAGCCCAGTGGGCTGCATTCCCTGGGGTTGCAAAGAACCAGACATGACTGAGCAACTGAACACACACCACACACACACCACACACACACATTTTATTGCTCCAGAAAAACACAGCTAGATCAAGTGATCTTACCTACCTTCCGGGGAAATCAAAAGGTTTCATCAGGTATTAAAGCACAAGCTTCTTTCTCAGAATCACCAACTTGGCTACACAGGATCACTCGATGATTTCTGCCTAATGAAAAATCCAGAGCAGGAGGCTGGGGTCTGACAGAGCCCGTTTGGCTATTTACTCCGGTGCTAATCACAGTCATGTTTACAGGAAAATGCCCTCATCGGTCTCCAGCAGCTCCAGCCACTCAGCCATGTGAGAGCTGTCTTCAAAGTCAATTGCCTGTCATTCTGCTGATTTATGTTGAGCAACTGCAAGGCCCCCTCAAGGTATTTGTAGCGGCTTGATGATTCCCAGCTTATAAAGTGGCAGTGGGCAGAATATTTCAGTTCAAATTCCCATCAGGACAGACTTTTAAATCCCCGGCTCTGCTGCTCGTATTTGCAATGTGAGCACTTTAGATAAGCAGAAACCGCCGCACCCTAAATGCTGAGGGGAAAGTGCAACCTGGGTGTCTTCAAATAGAGCCTGAACCCAAATCTTCTTTCAGACTTTGGCTGGAAAGGGATTCCAATGGTCTTTTAAAATCGTGATCGCATATGCCTTTTCCCAAGAAATCCTGAAAACGGAGGCTGGTTGAGAGCTATCAGATAAGATTAGAGGAGTCTGAATGCCTTTCCCTTCCCTCCCACCTGCATTCTTATGCTGCAGCCAGCAGAATCTGACTTCTTTGGAATAGCTTGCCCTCTGAAAGAAGCAAAATAAAAATATAACTGAAAAGGGTGACCTAGAGCTTCCCAGGTGGCACTAGTGGTAAAGAATGTGCCTGCCACTTCAGGAGACGAAAGAGACATGAGCTTGATCCCTGGGTTGGGAAGATCCCCTGGAGGAGGGTATGGGAACCCACTCCAGTATTCTTGCCTGGAGAATCCCATGGACAGAGGATCACAGAGGGCTACAGTCCATATGGTCACAAAGAGTTGGACACATCCAAAGCAACTGAACATATGCACATCAAATGTCTAACTCTTTCATTTCTAGTTTAGCTTCCATTTTAATAGAGTGGAGCCTCCCTTCTGATCCAATCTCTCTCAACCTCTTTTCCACCCCATAGAAAGTGCTAGAAGGATCCAGATCCCAGGAAGCCAGCCTTCCTCTGCTAATGCTGGGAGGTGAGACAGTAGGTTCTTACTGAAACTCACCCAGCGTCCTGCAGGGAAACCTTCCAAGCTTTGTCCCAGCAGGGAGTCATCGAGAGGTGAAAATGGATTCATCTTTTATGTTCTCCCATCTTGCATTTGGAAGTCAGACACCCATGATTTACGGATTGCCTACGGCTTATATTGCCTGTATTTCTGCATTGCTAGTTCGCTGGGATAATAAAGTTTCACAATGTTAGGGCTGCAGGGAGATTTAGAGATCTTGTTCTCTGTGTAAAGAAACAAGTCTGGTGATGTCCCCTAAATCAGTAGAGCCCAAGGATCCTTAAAAACCCACACATGTGAGAGACTGAGTCATCTGAATTGAGGCCGACTCCAAAGGATGCTCCATTGATTCATCTCCCTGTCATCCTTCTCCAGCTCCCACTTAGAGAAAGTGTGTATTTCTTCCATTTGGAAAAAGACAGCTCAGCCGCACCACGTCTTTACCCTCATTCTTCTCTTTATATCCCAAGTGTCTCTTCCCATGTTTCCATCACCTGCCCAATGTGGCCAGTTCCAAACTAGCTCCCTGCTTTTGTGCTTAGATGGATGCTTTTCTGAAGCTTGTTCTAGACCAGTTTTCACAGCCTCCTCTCGGTTGGGTCCTTCAGCTCCTGAAACCCGGTTCCCTGCTGCCTGGTTGTAAATTGTTATGCCTTGGAAGTGCCACTGGGTGGCAATATTTCAGAGTATTCCTGAGCCGGCGACGTGGCTCTGGGCTGGGCTGGTGGTTTGTCTTGAGCAGAACAAACCCAGCCAGTCTGGCTGTGTGAACAGGCAGAGCAAAGAGGCTTACCCTGATGCTCGAGAAATTGAGGATGAGATATTCCGGAGTTGAGGGCACAGGTCTGACTGCTGTTTGTATTTTCAGAGCTTGCTCGAGCCACAAAACTGACTCCTGCCCTTCTTCTAACAAAGGACCTTCAAATCCCAAGGCTATTAGGGAGGTGTCCTCGAAAAGAATGACCATAACCCTCTGCCCTCCCTGTTATGATTTTTCAACCAATCATCAGGCCCTGATTCATCCATGAAAACAACAACCGAAGAGGAAAAGGCGGCCCTTGTGAGCGTTGTGTGTTTGCTGGACAGGAGGGTAATGGCTTAATCCTTCTAATGGCCTTGGTCGCTGCAGGATATTAGCTATTAGAAGAGTCTGCTGCAAGGGGGGCCCTGGGGAAGGTAGGGCCGGCCATCTGCTGATTACAACACACCCGAGGAACAGAAAGAACGTTTAAAGAGACACTGTCTGTCTCCTCAGACACACATAATTGCTTTGTCATTTAAAAGGTCCACGTAGGGCTTGAGTTTTAGCATCCAAATTATTTGCATGGCTCAGACTAAATGCAAGGGCGCTGACTGGAGACACTCCCAGGAACTGTTTGTTTCCACCCCTCTCGCTTTCTGAACAGAACTTCTCTGGGGACGACAAGGAATGTGGGCTAACACGCTTAAGCATTTGCATCATAGGCTGGATTCTGTGGAAGTCAAACCAAATGTTTTTATTATAAACAAGTCAGCCTGAGACTGAACTGTGAAGGACCCATTTGATTTCCAGGCCTCCCGCCCCAGCCCAGGGCTCCTCGCAGGAAGAGTCCCTGCATGCCTGGCCTCCTGCAGTTCCCCTCTAGTTCCTCTAGTTCCTTTCTCATTTATTTTAGTTACATTTCACTTTCCCTCCCAGGCCCGAGAGGAAACAAAAGGGAAGGAGCTCACCTGGAGTGTCAGAAAGTCACAGGAGAAGGCAGGTCTTCTCTGGGAAAGCTGGGAGCAGGCAGCCTCGCCACCCAGGTGGTCGAGGCCAGGATGGAGAGGTGAACAGGTAGATCTCTGGCTTCTCCTCCCAGCCAGACCCTGCTCAATACAGCGACACCTGTTGTCACATCCAGGAATTTTATACCTCAACTCAGTGAGAAGGCGGAGAAGGCAATGGAACCCCACTCCAGTACTCTTGCCTGGAAAATCCCATGGACGGAGAAGCCTGGTAGGCTGCAGTTCATGGGGTTGCTAGGAGTCGGACACGACTGAGTGACTTCACTTTCACTTTCCACTTTCATGCATTGGAGAAGGAAATGGCAACCCACTCCAGTGTTCTTGCCTGGAGAATCCCAGGGACAGGGGAGCCTGGTGGGCTGCTGTCTCTGGGGTCGCACAGAGTCGGACATGACTGAAGCGACTTAGCAGCAGCAGCAGCAGTGAGAAGGAAGATGTGGAGGATGGAAGTGCTGATGGTGGTGTTTAGTTGTGAAGTCGTGTCCGACTCTCTTGCAACCCCGTGGACTGTAGCCCACCAGGCTCCTCTGTCCATGGGATTCTCCAGGCAAGAATACTGGAGTGGGTTGCCATGCCCTCCTCCAGGGGGGTCTGCCCAACTAGGGATCAAACCCACCTCTCTTGCTTGGAGGATGTAGTTATTATCAAATGCATCCTGTCATTGCACAGAATCAAGCATCTGCTCTCTGCATCCAGAGAATGTAGAACCTTAGGGAGACATAGCTCCAGAACACTGAGGGGCAAGTGCTGCCCGTGTGAGGGGCATGGGCTGTCCTATAAATGTCCCAGGCAGTAGGGGGTGCAGGTGTCCAAGGAAATGATGAAGTCAAGGAAATCTCAAAGGAGAGGTGAGACTGGAGTTGGACCTTCAAGGAAGAGTAGACTTAGCCAACAGAGGGGAGGAGGAGGGTATTCCTAATGGAGACCTTGCACGAACACAGTGTAGAAAGCAGGAACGTTCAAGAATAAGAAAGCACCCTGTGTGGCTGCCGCTGAAGGGTCTGAGAAGCACACTAGGAGAAAGCGCAGGAGAAGCAGGCACAGGTCAGATCTGGAATCTCTGCAGTTGGTATTTTTAGACTGCAAGGAACAGTCACTTAATTCACCTGAAGTGACGGAGTTGAATCTAAGATGTGACGGGTAAGGACAGGAGGGCAGGACACAGTCCTGTCTCCAAGGAGAGCAGGACAGCCACGGTGCTGAGCTCCACAAGACAGGAGAAGGGTGTGGGAACAGAGTGTTTGA
Source organism: Bos taurus (assembly GCF_002263795.3). Lineage (NCBI taxonomy): Eukaryota > Metazoa > Chordata > Mammalia > Artiodactyla > Bovidae > Bos > Bos taurus. The sequence continues at coordinate 30,048,380 of NC_037339.1, forward strand.
AGGTCCAGATTATTCACAGAAAAACTGAGGGATAGTGCGTCCAACAGGGGCTCCCAGGTGGTGCTGGTGGAAACAAACCCGCCTATCAGTGCAGGAGATACAGGAAACATGGGTTCAGTCCTTGGGTCAGGAAGAGCCCTGGCAACCCACTCCAGTATTCTTGCCTGGAGAATCTCATGGACAGAGGAGCCTGGTGGGCTACAGTTCATAGGGTCACAATGAGTTGGACACGACTGAAGTGACTTAGCACACACACAAGTGCAACAGATCAGAAGATGATTTCCACTGAAAGGATAGGTTATTACTCACAGTTCCTAAGAGGACGGGCACACCACAGCACACAGGGCCTCACGGGGAAGCACCAGGGCTGGAGGAGTTGCAACAGGGAGCAGGGACAGGAGCCTGTACTGTGGTGTATGCAGAAGGAGCAGGTGAGGAGGGCTGAGTGGGTTTGGGATTGGCTGGTTTGAATCATTTCAGCAGCCCCTGGGCTGTAGAGTTGTCCCGAGGTGTGTGGTCCGTGGGTGTCCTGGGGTGGTTGGGACAGGGAACTAGTGGCTGGGGCAGAGTGTGAGAGCCATAAAGAATTGGCGGGGCATGGGCTCTGGGTTTGTTGGTTTGCATTCAGAAAGCATGTTCTTGGATGGGTCGTTTGGCAGCTCTAGGTCTTGGCTAAGCCTAGCAGAGGCATTCCCTGCAGGGCCTGCAAAGCCCCAGACATCAAAGCATTAGGATATAGAAAATTAGACATGCATGGTTATGACACCAGGGGATCATTCAGGACCTCATGTGGCTTGAGCAGTTCGGTCATCCACCCCTGTGGCTGCCACTGCAGTTCCAGGTTGCCTGACTCGGGCTCAGCCCCTTACTGACTCTCCTCCACTGCCCTGTCTGGAGTTAGACTCCCAGGAAAGGACCAGATTGGTGCAGTGACCTCTGTCCAGCATAACTGTTCCCACTGGGCAGGTCTTTCTGCCAGGCCATACATGCTGGCTGCTCACCAGTCTAGTACCCATTCACAGGCTAACCAAATTTACTACGGGGTCTCATGTCTTGGCAAGCTGTGCTTAGAGCCCACTGATGGCAGGGGGGGTGGAGCTCAGGGTGGACAGGGACACCCTAAGGGGTCCCAGAAGAAAATACACTCAGCCAGCACCTCACTCGGCTTTTACTGTTTAAAACTTCTGAAAGGCCAGGTGTGAATCTGAGCTACCACCTCAGAAGTACCCGAGGATTTAAAACATGGTGATGACAAGCGAGAGTAGTGTTTTTATAAAGAAGATGACACTGGCAAAAAAAAAAATGGGAATGGATTGGAGAGAGAAGAAGCTGAAAAGTGGAAGAATCAGGAGAATCTTCACATAATCTTCAGAGATTTAGGCACCTGGAGTGGGTGGTGAGTGTGGGAACAAAGAGGAAGGAGCAGGTCCCAAAGTCAAGGCTGAAGGAAGCACTGATGGAACTGAGTAACTGACAAGCCAAGGAAGAGGAGGCAGAAGGACCACCCAAGGGCCACATCGGGACTTAGAACCTGGAGGATGGAGAGAAAATGCCTCCCTGACAAAAATAGCAACAATGGGAAGGGAAGAGATACAGGGAGACTTGTTTAGGTCTATGAACCGGTGATGGACACTGATAATCCCCAGTGACTCCTGAGTAGGACGCAGTGCAAGGACTTCCCTGGTGGTCTGGTGGCTGAGACTCCACGCTCCCCACCTAGGGGACCCAGGTTCCAGCCCTGGTCAGGGAACTGGATCCCACATGCTACAGCTACGAGTTCATAGGCCACAGTGAAAGATCCTGCATGCTGTAATGAAGAGCAAAGATCCTGTGTGCCACATGTAAGCCAAATAAGCACATAATAAGCATATAAAAAAAGAAACAATGGGCCCTTCACAGTGAGACACCTCGCTGAGTAGACAACCTAGCTATGTTCTTATTTGCTCCTGAGTCCAGAAATTCCATAAGCCCAATGACCACATCCCTAGATCCCCCCAAGTTTTCTCAGAGTCCAGGTTTTTGGTCCCCAGTAGATAAATACAAACCAGACTTCTCTGATATCCTCCACCCATCTCTGACCAAGTAGGTTTTAAAAGTCATTCAAAGCATGATTCTCATACAAATATATACTGAGCACCTGCTAAAGGGGCCTCGGGTCACCCAGTGGCTCAGTGGCAAAGAATCCACCTGCCAATGCAGGAGACACGGGTTTGATCCCTGACCCAGCACAGCTGGGAGAATAAATAAATAAAGATAAATAGAAGAATAAATAATAAATAAAGATAAGTAAGAATAAAGAGAGAATAAAGAAATAACAAAGATAAATAAGGAATAAATAAATAAATAAAATTATTTTTAAAATTATAGAGAAGACTTATTCTGGACTATTGCAATAGATGTTGAGACTATTGCAATAGAAGAGAGACCAGGCTCAGCTCCCAACATGAAGACAAGTCGGGGGTTATAGGCAACAAGAAGAGTGATGGGGTAAGTGGATGGAAGACTAATAGAAGACATCAAGGAAAGGGCTTTTTGCTAAACTGGCTTGCAGGATTCTAGCTGAAGATAGGCGAGCATGGTCAGGTATCAAGGGTGGGAGATGAGGAATTCAATGCTATATCTTGGATCAGTTATCAAGGACAGGGGGAGTCTCACTATACTAACTTAACAGGATTCTTGTTAAGACAGGGCAAGGGAAGCCCAGCAAGGACAGGATAGTGGCCAAGGTTGAGGTCTGGTTGAGAAGAAGGTTCTGGATGGCCAGCTAATACTAGAACGAGGAGAGTTTTTGTCAGTTACCACTCTAATGCTTATGAAACTGTGTGCCCAGAACTTAGAGGTCTGCAAAGATGCTAAGTTTGCAATCCAGAATGCTGTCTGGTGAGAGGGAGACAGTGCAGGATGGGAATGGGAGAGAGAATGAGGGTGGAGGCCCCAGGGCTTTGCAACAAGTCAGCAAGGACTTCGGACATCCACACTGTCTGAGCAGAGCTTCAAGGCAATCCTGACTCGAAATCCAGGGAGGCCCCTGATAACCATTACCCTAACAATGAAATCAAGGCCTTGAGGGTTCAAGAATTTGCCCAGATCATCAAAATCCCAAGTCAATGCTCTTTTTTTGCCCAGTAGCACGATTTTACATGTTACACCAGATCACTTGACTCAGAATTCGCCAGCCGGCTCTAGGTGACAGCCTGCCAGTCCTGTGACAAACACCCAGCTCTCCCCACCCCCATCTGGCCCAGCCCACTCCATCCTGAGGGCCAGTCTCTGCCTGTCTTGCGGATGTTTACTGAGTCTAAGGGAATGCTCATTTTCTACAGCTTTGCCCTTGTTACATATGCGTTGACAGGCCTTTCCAAATCCGTCTCTCGTTTATTGACTCTGACAGCGCACTCCACCGGAGGTGCAGCAGGTGTGGGTTTCTTAGGCGATGACCACCCAGGTTGGTTTCTCTGGAGTCTCTGCCTTCCTGGCCAGTGGAAGCCCCAGGCAAGGTCTTCACCTAGAATGGGCAGCGGCAGGCTGCTTGTTCATCACTGGCAGCTTGTCCCACTGCTGAAATCTGAGACCTGCTCCCATCACAACTTCAGGTCACAGGGCTATTGGCCCCTTTTCAGCAGTTTCCTGGCAATGGATGATGGAGACAAGTTCCAATCCCCCTGCAGAGTGGGAACATTCACAGCAGCCATTTACCACTTCAACACCGCTTACAGGGGAGCAGTTCGTGCTGAGCACTGAGCCACATGCCTGGGGCTCCCTGGTGAGTGAAATGAACACATGGTCCTTCCCTTGAGACAGAAATGTTGGGGGGATGGGCCAGACAGCAGTCACCCTGTAGTGGGGAACCGGTGTGCTGAGGCCAGGCCCAGGTGGTCACAGAAAGGCAGGTAGACCAGCTGGCCAGAACACACACACACACACACACACACACACACACACACACACACACACACACGGTAAGGTGCGGCCAAAAGAGCTGAGGGCATCAAGCAGCAGCCAGAACTGGTTTGTTCGCAACGTCAAGGTCGTGACAGAACTGGCACTCTGAGAATCAAGAGTTGTCTTCAACACAAATTGCTGGGACACCTCCAGGAATAACTACAGAGCTGACATATACACTCCAGCACACATCTCTCCAGGCTTCCCCGGTGGCTCAGCAGTAAAGAATCGCCTGCCAATGCAGGAGACGTGGATCAGGAACACCTGGATCAGGAAGATCCCCTGGAGAAGGAAACAGCATTCTTGCCTGGAAAATCCCCTGGCCAGAGGAGCCTGGCAGGCTACAGTCCATGGGGGTGTTGCAAAGAGTCAGACACAACTGACTGACTAAACAAAACAACAACTCATTCTCTAGGACTCCCTGGCTGGACTTCTTTTATTCCAGCCACCCTGGTGAGGCCTTGGAATATGGTGCTTAAACCACAGATTTTGGAAACAGACCCAGCTCTGCCTCTTACCGCCTGTGTGTGCGTGCATGCTAAGTCACTTCAGTCATCTGAAGTTGGACAGCTTCAGACTGTCCAACTATTGGGACTCTATGGACATGTAGCCTGCCAGGCTCCTCGGATTCTCCAGGCAAGAATACTGGAGTGGGTTTTTATGTTCTTCTCCAGGGTATCTTCCTGATCCAGGGATTAAACCTGAGTCTCTTAAATGCCGGCATTGGCAGGAGAGTTGCCACCTGGGAAGCGCTACTAACTTTGACTTGGAGTAAATACCCTAACTTGACCTGAGACTCAGACTCCTCAACTGTAAAATGGAGCTAACCATAGAGTTGTTAAAGGATGGATCAGGGTTCTCCAGAGAAGGAGACTATCTCTATCTCTATTTATAGATGCATCCTTTGTATATATTGAGATTTATTTTAAGGAATTGGCTCACATGATTATGGGGGATGGCAAGTCAGAAGCCATGAGTCAGGCTGGGAATTCAGGCAGGAGCTGATACTCTGAAGAATATCTTCTTCTCTAGGAAATCTCAGTTTTTACTCATAAGGCCTTTCAACTTATTGGATGGGGCTCACCCATCTTACGATGGGTAATTTCCTTTTCTTAAAATCAACGGATAGGAGATCTTAGCCACATCTACAAAATTCCTTCACAGCAAAACCCAGACTGTTTTGTTTGTTTAGTCAGAGAGGCCCATTTTGAGGACTTTGCTATTTATCTTGAGTAAGAAGGTCTGGTGCCATGGGCGTTCTCTGAACACTGGAGGATCCAGATCTGACTTATGTTTTAACAGGGTCACCCTGGACTGGAGGTGTGAAGAAAATAAGCTGAAGGGGACAAAAGTGGAAACCAGGAGATGAGTTAGAAGTCTTCACCAGCAGGCAAGAGGTCATGACACCAAGACGCAGAGTCAGGCATAAGAAGAGATCAGATTTGCTCCTACAACTCAGTAGGAAAAACAAAAATCACCCAAAACAAAACAGAACAAATCTCCCCAGAACAACAACAAAAAAATCCTCATTGGAAAATGAGCAAAGGGTTTGAATAGACATTTCTCCAAAGCAGACATGCAAACGGCCAATAGGTACATGAAAAGATGCTCAATATCACTAACCATCAGGGAAGGGCAAATGCAAATCACAGTGAGATATCTCGTCACACCTGTGTGGATGACTATTATTTTTTAAAAAGGAAGATAGCAAATGTTGGTGAGGATGCAGGACTCTTAGTGTATAGATACACTGTGCTGGGAATACAGAATGGCACAGTCACTGCGGCCACCAGTATGGAGTTTCCTCAAAAAATAGCAAATAGAGTTGCAATCTCACTTCTGGGTGTTTATCCAAAAGAGTTGAAATCAGGATCTCAAAGAGATAACTGCACACTGATGTTCACCATTGTTCACAAGGGCCAAGATATGGAAATAACATAAAGGTTCGTTGAGAGATGAATGATAAGAGAAAATGTGGTACACATGTACAATATATTCAGCTTAACAAAAGGAGGACTTTGGTCCTTTCTATCTGGGCAAGGGGCTTCATCTCTGTGAGTCTCAACTCCTCTTCTGTAAAATGGGCCTATTTATAGCACTACTACAGGTTTAGGTAAGATACTGAAGCTGAAGCAATGTGCTAAGGCTGTTTTTCTATTTTCAAGCGGCTTCAGGGTCAGAAACATTGTAATCACAAGGAATGCAGAAGGAGATGTATTCTGATTACATTTTGACTCTTTCTTTCAGATTCATGCCATCTATGCCCAACAGCCTTAGATCCTAAGGAAACAGGCGCTGGTCTCCTTGGCAAAAAAGCCACAGTGTTTAGGAATCTTTCTGAGTTCAGCCCAGGTCCCCTTGTTCAGTGTTTTGTAGCTCACACCAGTTATAATTGGATGTGGCAGAGCTTTCTTAGGTCAAGATCTGAGGAAGGTCTGAGATTTCACCTCCCCTTCAAGCTAAGACATTTCACAGACACAAGATGCCGGGATCAGAGATGAAACACCACTACGGGCGGCAGTCTCACTTCACCACGTGTCCCTTCAGTCGCCCTGGTTCCCCTGCCCCAAGTCCACAGCGCTCGCACGACCAGCCCAGACAGGAGCCGCTACCCCACAGCTCGGGATCCCAGGGCCCAGGTCCAAGCTCGCTGAGTGAACAGGAAACCTTGCAGCTGGGAGCTGGCAAGAACCCCCACCTGCCACTCCTGGGGAGAGAGCGGTCCCAGGGCAGTCACTGTGGGCACCTCGACCCACTCAGGCGTCTGTGTGATGAGCTGTGCCGTGGGCATACACGGCGGAGACATGCCAGGCCGTCACACCCAGGCTGCCGCCTCTTTTCCATCACTCCATTGTCCGAGAACATCTTAAAGAATGTCCGTGTTACTCTGCAGACAGCTGAAATCCCGGCCTGAGAACCGTATCTCCCAGGCAACCCATTTCTCTCACAAAAACACACCACTTCTCAGAAGAGCAAATTAGAATTAAATAGAAAAGCAAGCTTTTTCCATCTTTCTCCCTGTGTTTGAGCTATGCTGACTTCATTTACAGAGTCACAGAGGCCAGGAAAGGTATTAGTTTGGTTGGGAGTTGGGGGATATATACATACATACTGTGGTTCTATGGAGCTCTGAGCCTAAACGGCTAACAAATGTGTCAGTGGTATGTTAGAATAACGACAATAATAAAGAGCGTCACAAACGCTCTTTAAAACGCCATTGAACAGTCCTCCTCTAAGCCTGGCTGAACCTGAGGTCCTCTTGGGGGCCACAGTGTGGGGATCTGTTCCACAGGGTGACCATCACCCAACTCCATCAATTCAACCCCCAAGTTTTCTCTCAATTACACTGCTTCTCTCCACCCTGCTCTTAGCCATTATCATTTCTAGCCTGGACTATTTCAAAGGCCACTTCATTCATTTCTCCATACAATAACCGAAACCATCTTTTTAAAACAATAAATCATACACTCCTTGCTTTAAAGCCTTCCGTTGTATGTAATAGAACAGGACAGGATGGGGTAGAACGCACACCCTTCCTCTATGGGACCTGAGCCCTGACCACCTCTTTAATCAACTCTCACCACTTCACCTCTGCTCTCTACCCTCCATCCACCCATCCCACCCCACCTGCATTTCTGAGCTCCTTCCCCCCAGAACGCCTTTCTCCCCAATCCTGGTAGATGTTACTAGCACTCACCAAGATTTCTCATTGTCTCTCCTGGGCTCGCATCCCCTTGAGATGAGGCCTGACTGTGCTATTTGCTGTGGCCAGTCATATGTGTCACACACACCACCCCCCACTCCCGCCCCAGCAGACGCCTTAAGGGAGGAGCGCATTCCTCCACGCTCCGCTCCGCGTGCGATGCTCACAGGAGACAAGTTAACAGGGCGATGCCGTCAGATCAAAGCCTCCTAAACCCTGAGCCACATGTGGAGGACAGCTGCCAGAAAGCCGCCCAGAACCTCAGCTGATTTAACGTGAGAGAGAAGTCAGACTTTAATGGGCTGCGCCATAGAAATTCGGGGATTGGCTGTTATCACCTCTTTTGCTCAGGGCAGCCTGGCTGAGAGATTGTCAACTTTCCATGAAGAAGTCTTCCTGGACTTTGCTTACACAACCGCACACATGCACACACACACACACACACACGCACACACGCACAGCACCGCTTTGGTATTCTCTCAGCTTTCTTAACTCTTCCTTCATCATCCTTATCACAGCCTGTAGTTACGTATTTTAATTTGTGTGTGTTTGCCCGTCGCCCTTGTGAGCCCTCCTGGGCACAGCTTCATGTGGGTAGGAGTTTGGGGTGGGAAGAAACTGGAGGAGAGGACAGAGGGGTGGGGAGGTGACATGAGGGCAGACCACAGCAGGAGCTGGCGGTGATGACCAAGAGGGTTTTCAAGGACAGAAAGCCTAGTATTCGTGTTGTAGCAATCTGATGCGTGGTGCTCGCATGTGGACCTTTTTGCCTCTAAGCCTCTTTCCTGTAGAAAGTTTTTCTGTATCTTATAATGGGGAGAGGGTGCTGCACGGACGTTGAGGGGGATGGGTCTGACCTGTGCTAGGGCTGAACCTGGGGCAGAGACCAGGGAGTCTCTGCAAGATGCCAAGAGGAAAATGAAAATTCAAAGGCAAACTGGGTCCCAGGGTCTGAGTGGGAGTGGGTGAACACCCCGTAGGGACATGCATCCTGGGTGCCTCTCCCCGCACCACGTTCTGCCCTCACCTTCTGAATGAGTCCTGTTCTGTGTCGAGGACAGGTGAGCTCAGGAAGGAAAAGAACAAAAGGGATAAATGCATTGCTTCGTTCTTTCCTTCCTTCCTCATTCATTCAGCAAGTATATGCTGCATGCTGCGCGCTGTGCTAAGGCTAGGGGTTCCGTGGGGGTTCTTCATGCCGGTTGTTCACGAGGGTTGCTCTGGGGGTGTCTGTGCTCCCGCACGTCTCCCTGTTGCGTATGCAGAGCTCCCTAAACCCCCTCCCTGGGCCTTTGTGGGGCGGGGATGTCGGCCACACTGCAGGAGGAACCTCCCCCTTGCCCTTTTGGGTCTTTTGGATAGTGTGCTTGATTCCTTTGGGAGTTCTTTAATGCTAATTCCACCAGGTCACATGACCTCATCACTGCTTTCATCCTTTTATGATTACACGGGGTAGGTGTGAGAGGAGAGAACTGGTGATTAGTGGGTGATGTGAGCTCCATCTTCCCCCAACCCCATTCTGTCTGGAGGCTGTGTGTTCTCGTGTTCGCCTTATGCCCACACATTGTATCGATGTTGGCTATGGGACAGCATTGCATGGACCTAAGTGCTAAGAATGTTGGTGTCCCCTCAATCCACTGGGGCCTTTTGGGGGCTAAATACAAGAGCTACACATCCAGGGCCTCCGAGAAGAGAAGAAACCCCATGAAGAAACACCTAGAGCACCCTCCTCCCAGTTCTGTTAATCATGGCTCTCTCTCCACTTATTCTGGGATACAGGTTGTTATGGAGACAAGGGAGAACCGAACTGGAATGATTCTGGGGGAGATGTTGCAACATGGAGGGAGGCACTGGGGGCATAAGCTTCTCTGAAGATTCATGGCTTCGACCTGGGTTTGCGGGATCTGCTGCTGGCTGTAGTCTTAGTCTAAAATTTCTTAAGACTCTGAAAATTGGATTAGTTGCCTTCTTCCCCTTAAGGTCCCAGGAGCTTGGGGGGGGACACAGCCCGCTGGTGGGGCCTCAATGCTGGATGAAGTGTCTGTGATTGGAGGATGAACAGATGCAGCATGGAGAAGTCATGTGCTTTCTCACCCCGGAGCCCAGGCTCGGCAGGAAGAGACAGGTCACCATTCAGCCAAGACCAGAGGGTCTTGGCCATGACAGTTCTCTAAGTGGCGGAAGTACACCTGCAGGGACCTTAACACCGCTGAAGCGGGGTAGTGTGCCCCTTCAAAGGCACCCTGATCAGGAGGAGACCAGCAGGACCCTCAGCCCAGCAGCCTCCATGTGGTCACTGTGGCTTCATTCCCAAGGGTCTTTAGTGGAACCTGCATCAGCAGAGGTGGCTCGGGGGTCACCTAGCTGCTGGAGTCCCAGGGAGGCCCTTGGACACGTGACCCTCTGTGAGATGCTCACTTTTCAGACACGTGCGCTTCCAGCCCTGGGACACAGCACTGCTGCCACCTTCCCACGGTGTGTAGGGACCCCAGGGGTGCCTGGAGGTCCCTGGAGGAATGGGTCAGTTTCCTGCACAGGGTCTGCTGGGAAAGACGAGCACAACCTGAAAAAGATGCCAGGCTTTCGTTCTAGCTGCTGGAACCACTCTTGTGGCAGGATGTAAAACACTAGATTCTCCTCGCCTTTGGAAGGAAACAGGAAAACAGAAAAGAACAGAAATGTCTAATACGTTGCACTATTGATTTTTTTTTTTTTTGCTTTGAGGTCCTGTCAAAGCCTTTTGCTGTATCAAAACCAGCTGTTTCATTGAATGAATACCTGTGCTGTGTGTGTGTGTGTGTGTTGGGGTGGGTGTCACTGCTTGGAGCCTCGGGAGATACAAAGGTGCATCAAATCTGCGTGTGCCCTCAAGAAGCTGAAAGCCCAGTAGGACAAAGTGGGGTCACAGTTATTACAACACTAGGCAGACGTGATAAACAGATGCTACGTAGTTTAGAGGAAAGAGGTTTATACAGAGGGTTACCAGATAAAACACTAAAAGCCTAATTTAATTTGCATGTCAAGGACTTCCAAGGTGGTCCAGTGGTTAAGACTCTACCGTCCAATGCAGGGGGCACAGGTTCAATCCCAGGTCAGGATGCTAAATTCCTACATGCCACAGGGTGCCGGTAAAAAAAAGTTTTTTTTAATTAAAAAAAATAAAGAAGATTTGAAAAAAAAATTTGCATGTCAGGTAAACAATGCATCATTTTGTTAGTGTAAGTATGTCACAAATATTGCTTGGGACATACCTATACTAGCAAAACGATGCATTGTTTAGCATTGTTTGTCTGGCATGCAAATTTAACTGTGCATCCTGGGTTTTTATGTGCTAAACCTGTCTACCCTATTTATGGAAGACTTCATGGAGTAAACAGTATTTCATCTAAGTTTTCAGAGAAGAGGGTGAGCGGGTACATGGAGGGCCACAGCTGCCACACTCTCACATGCCCTCTGACCCCTGCAGAGATGTCTGTCCATGTGCTCAGGAGAAGAAACTGCGGGCTCACAAGGGGACAGGAACTGTGCTGTCTCCTGCCTGTCCCCACAGCGGCCAAGATAGGGGCAGGTCAGTGCCGCGGTCCCCGCGGGCTGGGTCACACTGAGATGTCACACGAACCCTATGCCAGCCACTCATGTCCTCACTCCAGGACCCAGTCTGGGAGGGGGAGCAGGAGGGAGAGACCAGGATCTAGGACATTGCCAGTTGCCATGGCAAAGGGAGAGGGTGCTGCACAGCCTAGGCTTTTAAAACTCATCCTCAGAAGCAACGCAGCCACTTGCACGCAAATGCCCGAGTTCAGCGAGATGAGAAAATGCCATCCTCCCATGTGCCCAGGGAGCGGGGGGAGAGAAAAGCACAAAGCTCCTTGAACAGCCAGAAAGACCACCTCCGTCAGCACGCTCCAATTTTCAGTTGTGCCAACAACTGGCTTCAAATCTTACCCAACCCCAGGCTTACCTCACCAACCCCAGGGGCCAAGGCTGGGTTTACCCTGGGGTCCACCCCCTGCCAACCACCACCAGTGCTAGACCTCAGGATTTCTGGAGGACGAGCCCACGTGGTTCAGGGCTGTCTCAAACCCAGGTGCTGAGCAGTTTGATTGTCACCCCCCGACTTCCAAAGGCAAACATGGTTCCTGTCTCCACCCTATGGAAGCCTAGGGGTGGAAAGAAAGCCAGTCGTCCTCAGAGAAGGGCCAGTGATGGGGCAGCACCTGCCCTGGGCACAAAGGAGCCAACATCAAGCTGACTGTCCTAAGTGGCAGGGGACCCAGGGATCCAACTCATGTTGGAGCCTGTGGAGGGGAGGTATGGCAGTGAGAGCTCACTGCCCAGCTCCAGCTGGGAGCCATGTGGTTCCCCACACCCTGGAGCCAGAGCAGCAGGGAGGTGACCCCAGACTGACCCCAGTGGATCCAGGGTGCCCGCAAGAGCTAACATAGGGCCTGCCCCAGATGTCATCTGCGGGCTGCTACGGGCATCGTGCTAGAGAATAACCTGTCTGCGGCAACTTCACGAGCAGAATTGTTTTCAAGCCGGGGACTAACAGGTTGTTCCCAAGACAAGGTAGGTTGACCATGCCCAGCAGAGGCACTTCTAGCACAACCTGGTTGGGCCTCAGCTCTCAGAATTTTCAGGAAGCCTAAAGACAGGAACAAACTCACAGTCTGGATGCATAACCTTAAGGATCATAAACCGATACTGGACTCTAAGCTGTGGTGTGAGGACATTGTGCAGAATTGCCCAAAACCTAGGGAGACTGTGAGCAAACATGTGCTAGAAAAATGATGACAGATGATGGACAGATGACAGATAGATGGATACATGCATATATAGATACATAGACGGGTGGATGATTGATGGATTAGATAAAGAAGATTAGCTAGATAAGGTAAGATATGCATATAGGTGACTGCTAGATTAGATAGATAAGATATAGATAGGTAATTGATAGATGATATGTAGTTTAGATTTAGGTCATATCTGAAGGATCTAGTGGTTTTCCCTACTTTCTTCAATTTAAGTCTGAATTTGGCAATAAGGAGTTCATGATCTGAGCCACAGTCAGCTCCCGGTCTTGTTTTTGCTGACTATATAGAGCTTCTCCATCTTTGGCTGCAAAGAATATAATCAGTCTGATTTCGGTGTTGATCATCTGGTGATGTCCATAGAGTCTTCTCTTGTGTTGTTGGAAGAGGGTGTTTGCTATGACCAGTGCGTTCTCTTGGCAAAACTCTATTAGCCTTTGCCCTGCTTCATTCCGTATTCCAAGGCCAAATTTGCCTGTTACCCCAGGTGTTTCTTGACTTCCTACTTTTGCATTCCAGTCCCCTATAATGAAAAGGACATTTTGGGGGGGTATTAGTTCTAAAAGGTCTTGTAGGTCTTCATAGAACCATTCAACTTCAGCTTCTTCAGCATTACTGGTTGGGGCATAGGCTTGGATTACTGTGATATTGAATGGTTTGCCTTGGAAACGAACAGAGATCATTCTATCATTTTTGAGATTGCATCCAAGTACTACATTTCGGACTCTTTTGTTGACCATGATGGCTACTCCATTTCTTCTAAGGGGTTCCTGCCCACAGTAGTAGAACTGAACATGGAACAACAGACTGGTTCCAAATAGGAAAAGGAGTACATCAAGGCTGTATATTGCTTATTTAACTTATATGCAGAGTACATCATGAGAAACGCTGGGCTGGAAGAAGCACAAGCTGGGATCAAGATCGCCAGGAGAAATATCAACAACCTCAGATATGCAGATGACACCACTCTTATGGCAGAAAGTGAAGAAGAACTACAGAGCCTGTTGATGAAAGTTAGAGTGAAAAAGTTGGCTTAAAGGTCAACATTCAGAAAACGAAGATCATGGCATCTTCCCCATCACTTCATGGGAAATAGATGGGGAAACAGTGGAAACGGTGTCAGACTTCATTTTTTTTGGCTCCAAAATGGTGATTGCAGCCATGAAATTAAAAGATGCTTACTCCTTGGAAGGAAAGTTATGACCAACCTAGATAGCATATTCAAAAGCAGAGACATTACTTTGCCAACAAAGGTCCGTCTAGTCAAGGCTATGGTTTTTCCAGTGGTCATGTATGGATGTGAGAGTTGGACTGTGAAGAAGGCTGAGTGCTGAAGAATTGATGCTTTTGAACTGTGGTGTTGGAGAAGACTCTTGAGAGTCCCTTGGACTGCAAGGAGATCCAACCAGTCCATTCTGAAGGAGATCAGCCCTGGGATTTCTTTGGAAGGAATGATGCTAAAGCTGAAACTCCAACACTTTGGCCACCTCATGCGAAGAGTTGACTCATTGGAAAAGACCCTGATGCTGGGAGGGATTGGGGGCAGGAGGAGAAGGGGATGACAGAGGATGAGATGGCTGGATGGCATCACCGACTCGATGGACGTGAGTCTGGGTGAACTCTGGGAGTTGGTGATGGACAGAGAGGCCTGGCGTGCTGCAATTCATGGGGTCGCAAAGAGTCAGACACGACTGAGTGACTGAACTGAACTGTTATAGTTTAGATAGATAAGATATAGCTATAGATAGGTGGTTGATAGATTAGATAGATAGCCAGCCAAGGTGGGCATATGTAGCTCAAGATTTCTGGGTCTGTCAGAGTGACCAATTTTTAAAGCAAAAATTTCTGCACAGACTGCCATCATTTTATTTTTCTGATTTGTTTTCTCATTTTGTGGACGTGCTAAGTCGCTCGGTCATGTCTGACTCTTTGCGACCCTATGGACTGTGGCTGGCCAGGCTCCTCTGTCCCTGGGGATTCTCCAGGCACGAATCCTGGAGTGGGTTGCCATTCCCTTCTCCAGGAGATCTTCCCAACCCAGGAATTGAACCTGTGTGTCTTATGTCTCCTGTATAGGCAAGCGGGTTCTTTGCCATTAGCACCACCTGGGAAACCTGTTTCATCATCAGGTTTTACAAAAGTTTCCAAATGAAATCTTGTTTATTTTGTCATTTAATAATTGCTCTTAACAGAAATTACTTAAAGTCATCAAAGCAAGAAGTCCAGAAATCAAAATAATATCAAATCAGAAATCCACTCTGGACTCCCAGGGACAGGTCTGACTCCTGCCTTGGTGGAATACAACAGCACCTCTACTCAAGGAAACCAGAAAACTGATATATCCAAAGGTATTTTGAGCATGGTAGGAGAACACAAGGTATTTTCCTGCCTCTCTGAGCCTGTCTTCCATCCTACATCATGAGATAGACCATCCATTGAAACCGAATCCATCGTACTGATGCCACAAAGTAATGACCAAATCTTCAGCAACCTACATTTGCTGGGAAAAATGACTTGGAGTCCAGAGAAAGGAATGAGATGAGGCACCAGGTGCCCCGTTATAGGAAGTCACCTGCCGGGGGCTCAGGGGCAGCCTGGGGGCAAACAGCTCCCAACCTGGGGAAGCTGACTGGAGACACACCGGTGCTGTTATTTGCACAGCAACTTGCCTTCCCATGGGACAATCATCTTTTATACAGAGACAGCTGCAGGGTCAAAACAGCTCATTGATCCTTTAAGTGAATACCATGGCTGTCTCCTTTGATAAATGGAAAACTGCTCTAGCCTAACCTGTTTCTTTTTCTCTCCACCTCTCCTCCTCATCCCTGTCTGCATGAATTTCTCTCCCTCTGTTTTCTCACTCACGTTTCCATCCCTTCCTCTCTTTCTCTGATGTTCATTCCTACTTGAAAAGATATGGGACTTCAGATCAAGTGCCCACCGCGATGTTTGTAAAATACTATTCCCCAAAGTGACACTAATG
Source organism: Bos taurus (assembly GCF_002263795.3). Taxonomy (NCBI): domain Eukaryota; kingdom Metazoa; phylum Chordata; class Mammalia; order Artiodactyla; family Bovidae; genus Bos; species Bos taurus. The sequence continues at coordinate 30,063,819 of NC_037339.1, forward strand.
GTCTGTGGAACTTCTCTGGTCCTAATTGCTTGGTGGTAGAAATCTCTGTGGGCTGCTCCTGCTGCTATCAGTTCGTTCAGTAATTACCTTGAGCCCGAGAGGAGGAAGGGGAGGCAGGTCAGGCTGAGTTGCTGGGGCTGCTGACGCCAGCGTGTACACAAAAGATGACACTCACAGGGGACCGTAAAGAAGGCTGAGTGCTGAGGAATGGATGCTTTTGAACTGTGGTGCTGGGGACGGCTCTTGAGAGTCCCTTGGACAGCAAGGAGATCAAACCAGTCAATCCTAAAGGAAATCAACCCTGAATATTCTTTGGAGGGACTGATGCTGAAGCTCCAATACTTTCGCCAGATCGAAGGCAGGAGGAGAAGGGGGCAACAGAGGATGAAATGGTTGGATGGCATCACCAACTCAACGGACATGAGTTTGAGCAAACTCTGGGAGATAGCAAAGGCAAGAAAGCCTGGTGTTCTGCAGTCCATGGGGTGGCAAAGAGCCAGACATGACTCAACAACTGAACAACAGGGCAAACACAGAACAGGAGGGACGGACAGATTCACCACGTTTTAAAAAACAAAGTCACCTTGCATAGAAAAAGAGAATGTGTTTCTGCAAGACAAACACCTTTTTCCCTTGAGACCCAAATCACCAAGTCTAGGATGGCTTCAGATCAACTTTTCCAGAGTGAAGTCTTGACATACTGGCTCTAGAATTCTGTCACACGAAGAGACGGCATTAGAGGACACCAACGACCAATGGGCAAGACAAGACCCTGTTCTGTTCATGCTGCTAATGAGCAGAACTTTCAATGTGAAATATACCAGACCTAAAACGAGCAGCAATGCCTGTGTTGTAGAGGTCTTGCTCACTCTGAAAAAGTGATCAGGAGGGCTTTGAAAGGGAAGAGATTCAGTGGTCATTGGGCTACTTTGAACAATAATACTGCGAAACCCAATTACAGGCACTGGATTGTCCTACGTTTCTTAGAGATATGATTCTCTTTTTTTTTTTTTTTTAACTTCTTTAAAAAAATTTTTTTAATTGAAAGATAATTGCTTACCAAGTTTGTTGGTTTCTGCCATACATTAACATGAATCAGCCATAGGTATACATACGTTCTCTCTCTCTGGGCCCTCCATCCCACCTTCTACCCCATCCCACTGCTCTAGGTTGTCACAGAGACCTGGTTTGAGATCCCTGAGTCATACAGCAAATTCCCACTGGCTATCAACTTACATATGGTGGTGTATATGTTTCCATGCTACTCTCTTATCCCATCCTGGGAGATATGATTTTTAATGAACTGGTCTGTGTCCTGTTTTTCATAGTTTCCAGGACTGTAAGAGCAATTTCAAGAGCTTTAAGTTTATTCTCCTTTAAAACTTAGCACTTGGTGCACCGCGAGGGATGTTCATTGCTGTATCCCCAGCACCTACGACAGAACAGGAGGCAGTGGGCACATGTCTGCTAAATGCTGATTGAATGGGACAGAATGGAGCATGTTACAGGTGATTTGCTTTATGGCTGTGGTTTTCTTACTGAATGTTCCAAAAAGCATTCCATCAGCAAATTCCTTAATTCAACAGATATTCCTGGAATGCTAACTCCAGGCCAGTCAGGAGCTCTGAGGCCACCACGGTGAGCCAGCCTTGTTAAAGACATTATGAGGAAGCATGGTCTCCAGCCCTGAGCTGCTTATAATAGGGTGAGGGAACAGAATAGATCAGAAGCAATTAGAAAACAACCAAGTGTTAAATTTTATGCCTCCAACTAGCCCAGGGGGTACTCAGAGGGAGAAGAAGCTAATGTAGTCATTGCTGCTTTCACGGAAGAGGTGGATCTCTAGCTGGGCCTTGGAAAACTCTGGATTGGGGAAAGCAGTGCAAGAGAACAGAGCAGAATGATCCTTCCAGGAGGCAGCTACCCAGAGCCACTCAAGTAAAACTGGCACACCCTGGACCAAGACCGCTTCCAAGTAAAGGGCCTGGAAATGCTCTCAGGACTTAGGAGGGTCTGAGTTGGACTTAGAGACATAACTGAGCTGCACTTAGAGATATAACTCAGCTGCAGCCACAGAGGCTACTGTCCTTCCTCTAAAACTCGACCCTATGATTATTTTCTTCCTTCCGTTGGGATAGAAGCTGGAGCTTCTCCTGATTGTTGGCCCAGGTTGACTGCAGTCAAATCTCCCAAGGAACCTCTGCTCCTGGCCCCACCACCCCTCTCTGATTCAGTGGATCTGGGATGGGATCCAGGAATCTGTACGTTTTTTAAGTTCCCCAGGGGATTCTGTTAATCAGCTTGGTTTGAGAACTACCCACTTGGATTTATTTCAAAGACATTCCCTTTGTGAGATTAGGATGAAAGGGTAGGCATATAATAACCAGGGAAGTAGATGTGATTTGTGGCTAAAAATCCCTCTAAGAGGTGACCTGAGGAATTCACAGGAGAAAGGAATCAACCCAGTATTTTCTACTTCCTTGACTTCCTAAATGAGTCAAAATGGTCAAAATCTGGCCAAAATGAATTGAATTTTGCCTTTATGGCGTCAGCAGAGCCTGGTGAATGAACATGAGAGAGTTTCTTTTTGTTTAGATGAGTGGGGAGCTGAAGCTTTCAGTGAAGTGAAGCTAAACGAGATGCATGTACTGACTTCCCTTGTTTAGCTATGTCAGTTGGTATGTCCAATTCCTGAAAAATGTCCATTTGTTTATAAGATGTTCTGAGCGTGAAAACCAGGAACGGTGTATTTCCTTGGTCACACACACTGCTCGCAGAGGAATGCCACATCTGTCAGCATTAGGAGGATTGAGAGGATGGTTTGGGACCGGTTTTTAATAGGTGAGGCTTATTAATGTTTCAAGATGTTTTCCTCCTCTTAGACTCACCTAGCGAATCCCTGGTTCCATTTTCTTTTATGTGGCTAATTTACACCCTGCCCTGGGGATTGGTTTACATTTTGCTTTCTTGGTCTGGATGTTCAATTCCTATTACTGTCAGTGGGAGTTACGTGCTCAAACCGAAGGCTGCAAATTCTTCCCTGGCCAGCCCACATACACGCATAAGACATGTGCTCCACGTCAACCCACTGTCTTCTTGACCCTTGCTTAATCCAGGATACCAGAGTTCAATTTATTTGTGATATTTCTAAAATCTGCCAGAGGTTCCCTGAGGTCATCACAGTATGTGGAAATGAACTAGTTCCTCCCATTCAGAAGCAGTATGGGTTTCCAAGGTCTTAATGGCTCAGAGGAGGTACTTATTCTCCGTAGACCTAATTCTCTGACCTAGTTTGGTATTCATTCAGGATTAGTTCTGAATTGCTGGGAGCAAATCTCAGCGTTTTCATCATCCTCTGCTTAGAGCATGTTATCACACAATGGCCCTGAATTCTTCTCTGAAGTGCATGTTTGTGTTTTTTTAACAAATAACCAGCCCAACAATTATCATGGAAACACAGTAACACCGAGCAGAAGAGACATCACAACAGCACACACCAAAGAGCTCTGTCCTAAATATCCCACATTATTATCACCGAGATGTCTTTGCAATTTCAGCATCCATTTCAATGACAGCTTAGGAGCCAAGATTTACTTCCTAGAAAACTGATAGGTGCAAAAGGTAAGGCCCAAACACCAGGGCTAATCACACTTATAGTCAAGTTACAGTAGTCACAATCCTACAGGAAAGCAAACGTCAGACTCATTGTTAAACAAGACCCTGTCTCCCGAGTATATTCAGCTTGGAAGGTTCAGACCATTCTTTTCTGTTAGTATTCTACTTTGTAGCATCAAATGTATACTTTTTTCCAGAGCTGGGTATTTTAAATTTTCCTGGTGAGTTTCACAGACATCAGAAGCCCTTCCTGGAGGCGCTTCAGTCTCTTTATTCACCCAATGAGCATGGATCTGGCAGGCATGTTGTGCCAGATACAACAGTGCAAATGTCTAAGGGTCTGATGGTAAAAAAAGACACAGTTCCTGTCTCATGAAGCCCTGGGCTAGTGAGGGAGACACAGGGGGTTGGGTGATGACATAACACGATGGATAATCCTGAGCTGCACAGATGGAATGGCTCTCTGAGAGCAAGTGACCATACACCTGGTCTAAGCTGAGGCTCAGGGAAGGTGTGGCTGAGAAAGGGACCTACCTGAGTTGAGATGTGAGGGATGCTTGGAGTCAGGAAAGCCACTGGAGTGGCAAGTGCACAGAGCAGAGACATGTAGACACATGGCCCTGTGATGTGATGGGAAGGACACAGGTGTGACCCGAGAGGGAAGGGCCAAGGGAGCTGCAGACGGTGCAAGGCGGGAGGATGGAAAAGTCCTGCGTGCAGCCCAGGTGAGGAGTGCTCCCATGAGAGTGGAGGGCCTGGAGTGTGAAGCCCTACAGGGAATCCCCAGGCCAAGCCATGGTAAGTGAGCATGTGGCTGGACCATGGAGAAGTGGCTCCTCCCTGAATCAAGCAGCCTCCATTCAGCTGGACGATTCTGAGCAAAGGCCTCACGGGTCACGTGACCTTTGCAGAGGCATCAAGACCATCAAGGCCACCTCGGCAACTGCACTGGCATTGTCAGCAGGCTTCCCTGGTGGCTCAGGCAGTACAGAATCTGTTTGCAATGCAGAAGACGCAAGTTCACTCCCTGGGTTGGGAGGATCCCCTGGAGAAGGAAATGGCAACCCACTCCATTATTCCTGCCTGGAGAACTCCATGTACAGAGGAGCCTGGCAGGCTACAGTTCATGGGGTCACAAAGAGTCAGACATGACTGAGCGACTAATACACACACACTCCGATACCTAGAACATCCTGTGTCCAATGGCCCTCTTCCACACACCGAGGAAAGACCGCAGCATCAGGAGCAAACGTCTTCTAAACCAAGGAATGCTGAGGTTAGCCCAGGGCCAAGACTGCTTCCCTCCCTGCTCTGCACCAGGGATGGTCCAAATTCAGACAAAACTCATACAAAGCAATAGTCTGGGGTTGTTATCAGGATAAAAGAAAATATGTTGTAAGAGTACACTTAACACATCCTGACATGCTTTATAAATGTAAGGGCTGAACCTTTAAGATGGGCAGTCAGGTTCTTTTTGCCAGTAAAATGTAAAACGGTACACCCCTGCTGAGGGGAATTTGGCAGTATCCAGCAAAATTACATATGTATTTGCCCTTTGAAGCAGCAATTCCAGCTCTAAGAATTCATTCCAAAGATAAACTGGCAGAAATATGAAAAGATAAGTGGGCGTAACAATTTTTAAATGCCTAAATTTTTCAAAAGCAGCTTCAAATTGAAACAAATAAACTTCACTCCGTGACTTCTTGGTGGCATAACCACACAAACAGAAATGATACCAGGAAATTTTAAACCACCATATTTTGTTGTATATCTCTAACAGGATATACCCTAAGGACGTGGGCCAGAAATGAAGAAAAAAACCAACTAAACTGTTTTCAATAAATGTATTGTCAGTGGTAACAGTGGAATTATGTTCTGAGACCATCGTATGTGTACTGTGGAATAAAGCAATTACAGCATGCAAGGAAGCAAAACGCTACAAAACCAATGGTATCGAGTGAAAACCTCACTGTTCTAAATTGAATGTATCAGCATAAACTCATGATATACTTTATCTTAAACAAATGAAATGCACAGTTGCCAGCTCCCACCACTGAAAAGACTGGCATGTATTTCAGTGGCTTCTAAGCACCATTTCCTACTAAAAAGGACCTGGGCTCTTTGGAGAAATGGCTGGTTATAGATCAGAGGAAGGACGTGTATAAGATGAGCCTGGGCCACCTTGTCATAGAAGGAAAGAAAGACACCATCAGAGGCCACAGGTCAAGTCAGATATCAATTGAAAAGGCCCCCAGCGCTAAGGGAGCAGGAAAATCTCATGGACAGAGGGGCCTGGCGGGCCACAGTCCACAGAGTCGCAAAGGGTCAGACACGACTGAGGGACTTAGTACGTGAGCACACAAGGATACTAAATGTGATAGGTTCAAACATATAAAATAATCTTCATAATGATAGTTACAGTATCACATAAAAATATGTCCTTTCCCGAAGGACCCATTCCTCTGAATACCCAGAGTTGGGGTATTTTTAAATATAGGGGTATTTTTTAATATAGAAGTTGGTCAGCTAATGAAGAAAAGATGAAATAGCATATCATCATTTGGTGACTTCTAAAAAATGAATGGATCAGCACCAGCATGAAGGATTGAGTTTGAAATTAAAAACACAATACCATTTAATTTGCATCCAAAAATGTGATGCTTAGGTATAAATCTTAGCACAATATTTTAAAGGATCTAGTAAGAGGAAAGCTACAAAATGTGATGAGAGAAATCAAAGAAAATCCAAATAAATGCATAAGACAATATTATTAAGTCAATTCTTCCCAACTTGATCTATAGATTCAATGCTATCTCAATCAAAATTCTATCAAATGTTTTGTGAGTATCAAAACACTGATTTTTTAAAAACTCAAGTTTTTACAGGGAGGCAACAGATCCAAAACAGCCAAGAAAATACTGAAGGAGAACAAGGTTAGAAGGTTGATGCTACCTGACGTCCGTACTTACCATAAAGCCACAGTAATCAAGACAATGTAGTATTGGTAAGAAAGTAAACAGGCCAATGGAATAGAATAGAGAGTCTAGAGGTAAACCCGCACAGTTCAGTTCAGTTCAGTCACTCAGTTGTGTCCGACGTTTTGCGACCCCATGAATCTCAGCACGCCAGGCCTCCCTGTCCATCACCAATTCCCGGAGCTTACTCAAACTCACGTCCACCAAGTCAGTGATGCCATCCAGCCACCTCATCCTCTGTCTTCCCCTTCTCCTCCTGCCCCCAATCCCTCCCAGGATCAGAGTATTTTCCAATGAGTCAACTCTTCGCATGAGGTGGCCAAAGTATTGGAGTTTCAGCTTCAGCATCACTCCTTCCAATGAAGACCCAGGACTGATCTCCTTTAGAATGGACTGGTTGGATCTCCTTGCAGTCCAAGGGACTCTCAAGAGTCTTCTCCAACACCACAGTTCAAAAGCATCAATTCTTCGGCACTCAGCTTTCTTCACAGTCCAACTCTCACATCCATACATGACCACAGGAAAAACCATAGCCTTGACTAGACGAACCTTTGTTGGCGAAGTAATGTCTCTGCTTTTGAATATGCTATCTAGGTTGGTCATAACTTTCCTTCCAAGGAGTAAGCATCTTTTAATTTCATGGCTGAAATCACCATCTGTAGTGATTTTGGAGCCCCAAAAAATAAAGTCTGACACTGTTTCCACTGTTTCTCCATCTATTTCCCATGAAGTGATGGGACCAGATGCCATGATCTTCGTTTTCTGAATGTTGAGCTTTAAGCCAACTTTTTCACTCTCCTCTTTCACTTTCATCGAGTCTTTTTAGTTCTTCTTCACTTTCTGCCATAAGGATGGGGTCATCTGCATATCTGAGGTGATTGATATTTCTCCCGGCAATCTTGATTTCAGCTTGTGCTTCCTCCAGCCCAGCTTTTCTCATGATGTACTCTGCATAGAAGTTAAATAAGCAGGGTGACAATATACAGCCTTGACGTACTCCTTTTCCTATTTGGAACCAGTCTGTTGTTCCATGTCCAGTTCTAACTGTTGCTTACTGACCTGCATATAGGTTTCTCAAGAGGTAGGTCAGGTGGTCTGGTATTCCCATCTCTTTCAGAATTTTCCACAGTTTATTGTGATCCACACAAAGGCTTTGGCATAGTCAATAAAGCAGAAATAGATGTTTTTCTGGAACTCTCTTGCTTTTTCCATGATCCAGCGGATGTTGGCAATTTGATCTCTGGTTCCTCTGCCTTTTCTAAAACCAGCTTGAACATCTGGAAGTTCACGGTTCACATATTGCTGAAGTCTGGCTTGGAGATTTTTGAGCATTAATTTACTAGCGTGTGAGATGAGTGCAATTGTGCAGTAGTTTGAGCATTCTTTGGCATTGCCTTTCTTTGGGATTGGAATGAAAACTGACCTTTTCCAGTCCTGTGGCCACTGCTGAGTTTTCCAAATTTGCTGGCATATTGAGTGCAGCACTTTCACAGCATCATATTTCAGGTTTTGAAATAGCTCAACTGGAATTCCATCACCTCCACTAGCTTTGTTCGTAGTGATGCTTTCTAAGGCCCACTTGACTTCACATTCCAGGATGTCTGGCTCTAGGTCAGTGATCACACCATTGTGATTATCTGGGTCGTGAAGATCTTTTTTGTACAGTCCTTCTGTGTATTCTTACCACCTCTTCTTAATATCTTCTGCTTCTGTTAGGTCCATACCATTTCTGTCCTTTATCGAGCCCATCTTTGCATGAAATGTTCCCTTGGTATCTCTAATTTTCTTGAAGAGATCTCTAGTCTTTCCCATTCTGTTGTTTTCCTCTATTTCTTTGCGTTGATCGCTGAGGAAGGCTTTCTTATCTCTCTTTGCTATTCTTTACAGTCAATTGAACTTTGACAAAGGAGCAAAACAATGCAATGGAGAAGAAATCTAAGTCCTTTCAGTCATGTCTGACTCTGTGCAACCATATGAACCGTAGCCTGCTAGCCTCCTCTGTCCATGGGGATTCTCCAGGCAAGAATACTAAAGTGGGTTGCCATTTCCTCCTCCAGGGGATCTTCCCAACCCAGGGATCGAATCCGCATCTCTTATGTCTCCTGCTTTGGCAGGTGGGCTTTTTACCACTAGTGCCACCTGGGAAGCAGAAGTCACCCCCTGTCTCATCTATGTCCTTGGATCCCTCCTACTCTCTAACTCAGAAAGTGTCTACTATTTTGTGAAATTGTATTTTTTTACTGAATTAATCTTGACCTGAAGTCCAGAGTGGAAATTGCAATATTAGTACATATCTAGCTTGGCAGTCCTGGCTGAATAGACTCTCATATGAAATTCTCCAGCCCAAGCCAGTCTTTGACGATCCGCACCCAGGCTGCTAGTCAAGCAAATAAAACTGTATTTTCAAGCTACGTACATTTTACATGACCCGTGACAGCTGTGCCCTTGAAGGCTGGGTGGAGGGCGGGGGAGGGGGGCTTTCATGAAAGCCTGTCAATTTAGACCCATTACTTGTGCTTCTGAAATCTGCAGTGTGGGTGCCGGAGCAGGGCTGGGCCTCTGCTGTGGATTTCTGCTGAAGTCAGGCGACAAGCAATGGACAGGGCAGCGGCCTTGCCAGGAAAGAGCGCCCGGGTTCCCAGCCTCGTCTTCAGGCAGCCAGTCTACAGAACTTTGATGAATCAGTCCTCAAGATGGATTTCTGGGGTGGGAAGAAGGATGGTGGAAGGAGCCGGAGCATGGAGGTGCCACACCTGCCCTGTGGCCATCACCTGCCCCACTGCAGCAGCTTGTCAGCAGCAGATTGTCAGCAGTAGCTTGTCAGCAGTAGCGTGGCTTATCTGACCACGACTGGTTTGGACATCATGTGAGTGCTCCTCCAGGCAGAGCTCAGCCTCTGCCGACTGGTATCAGAAGGCCCACAGGGCAGGGCCCGGTCACGCCTTGGCATTGACCTCATCACTCCCTGCCAGGGCCACTCACTAGGCATTATTTCCTCCAGGGGCAGGCAGCTCCAGCCCTGCCCTTTGGGGCACCAGGGCGGCCCCTGATCAGTTTCCTCTGTAGTTACCCCACACCCCCGCTGTGGTTTCCTCACTGCCATCCTGTCTCACAATGGTCTCTATTCAGCTGCTCAAGCATGTACAGCCACAGCATCAGGGCCTTTGCACACACGGCCTCCTGCACCCAGAATCCTTCAGGCTCCCCTTCTTCACCCTCCTTGCTCTCCAGCACCTGGTCCAGCACCCTCATTTCAGGATGGGACCCTGGAAGGAGGGTGTTCTCTGTGTGTGTGTTTCCTTTGGTCCCAAAAGCACTCAGGGATGTGAAGTTCCCTGGCAGCAATGGGTGGGCTGACTTTGGTCCTTGGAGGCTGAGGCTCCAGCAGCGATGACCAGGTCCGACTCCCCAGAAGCCCAGCTCCTGCCTTTAATGTGGCCGGAAGCCATGCCCTTGGGCTGGAGCGGGGAGCTGGAGGAGGTGGAGAAAATGAAGCCTGCACTGGGCTGCGCTCAGACTAGGGCAGACGGCCACCCACTCAGAAGAGGCTGGAAAGAAACTCGCAGAGTGTCTGGAGGAAGGCGGGGGTGGGTCCTTTTAAACAGAAAGTCCGGGAAGCAGTGGGAGACTGAAATGAGAATAAAGGTCAAAATGCTCAGAAGGGCCCAGGCCCTGCTTAATCCAGCCTGTCTTTCTCTCCACCTCATCTCATTCCCCTCCTCACCCCCACCCTGCCTCACAATAGTCTCTATTCAGCTGCTGAAACGTGTACAACCACAGCCTCAGGGCCTTTGCACAGACTGCCTCCTGCACCCAGAATGCTTCAGGCTCCCCTTCTCCACCCTCCTCGCTTTCCCAGTCCTGACTTCCACCCTGCTCAGCCTATAGTCTACCCTTCTCTTCTCTTTGGCCCTGGGGGGAGAGTTCTCCCCTCTCCTCTACACTTTCCCATAGTTTTTCTGTTTCAGACTTTTTTTTTAGTCCTTTAAATCCCTTGATAGAACTCACAATTATTTCACTTAAACTAAGATAACGGCATCCAGTCCCATCACTTCATGGCAAATAGATGGGGGAAAAGTGGAAACAGTGATAGATATTGTTTTCTTGGGCACCAAAATCACTGCAGATGGTGACTGCAGCCATGAAATTAAAAGACACTTGCTCCTTGGAAGAAAAGCTATGGCAAACCTAGACAGCTTATTAAAGAGCAGACTCATCATTTTGCCAACAAAGGCCTGTATAGTCAAAGCTATAGTCTTTCCAGTGGTCACGTATGGATGTGAGAGTTGAATCATAAAGAAGGCTAAGTGCTGAAGAATTGATGCTTTCGAACTGTGGTGTTGGAGAAGACTTTTGAGAGTCCCTTGGACTGCAAGGAGATCCAACGCTCAATCCTAAGGGAAATCAACCCTGAATATTCTTCGGGAAGACTGATGCTGAAGTTGAAACTCCAATACTTTGGCCACTTTATGCGAAGAGCTGACTCATTGGAAAAGACTGATGCTGGGAAAGATTGAGGGCAGGAGGAGACAGGGATGACAGAGGATGAGATGGTTGGATGGCATCACTGACTTACTGGACATGAGTTTGAGCAAACTCTGGGAGATAGTGAAGCACAGTGAAGCCTACTGTGCTGCAGTCCATAGGGCTGCAAAGAGTCGGACATGACTTATCAACTGAACAAAAACAACACTATCTTGTGTATTCCATTTTGTCTCCATCTTCTACATCTGGACTGTAATCTCCTTCAGGAGAGGCACCCTGTCTGATTTGTTCTCCCTGGTGGACCGAGTCCTGGGCATGGCAAGTGCTCACTAAATGTTTGCTGCATAGATGATGCCTGATTCCACAGTCACTGCACTGATTTATTTTTCTTATTCACAGTTCCCTCTACAATTGGGCTAAGTGATGTTCTCAGGTTTCGTTGTTCAATTTGTGCATTTTTTAAAGGGCTTTCATGTCTCCTGTTTTTTTGTTCTCAGACTCCTGGCCATTTTGATTCTCATTAACAATCCTTATCATGGAGTAGACAGAAAAAGCCATTTGCTTCTCTTTCTCGGACTCCACACAAGACTTCGTCAGGCCAGAGCCCTAATTACTGGCTAAATCACATGGGGATTATTTACTACTACAATTATCCATGAGATTTCTGTCTACTCAGAGCAGGCAGTTGTATCGGTCAGAATAGGCCAGCTGCTTTAACAAATAACCCCCGAATATCAGAAGCTGAAATGAATGCAAGAATTATTTCTCATTCATGAATCTTCTTCTCCAAGGAGTTTCTCAAGGATCCTTCTCTCAAATGACACTTCCACCTTCAACACCTGGCTTGCCAGGTGACCCCGATGAGCAAGAGACTGTGGGAAGACACCTGGACACGTCACCCACTTGGTCAGCAGTGACCCACACAGCTCCACTTGGTTCCATAAGCCGGGTGGTCACACAGCCCCATGGGGACTGGCAGCTTTGTCCAGCAATAGCTCTCACCAGGGGACTATGAGTACCACTGTCGAGGCAGTAGGTCACAGACGGTAGGAAAGAAAACTCCCACAATTCTTGACCTCCCACCACCTCTCATACCTTCTCATAAGGGCCAAATGTCCCACCACGGCTTCCTAAGGCATTGACAGGGAAGCCCAACCCCTCCCTGGGACCCTGCTAATCACCCTGATGGCCGCTTCGTCCTGCTCCAGCCTGGAGGCCCTTGTGTTCTTGGATTCACTGTGTGGACGCTTACCTCCGCACCTTTGCACGTGCGTTCTGCTCCCTAGGCGGCCTACCATCCCACTATCTGTGGCCGCCTCCACCTTGGCATCCACATCTTGACTCAGACACTCCCCCCACCTCTGAAAGGCCTTGCCAGCGAGCCCTTCCATCACACTGCTACCCTAACACTCCGAAATTCATTCAGTCTCTTGAAAGATATGCTTATTCTAAAATCAAGCTGCAGAAAAGCAGAATTTTTGTCAATTTTGTTGACTGTTATAACCCCATGGCTAGACATGTGCTTGGTTTATAATAAACACTTACTATTTGTTGAGTAAAGCTGACAAACAAAAACTGAAAACTTCAGGGCAGTTTTTTGTTTTTTTTGTTTTTAATAAACTTTTCTGGTGCTCTTTTCATTAAATTAACAGATTTAATCACATGTCATTTTTATACTTATACAAATTTGTATAGGGGAAAAAAACCATCTCTCCTTTTTTTTTTTTTTTTCTATATCTGATGCTAAGTGATCTGGGTTTTTCTGTTTCTTTTTTATTTGTTTTTTTTTGCTTTATTGCACTGCACAGCTTGCAGGATCTTAGTTCCCTGACCAGGGATTGAACGTGTGCCCCCTTCAGTGGAAATGTGGAATGCTAACCACTGGATCACTAGGTAAGTCCCAAAGTGACCTGAGTTCTGATGCTGCAGACAGAGAAGGAAGTCAAGCAGTGAAATGACATTTTCAGTCCTGGCAAGTGGTTCATGCTTCCAGTTAAAGTGAGGACAGAGCCACTGGTGGCTTATAAAGTTGATTTAGATGATGAGACTACACTCTCCAGCTCTTAATGCCATGCCATGCCGGGGAAGAGGAGGGGAAGCCTCTAAGGAGATAAGACTAATGAATTCTGAAATGAGAAGTAAAAGATTAAAATTTTAGGTTTATTCTAGAAACATTTCATTGAAGGCTTTTGAGTATTTGGGGATCCTGATTGATGGAATGCAAATTGGAAAGTGAAACTACATTGTGCTTTTAATTGCTTCATATCCTACTTTAAAACAAATACCCACATCATTTATAAATCAGTAAAAATTCATTTCAAAAAATCCTGCTTTATCCCCAGGTTGCGCCCCATACTCTACACCTATGCAGCCCCTGGACAACCTCCCCAGTCTTAAAACCACATTCTGTCTTGTAGAACTGGGATTCAATATTCCTGAATATGAGTACATATTGCTTTACACCAAGCATGTGTAGTAGAAGAGTGTCACGTTGGTTAAATGTGTATTAATCAGAGGCTTTTAAACTCCCTGGAAGGGTGTCCTTTTCCAAAGCAAGCAGGGCTCCCTGGAACCACTCTGTGGTGTGAAGCCCCAGGCTGGGCTGATGGAAAGCAGGCGAGACCCACGTGGGTGCAGCCCATGCCCTCCTCCCCAGGCTCAGCCAACCTTCCAGACAGCTGGGCAGATGACAGGGTCCCCTGGGCCTTTTCCACACACCCCTTGTCTCCCAGGGAAACAAGGGAATTATTGATTGATTCAAGCACTGGTAGGCATGAGCAGGGGCTGGGCAAACGCCCAGCACGTAAACCCTTTGAAGACGGAGGGCACCAGGCAACCAGGAGCACCGTGGGCCCCGTGCCCAGCAAGAGCCCCATGGGGAAAGATATGCCTGGCTTCCTCAGCTCCGTGGCGGCCCCAGGCCTCCGAACCTCAAGGCCTGCTGGGACTTGGCTGGCCTGAGCGGTTTGGAACACAAGTTTCTTTGAAGAAGCCACTTTGAATTCTGTGTCTGGCATATGTCCGTAGACTTCGTATATGTGCAATGTCACTCCGAGCGTTTTTCTGGGTGCCAGCAAAATCCCTCTACATGTGTAGCTTATCTGGACCTCACAGATCTCTGTGCGGTGGGATTAATGTCATTTTACACCCAGCTGAGGAAACTGAGTCATGGAGAGGCCTGAAACCTACTGACATCTACCAACCAGTAAGAGGGGGAGCTGGGAATATACCCGGAGCCATGTGGCACCAACGTCCAAGTTCCTGACCTCTGTGGAGCACAGAGCTAAAACAGAGATTAAAAACACAGACGACCACCACCCCCGCCCCTGCCACCCCCCACTGCCTGGGATCAAATCCCAGCTCCGCTGATTTTTAGCTGTGTGACTGTAACAGATTGCTCAACCTCTCTGATGCACAGAGCGTCAAATGGAACTCAGGATAGGCCTTGTCACCCGAGGTTATGTGTGAATGAGATCAGGTGCTATATGTCAGTGCTTAAGTGGGGCCTGATGGATAATAAATGCTGTGTGTGTGTCTTTTTAAGTCCTACAGCACCACTGGCCTTCCTGAAGAATCCTGTTTTGCTGGTTCCTTTCTCCACCCCCTCATGGCGAGCACCTATCGCCCTGCCAACCCACCCCAATGATTTCAGGAAGAGGGACTTTCTGGAGGAGGCCCTGGAATATGCCACTACTGAGCTGCCATTTCTTTCTTTCCAGCTGGACTCTGTTTGGTGATGTCCACCTTCAAAGGTGCCTGACACCTCGTCTCCAGGGCCCAGTGGGCGTGATGGTCTCCCCAGACAAGGTGGTGCCCACCCCTGCCCCTGCCAGGTGGGCAGCTGCAAGACCAGCCCAGCTCCATTTTCTGAGGCCTCATTGTGCCAGAGCCAGCCGGACGGGGCCGGACGGGCAGCCTGCCTGCAGGGCCTCGCACAGCACTTAAGGGAATTGGCTTCCGATTCATCTGCAGAGTCCATGAGCTCATAGGAGGCCGGGCTGAGGGTCACATCCGAGGCAGAAATTAGAATTAAGCCTTCTCTGCCAATGCCGGAAGCTCTCTTATCAACTCCCACTCTCACCTCCTCCATCCCTCTCCCCTCCTTCATGGCAGGGGTTCTCAACCTGACTCAAAAGTCCTTGGGATAACCTGGGAGGTATGCACTTGGTGAAACTGAGTGAGTACACACGCCTGTGCACACGCACACGCACATGTGTGTGTGTGTGTGTGTGTGTGTGTGTGTGGGTGGGTGTGGGTGTGGATTTCCTGAGAAGGCCCCTACAGTTATAGTCATGATCTCAAATGGGGGCCAAGAGCCCCAAGATGCCAAGGATGCCAGCTTCTTCAGAGTCGGGCCATCTGTTGCATTGGTCCTCCAGACCCAGAGCCAGAGTCAGACATGCAGCCCAGTGACTCCTGTGGGAAGGGAGAGGGGCATTGCCAGGCTGGGTGTGGAGGGGGTTTGGTTCTCGGGAGGTTTTCTGGGGCACAGCCCACCATGGAGAGGAGTCCGGTGCTCAGCATTTGGACCACAGCCTTGCTCTGAAGTTGGTCTGGGCCACCCTGAGAAGGGTACGTGTGCAATCAGGCTTAGAAGCCAAGGCACGGCCTGGAGGAGTGGGCAGCTGGAGACCGTCAGCCAGCCGTGCTCCTGGTAACTGGGCCTCATGTCCATTCCGGACAGCGATCCAGGCCATGCATCGCTCTGCCCGGTGCGTGTCCTGAGTGGCCACTGCACACAGCTTCTGGCTGGTCCACTCCACAGCCCACCAGATTTGCCCCGGCAGATCTGAATCCTACAAGTGGCCCAGTCTAAGCCAAACTGGGGCCCCTCACCTCTGACTTGGTAAATACTGGGTCCCAGAGTCCTGGGTCCTGATCTTGACCTGGCAGAACTGGGGGGAGGTGGGTACTGGATGGCAAAAGTTATAGACAAGGAAAGTCCTTATCTTACAAATAGTTTCATACACGTAGGTTGTTTGGAATTTGGAATACATCTTCTCATGGAAATCCTATTATAAATGGTTCCTGGGGCTTGTTTGCAAAAACCTATGATGCCAACAAAGGTCCGTATAGTCAAAGCTATGGTTTTTCCAGTAGTCATGTACAGATGTGAGAGTTGGACCAAAAAGAAGGCTGGGTGATGAAGAATTGATGGTTTGGAACTGTGGTGCTGGAGAAGACTCTTGACAGTCCCTTGGACTGCAAGGAGCTCAAACCAGTCAGTCCTAAAGGAAATCAACTCTGATGCTGGGAAAGATGGAAGGCAGGAGGAGAAGAGGGAGGCAGAGTATGAGATGGTTGGGAGGCATCATTGCCTCAGTGGACATGAGTTTGAGCAAACTCTGGGAGATAGTGAAGGACAGGGGAGCCTGCCTTACTGCAGTCCATGAGGTCTCAAAGAGTGGGACGCGACTGAGCGACTGAACAACAGATGATGTTGCAAGAGTAGGAAGGGTCAGCCTGAGCTCCAAGACCCCGAGGTGGAGCTCCTCTGAGTTGCCAGGGAACCCTGCACAGGAGAGGACGAGGATAAAGCTGCCAGCATTAGAGTGCAGAAGGGGTGGGGGTTGCGGTGCTGGCAGGGGCGTCCCAGGCTAAACAGACCACGTAGCCCAGGGATGCAGAGAGAGGAGGGGTCTGAGTCAGAGAGGGAAGATACGCCGCATCTTTATTAACCAGGATTCTTGCCCAGGCCAGCCCAGGCCCCTTTGCGACCCTCTTAGTGGAAAGGCTCAGTCTGGCTGGAAGGAGAACGGCAGACCATCCCGCCCAAGCTCTTGGTTAACCCCTGCGATGCCGGTGCCTCCAATCCAGGAGCCCCGGGAGCGTCAGGAGCGCGCCCGTGGGGGACGCTCTGAGAGCGGCCACTAGATGGCGTATCCGCCCTTCCTACTCCCGGAGCGCGGGAGCCCGGGCACCTGGCGAGGAAACCGGTCGTTTAATTGTCCTTGAATGAGAAGGCTGATCTCAGGGTGCCCTCCTCCTAGGGAAAGCTCCAGGCTTCTATCAAAGGGATCGGCTTATTTATCCTCTAACATGGAGAAGCATCAATTAAACACATTTAAATGTGACCGCTGCTGCTGCTGCTAAGTCGCTTCAGTCGTGTCCGATTCTGTGCGATCCCATAGACGGCAGCCCACCAGGCTCCCATGTGATCACAGGGGAGGAAAACATCTAAGGGACGGAGTACAGGGTTGTTACCGTGTAAACATATAAAACCGCCCATTCTGGTCTCCGTGGTGTGCAGACTGGACCTGGGATGGGTGTTGTGTGTCTGGATCCGGGGGAGCCCCATCCCCTCCCCAGGTAGGCTGAAGGTTGGGGGCTTGTCCAATCCTCCCCACAGATCTGGTGATCTTTGCCTCAAAGCCGTTTTTCTTATGAGTCTCACGTGGACACTCTTGTTGTCAGGATGTTCCTTATAATAGGGAAGTTGAAAAAATACGATCACTGGGGATATTTTCTATCCTGTCTACTTAATCTGTAGAGCAGATTCTTGAAGATTCCATCATCTAGGCCAAAGTCACAAATCCAAATTGAAGAAGTATGTGCCCAGATATAGGGTATTTCATATTGTTTGTGGGGTTCTCCAGGCAAGAATACTGCGATCGTTTGCCATTCCCTTCTCCAGAGGGAAAGAAAGCTGAGCGCTGAAGAATTGATGCTTTCAGACTGTGGTGTTGGAGAAAACTCTTGAGAGTCCCTTGGACTGCAAGGAGATCAAATCAGTCCATCCTAAAGGAAATCAGTCTGGAATATTCATCAGAAGGACTGATGCTGAAGCTGAAACTTCAATACTTTGGCCACCTGATTTGAAGAACTGACTCATTGGGAAAGACCGTGATGCTGGGAAAGATTGAAGACAGGAGGAGAAGGGTGGACAGAGGGTAAGATGGTTGGATGACATCACTGACTTGATGGACATGAGTTTGAGCAAGCTCTGGTGATAGACCAGAGAAGCCTGGCGTGCTGCAGTCCACGAGGTCGCAAAGAGTCGGACACGACTGAGTGACTGAACTAAACTGAACTGATAGGATATTTGGGAGCGGACTATGCACCAAAAAAAAAAAAAAAAAATGAACTGAAGTCCTAGGCAAGTTTCTCGGTTCTGAACTATCTGAGGCGAGGTCAGGTACAGGATGCTATTAAGGTTGTGGTTTACTACATTACACACATGGGCGAGGAAAGGCCCTCAGGAGAAATGCCTGTCTTTCCTTGGTTCCAAACATAGTGGTCTCTGAAGTAATTGATCACTTTCACGTTAAACAACCATCCGTTTCCCTTTCTTCTTCAACCCCTAGTGCCAAACTGGCAGCCCATTGGAGGGAAGTCTATAAATCTGCACAGCTCCTGGCTCCGTTGTATATTACCCTTATCTTTATCTTTCTGTTTTCCCTTGCTCCTATTTTCAGTGTATATTAAGCTTATACTTTGTGTCTCCTTTGTAAACTCCCTTAAATCCTTTGCGAAACAGAGCAAAATGCAAATAAAATAAAATAAGACTTCAGATGTAATCTTTCTGTGGCACAACATTAGGTCAAAAGGGCTCCTGAGTACTTGTAATCTTTTGCAAGAAAAGAGAATTTTAAAATTCTCTGCCAGCCTGCCTGTGTGGTGGTATTTTTCCAAAACTAGCTACTTACCAGCACTTTTAATTCTACTTAACCTTTAATATGGACACCTCCAAGCTGTTTCTTCTAGACTTTGCTCTTAGGTATGCAACTGTTGTTGCTGTTCAGTCATTCAGTTGTGTCCAACTCCTTGTGATCCCATGGACTACAGCACACCAGGCTTCCCTGTCCATCACCAATTCCCGGAGCTTGCTCAAACTCATGTCCATCGAGCGGTGATGCCATCCAACCATCTCATCCTCTGTCACCCCCTTCTCCTCCTGCCTTCCATCTTTCCCAGCATCAGGGTCTTTTCCAATGACTCAGCTCTTCAAATCAGGTGGCCAAAGTACTAGAGCTTCAGCATCAGTCCTTCCAGTGAATAGTGTGTTAATTTCTTTTAGGATTGACTGGTTTGATCTCCTTGCTGTCCAAGCCCAATTCCTCTGATCCAAGCTGATCTCAAAGCCCAATTCCTCTGATTTCCTGACCTCATAAAGCATGTTCTTATTTCTCAGAGGACTTGGATAGCAGATTCATTTTTAAAAATTTTAAGTTGGTTTACAATCTTATTATACACAGTTCCCAGATTCAAAAATCTATGAAATTCCTTATGATGTTGAAATAATAGGAAGGATCATTCTGAACCCCAAGGACCAGAAGACACCCAGCAATACCATTTCACTAGTCTGGCTGGTGCTGTGTGTGGAAACAGGAAGAAACAGAAAGTCGTGGCAGGCTGACTGAAAAACTCAGACATCCCCAAAGTCATAGACTTCTGTGGCTGCTGTTGCTATGACAAGCATTGAGACAATTCCTAAATCTCAAGGATTCAACCAAAAAAATCCGAATATACTCAGCACTCAATACAGTTGTTCAAAGAATAAATGAGTTTACTCAACCAAACCAAGATGCTGGGGAAGAATGAATGAATCCCCTGGATCAGACCTGGGCAGTTCCACCCTATCCCTTCCACCACCCCAGACCCCCACGCTGAAGCCCCAAGAGGGACTGGCTAACTTTCAGAGATGTGAACATTTGCTAAAACGAGGTTGCCAGGTACTTTTCTCAAGGAGGAAGTAACTAGGCAGGAAAAGGCGAGCCTGTGGGAAAGGCAGCTTTGAAGGAGAAAGATCTTGGGGCCCAGGAAACTTCTCTGGGAAAGCGCCTGGAAGGCTGCTATTTTGTCAAATGAGCCACCACCCTCCCCACTGCCCAGTCGTGTTAGTGACTTGCTGTATCCATGCCAGCGATACAGCCCTACATCACGATTCCCATGCCTACAGCTGAAGGCTTGTCCTGAGAGGTTTTTTATTTCCAAGGGTTTTATGTCACTGGCCAGGCCTTAAAAGTTTAAAGGAACAATTAGTCTGCGGGTTTGGGCTCTGTAAACAACAGATTCCTCTAATTCAGGTCAAAAGCTGGATTTGCCAAGGACATACATTTTTACTGAAATATGCATTTATCTTAGAAAAATTCACCTTTTGGTATTTTTTTCAATGGATGGGTCTCATTCCCCCTGCTTCTTTTGCTTTCTCTGACATTCCTTTCTCAGGGTTTGGAGCACCCCAGTGTTGTGGGGCTGGGCTTTACGAGAAGCAGACAGCGTTTGGTGTGGGGGCCTCTCACAGGCTGGAACCATTTATTCTCCCGTCCAGCCTCCCTCCCTGCCAAGGAATAAGGCGAGCCCGGGGGGATGCTTTCCGCACTGTGTTTACAAAGCACTAAATTTTCAGTCATTAATTCCCTTCCTAAAGAAAGAGTTTTCTACCAGTCACCAAAATAGCAGTTATAACGCTGCAAGATTAAGAGAGCCAGAGGCCCTACAGCGAAGCAGGAGGAAGGAGGCAGACTTCTCCTGCTTTGAAGGGACATATTTTGCCTCTCTCAGTCACTACTTCACACACATGTTTATTTTCTACTCCAGAACATTCAGGAGTGCTGTGTAGATGGAGCACCCTCTTCTTGTGCGTGCATTCTTTGTCCTGGGGCGGGAGGCAGGGGTGGGGAGTGCCGGCTAATCTCTTCCCTCACCGAGGGGGAAGGCAGGAGGAGAGGCTCGAGGTCTTGGACCCCCCCGGGGACAAGCACCAGAGCTGGGGTGCCAGAGTGCCAGACAGAAAAGGCCCTGTTTTCCAGGGGCTCAAATTACTCCTTGGAATCCAGGCTTCCAGGCAGACCCTTAACCCTTTCCGGGCCACCGGGCTACAGGGAGCCAGCCAGCTCTGAGCTCTTGTCTGTCCATCTCTGGGTGAGCCCAGGCCGCCCACTCCAGGGGGACACTCTTCTGGGACGGGGGGACTACTTGAGCAGAGTCACAGGGACAACCCTCCCCCTGAGCCTTGACGGGCCCCCACAGCTCACCCATGAACCCAGGGAAGACTCCTCTGGACTCCAGTGTGGACACCTTTCTGGAGAATGCCTTGAGACTCTGGGCAGTCAGAGGGCCTGCAGAGGAAGCTGTGCTGGCAGGAAAAGCAGTGGTTTTCAAAATCCGGCCTCAGACCTCCCACGTCCAACCACCAGGAGAAATGCAGATGCTGTCCCGCCACTGCCACCAGCCCCCCCACCATCCCCCCCACCATCCCCCCCCACCATCCCCCCACCATCCCCACCACCACCACCCCCCCACTATCCCCCCCACCATCTCCCACCACCCCCACCACCACCATCCCCCCCACCACCATCCCCCCCGACCATCATCTCCTACCACCACCATACCCCACCACCACCATTCCCCACCACCACCATTCCCCACCACCACCATCCCCACCACCACCATCCCCCCCACCATCCCCCACCATCACCATCCCCACCACCACCATCCCCCCCCACCACCCCCAACCACCATCCCCCCACCACCATCCCCCACCACCATCATCCCCACCACCACCATCCCCCCCATCATCCCCCACCACCACCACCATCGCCCACCACCACCATCCACCCCCGTCTCCCTCTATCACCATCCCCCACCACCACCACCAGCCCACCCACACCACCAGCACCCCCACCAGCCTTCCCACCACCAGTCCCACCCCCACCAGCCCCCAACTCCCACCACCGGCCCCTTCCCCACCTCCACCAGCCCCCCTACCTACAAAGTCAGATTCTTCTCAGGATTGGAGAGCCCCAGGTCTGTGATACAGGGAAGAGACCTAAAGGGTTTCTGCACCGGCCTCCAGGCCCCTGAAACAGGCTGCCCTCCTGGATTGCCATGAGAGTCTGAGCAGACTTTCCTTCCAGGTGCAGAAATGTGGGCTCCCTGGGCTGCAGGGCCCCCAGAGGCGTGCCCTCTGGATGCAGCAGTCCGCAGGTGGCACCTGCCTCCCCTCCCAACTCTGAAACCTTCTCGTATGTTGTTTTCACTCGATGTTCCTGGATAGGCTCCAAGAGAGAATCGAAACCTTCCAGAAATCCCTCGATAGTGCAGATTTCGGTTACCCTGGCAATGGCCGTGGTCCCCCTGGCTGCCTGTTTGGCATTGGCTCTGGCCCTATCTTGTCCGCCTCCCTGAACACACTGCTGTGACCATCTCTGAAGGAAACTGACAGAGAGGCCTGAGGATCGGGGCTGCTTTTAGTGGACGGAATTTCCTTCCTCTGACTGTCAAGTAAAACCAGGGCCTCTAGGCCACCCAGGTGGCTCTTGAGGCCTGTGTTCTCAAGGAGACTTTCGAAAGGATGTTGGGACGCTCTTCTTGTATGAGTCTTTCCTCTGTGCATGCTTTAAAGGCCAGGAGCCAAAGGCCAAACCCTGGCCCTGCCTCTCATTCTGGGTGGCCTTGGGTACATTACTCACCTTTTCTGAGCCAGAGACTTTCTTCTCTGTAAAAGAGAAATAAGAGGGCTTCTCTAGTGGTTCAGAGCTAAAGAATCTGCCAGCCAATGCAGGAGACACAGGTTCGATCCCTGATCTGGGATGATCCCACATGTGGACCTACTAAGCCAATGTGCCAGCAGGGAGTAGCTAGAGAGCAGCCCTACAGCAATGAAGACCCAGCACAGCCCCAAATAAAATAAATACATTTTTTTAAAAAGAGAAATAATAGTGATTACAAGAATGTTCCTGCAGCATTGAGATGATGCTGAATCATGTCTGTTCCTCCCCCTCCTTGCCTGTAGCATTCTCACCAGGCATCCACGCCAGGAACTTACGTTCTGGAATACTCAGTGAAATGGTACCAGGGAGCCATTCTAATTGCCTACGTTTGACATCCGATCTGTCACGCCTGATATTTATTCCTGAGTTTGAGGGGCGATAATTGTTGTTAGTTTTTTAAAGCAACAGTGGCCCCGTCTGTTGACAATGCCTCCCGTCAAGGCATCTGCTCCACCAGGCGAGGAGTGGTTGATGCCAAAGCTGTCTTGCTTCTTGGACTTTCTCCTGAGCCCCGCCGTGCTGGGGGGACTCTGTGCATAGTAAATATTTAAGCACATGTCTTGTGTAATGGTCACCAATCTGGATGCACATGGAGTCGTGGAGCCACACGCCGGCACCTGCCTGAGTGTCCCCACTTCGAGAGACCCTTCCAGAAGTCTGCTGGCTATCAGCAGCAGCTGAGAGGTGGCAGAATTCTGTGGCCTGTTAATTGTCTTGGAAGCAAATCCTTGAGTTGGGAGAGAGAAAAAGGAACTGTAATTAAAGCTTCCCTTGGGCACAATTTTCCAATGATTGGCACATTTCTTGTGTGCCTGTTAAGCTCCAGGCATGCACTGAGCTGGGAACTTTACATATACAGATCTTCCTTGACTTGCAGTGGGGTTACGTCTGGGTAAACCCATTGTAAATTGAAAATATCTTAAGACGAAAATGCGTTTAGTACCCTAACCTCACAGTTTTAGCCCAGCCTACCTTCAACGTGCTCAGAACACTTACATCACCTTCAGGTGGGCAAAACACTAAATCTGTCTCATAACAAAGTGTTGAATATCTCATGCAATTGATCAAACATTGTACTGACAGTGAAAAGCAGAGGGACTGTCTGGGTCTGGAAAAGTTGTGAGTCTGTCAGTCAGTGGATCGAATGGCTGACGGGGAGCTGTGGTCGCTGCCACTGTTCAGCATCATGAGAGAGGCCCGCACCGCATATCACTAGCTCAGAAAAATTTTGAGCCACGCTCAAAATTTCTACTGGTTTCTATGGAATGCATCCCGCTTTTGCACTACTGTAAAGACGAAAAGAGACTTGAAAGTCCCTTGGACTGCAAGGAGATCAAACCAGTCCATCCTAAGGAAATCAGTCCTGAATATTCATTGGAAGGACTGATGCTGAGGCTGAAACTCCAGTACTTTGGTCACCTGATGCAAAGAGCTGACTCCCTGGAAAAGACCCTGATGCTGGGAAAGATTGAAGGCAGGAGGAGAATGGGACGACAGAGGATGAGGTGGTTGGATGGCATCATCGACTCAATGGACATGAGTTTGAACAAACTCCGGGAGATAGTGAAGGACAGGGAAGCCTGGCGTGCTGCAGTCCATAGGGGCCGCAGAGTCAGATGTGACTGAGCTACTGAACTGAAAGAAGAAAAATCATTAAGTTGAAACATCGTAAGTTGGGGACCATCTGTATTGGATCTTTTCATCCTTACAAGAGATGAGGGAATGCGTATTATTGTCACCAAGAAATGAAGGCTCAGAGAGGTTAAATGATCTGCTGAGAGAAGGGGCTTGAAGATGAGGCCAAAGTCGGGAGCTCTACTGACGGAGAGAGGGAACCGGTGCAGCCCTTTTTAACCCTGCAGCCTCATCAGTAACTTACTCTCAGAGACTTAGAGAGAAGGCTCGTGTTGGTGGGGACGCCTCCATGTGTCTCCCAGGTCAGTGCTAAACCTCTGATGCCTCCTGGGTACCCCTGGGCAAACACATTGTGTATTATCTCAGTGTATGCATTTATTAAGACTAAAAGGCTTGAAAGACATCAGGGACAAAAGCAAATAGGACAATGCGCAGTGTACAGAGCCGATGCAGTCAAACTGTCAGAGGTGGCACCCACTTCACCCTCATCTCCCCCACATCTTGCCCCCCATGCCCACTCCCTCCTGGGCATCTTCTTCTGCTCCTCACAGACCTCAGGGTTCGCCAGCCACAGGAGACCCTTCCACCTCTGTTCCTGGCATCGCTCACAGCCACATCTACATCCACAGTTCCTTCTTACACGTCTTGGTACCTGGGCTCCCTGGACACCCCTGGTGAGGAGTACAGCCTGCAGTTCCCTCCTGGTTTATACTCCTTTCGTGTGGCATCATAATTGCATGTTTGTCCATTTGTCCTCCTCTGTGAACTGCAAGCTCGTCAGAGGATGGAACTTCTCATGTCCATCAGTGCTCCTCGCGTATGTCATCCAGGGCTTGGTGCATGAAAGACACCCTATAGATGCCAAACGGCAGATAAATGTATGCATGAAAGTGAAAACTGAGTGTTAGTCGCTTAGACTCTTTGTGACCCCATGGACTGTAGCCCGCCAGTCTCCTCTGCCCACGGGATCTTCTAGGCAAGAATACTGGAGTGGGCAGCCATTCCCTTCTCCAGGGGATCTTCCTGACCCAGGGAGCAAACCTGGGTCTCCAGCATTGCAGGCAGATTCTTTACCATCTGAGAACCAAGGAAGCCCAAATGCATGCATGCTGCTGCTGCTGCTAAGTCGCTACAGTTGTGTCCGACTCTGTGCGACCCCAGAGAGGGCAGCCCACCAGGCTCCCCCATCCCTGGGATTCTCCAGGCAAGAACACTGGAGTGGGTTGCCATTTCCTTCTCCAATGCATGAAAGTGAAAAGTGAAAGTGAAGCCACTCAGTCATGTCCAACTCTTAGCAACCCCACCATGGACTACAGCCTACCAGGCACCTCCGTCCATGGGATTTGGCCTGGAAAGAGAGACTGTGTATTTTCAATCCATATTATGTGACAGAAAGTGTTTGATCATTGCTTTCATTGCAATCTTAATGCGGTATTGACTCACTCAAAGATAGAATGACTTTGCTTCTTCAAATGGTAAATAAGGTTACACTGCCTCACAGAGATCGCCTAAGGAATAAGCAAGAACTAAGTGATAACCTAATGTTCACAAGATCATAATAAAATGAGAATAAAAAGACCCTAGGATTCTAGAATTCAAAGATCATTTTGCAAGATTGGAAAACTAAATGTTAAAATCTTCAAACAGGCACTTTAATAGATGCTGGGACAATTCACTTTACTTTAAAGGAATCACTTCCACTTCAAAGTGTTAATTGAATATCTCCCAAGTGCTTGATGCTATGAGCAACACTATTATAATCCCCTGCTTACAAAATGCTTTACACTTAGCACTCTTCCACAGAATTGCTTCTGTATTTCTCGGTTTCCTCATTGTGGTTGGCAGAGTAATGGCTCCCATAAGATGCCCCTTTCTTAATTCCTGGAAACTGTGACTAGGTGACCTCACAGGGGAAAGGGGACTTCGCAAATATGATTAAGGATTTTGAGATGGAGATAATCCTGATTTATCCAGATGAACCCAGCATCATCACCAGGATCCTTGTAAGAGGAAGGCTGGGGGTCCGGGTCAGTCCCAAGAGATGAGGTGAGGGAAGCCAGCAGTTGGAGGGACATAGCTGTGAGCCGAGGAACACAGGCAGCTTCTAGAAGCTGGATAAAGCAAGAGATGGATTCTCCTCAGATCACTCATGACTGCAGTCCTGCCGACACCTTGCCTTTAGACTTCTGACGTCTAGGACCACGAGGTAATGGATGTGTATTGTTACAAGCCACTGGGTTTGTGATGACTTATTATGATTTACGGAAAAGGCAATGGCACCCCACTCCAGTACTCTTGCCTGGAAAATCCCATGGACAGAGGAGCCTGGTGGGCTGCAGTCCACGGGGTCGCTAAGAGTTGGATACGACTGAGTGACTTCACTTTCACTTTTCACTTTCATGCATTGGAGAAGGAAATGGCAACCCACTCCAGTGTTCTTGCCTGGAGAATCCCAGGGACGGGGGAGCCTGGTGGGCTGCCGTCTCTGGGGTCGCACAGAGTCGGACACGACTGAAGCGACTTAGCAGCAGCAGCAGCATTATGATTTAATCCAAGCATCTTTATGATGTAAGTAACAATGGTCCTTATCTCATGGACTGTGCTGTCAGGTGAGACACGTAACAAATATGAAGCCCTTTTGTTACTTGCTATTCAGTTCAGTTCAGTTCAGTCACTCAGTCATATCAGACTCTTTGCTATTATCATAGAATTATTATTTCATTGTTATTTATTTGGGAGATCTTATTCTGTGAGGTTGGAGAGGAAATGGCAACCCACTCCAGTATTCTTGCCTGGAGAATCCCACGAATAGAGGAGCTTGGAGAGCTACAGAGTTGCAAAGAGCTGGACACGACTGGGCAACTAAACCACCACCATCATCCTGTGAGGTAAGCAGATTCACCTCATATTCATGAAATGAGCTGTGTTACGTCTTTGCTGGATACCAGGCCCTGCAGCAACACCGGGGACCCAAGAGGAATCTGGGAGCTCTTGACAAACGGGGAGGCGGACAGCATAGCAAAGCCAGCCAGCACGGGTGACAAGACCAGTTAGGGGTGTGCCCAGGATGGGAGGGGACCCAGAGGAAGGAGACTGGAGCTTACTGGGAGGTCTAATGATGTGAGTCTTGGGCTATAAACAGCAGACAGCAGAGGCCACCAGGCAGACCAGGGGAGGGTGCAGCAGGTCGGGGAGCCAGGGACACCCCATAGAGTGGGGAATGGGCCCAAGGTCCCACAGCAGAGACTGGATCCTAGACCTTCTGCCCCTTGCCCTTTCTCCTGCTTTGAGGACACTGCCCACAGGACATAGCTGCTGGTGACCCTCAAGGAGTACAGTCTTCAAAGGGCAACCAGATACATGCCCAGTCTAAACGAATCACAGAAGTTCCTGTTTGAGAGAGTTTAAATGTAAATGGTGGAGGGGACTTTCCTGGTGGCCCAGTGTTTAAGATTCTGCACTTTCAATGCAGGGGGAGTGGGTTCAGCCCCTGGTCAGGGAACTAGGATTCCCATATGCCAAGCAGTGCAGCCAAAAAAAGAAAAAGTAAATGGTGGAGAAATTCTACCATTCCACCAGGTTCATGCAAAAGAATGAAACTGGGGAAGAAGTCAAGATGGAAGGAATATGAGTTGGCCATTATGGGTGTATAGGATGTAGACAGCTGGGGGTAGGGGTGAAGGAAGAACCTTCTCAGCCTGGAGGCTGGTCCTCCCAGAGGCTGGCAGCTGGGGGATTGTAGGGAGCAGCTCAGCAGAGCCCCAATGATTTCCGGGGATGGTGGGGATGGCAGGCTGGGTGCAGAGGTCCTGTAGGGCCTGAAAGGTACCTGAAGCCAAGGCTTCACACTGAGGGCATTTGGGTGGCCTGCTAAAGGGTTTTTGAGTAACAGGATGAGATCAGTGTGTTAGGATCACTTATGGGTCTGACTGTAAGACGGAGACTTGCCTTAATGGTACTTGCTCCATTGGACTGAATTAAGATTTGTAGGATGGACTTCAAGAATGGGGAAATCTGACATCTGATCTCAATTCTACATGCTAACTCCTTGCTGGAAAAGGAAGCTCATGATTGTCAACCTCCATACGGACCGCAAACCCTAGAATTCCCAAGAGGTCATAGAGTCATCTCAGGTTTATCTTTCTTGTTGTTGCCTTTCATCTTTCCTGGTAAATACTAAATGTTTCACTAAGTGCAAATTGAAATAACACTCGTGATACTGAGCACTGCCTATTTATAACCAAGTATAACTGAGTCTTGACCCAGTTATAAAACAGGAGCTTGAATGTATTATTTCAATGTCGGATTCTGATGAGAAGAAGCAAAGTCTTGCCTGTCTTCTGAGCCTTCGCTTGGGATGACCCCTTCCCAAGCCCACCTCACGTGTTGGGAAGTGTGAATTGAATGGGTGCTCAGCTGCCGAAATATGCCCCAAATTGTGCACCAGAAATAATAGTGACATCTCCTAGATGTCGCCGCCTGGGTGTGCAGGTTGTGTCCTGTTGCCCCTGAGCTCTGCCAAGCGACCCCACTTACCCTCCACTTCCTTGAGTCAGTCTGCCTTGGAAATCCGGCCCCCTCCACGGAGATAACAGCTGACACAGCAATGCGAAACCACAACAGAGACAAATAAATACCTCATACTCTGGTCAAAGAATCACAGAAACCTCTAGCTTAACGACATCCCATGTGGGTGAAATCAGAGGAGGAGAGTTATCAGTGGCCCTTCTGAAGCTGACAGACGCCTCCCCTAAATGACTGTGACTTCTGCACCCACGGCAAAGGGTAAGTGACGGAGTTGGTGGTCATTGTACGGACCAGTGGCTCAGACTTAGCCACAGGCAATCCTGCTCGTGGAGAAAAAGGCCTTGCAGGATGGGAGTGGGAGCAGGGGGAACGTTCCTTTAGGGACCGCACGATTGTACCCGTGTACTCTGCATTCCTCTGCTGTTACAGCAGAGCCTGCGCTGCTGTCTGCAATTGTTTTAGATGCTCTGGCACCATGGATCCCTAATTGACCCCAGATTCCTGAGCGCCAGGAGCAGCCCTGACTTGTGGCCGGCTGGCCGGCTGCGCATGTGTCCATTGGCTCAAAGGCCACCCTCCGAGCGTGAGTCAGCCCAGCCCAGGGACCACACAACCTCCTTGTAGCTCCAACACGCATCTCCTCTTTAGTGAAGCCGTTTAACACGCGGGCCTTCATTTTCTGGCTCTCTGACCGATAGAAATTCTCTCGGCGCTTCATTATGGGATAGCTGGCTGTTACCACTGGGCTGGCTGTAACCTAGAGAAGTGTTCACTGCACTCAGACAGACTCTTTCTTTCATGCCAGGGTGCACCCTGAACCCCAGCCAGTGAGCTTTCAGAGCCTCCCATGGGTGAGTGGATGCCTGGCTGGGATCTATAGCTCATTTGCCTCCCCATCCCTGGTGACAGGTGGTCCCCATGTCACCTGGTACACAGAGCAGAGTGCTTACTGCAGAGAACCCACCCGGCACACGAAGAGCAGACTGTACCCGCCTCTGCTGCCTTCTGGGGCTTCAGGGAGTCATGTCTGTGTGGACCGCAAGCAGTGATGTGGTCAGAGGCACCCTGGCAGGCTGAAGCGGGCTACATTCAATCCCTGCCCTGAAACAACAGAGCCTTGAGGCCAGCGGTTTATTGGGTGTTTTCAGCAAAGACGCAGAGTCCTGCGCTCCCTGGGGAATCCACATGGTGCACATTCATCTGGTCACATCTGCATGTTTAAGATCGGAGGCAGATCCAAACTGGAGAGGCAGTGAGGGGAGAAGGGGGCCCCATGCCCCTCCCAGCATCCTGCCAGCCTGTGTCTGAAATCAAAGCCGGACCGTCAGGTTTAGACCGGAGGAGGAGTGGTGCTGAGCCTCAGAGAAGCATTAAACACCCAGAGGGGGACGGCTCCTCAATTATAGACAGAAGTGTGCTCTCCCCTTAAACCACGGGCCTGGAATGTGCCCTCTGACAATGATTACAGGCCGACTCAGCACTCCAGCAATGGGAACCAGGCCACTCTCTGCTCTTGCGTCCAGGCTGCCAGGCAGCTGTGGCCTGATGAGATCCAGGAGGCCTGCCGGATGGAGGAGAGCACTTGGGGGAGAGGGGCTTCCAGGCACTGTCCTTGAGGGGCTCCCTGCTGGCCTGGGGGCTCGACACCTCCACTGCTTGACCCCAGGGCTCTGCCGGTGGGCACCAGAGGCAGCTGCGCCCACCCACGGACACCTGGCTCAGGGCACAGGCCCAGTGTAGTACTGAGGTCGGGACTTTCCCCAGGACCACCTCCCCAGCTCGAACCCGACCTTCTGAATCTCTCATCACACGCTAACTGTGTCTGCAAGATCTTCAGATAGAGTTTGCTCCATCTGCACTTGGCAGAGATGTCTTTATTCCATACATAATGAAGTCCCAAGATAACACGTCTCCCATAATGGAAGATCAGATGGCTATAGAGAGAGGGGTGATTGATTTCTTGCCCTTAGCACCAAGCTCGCCTGCTCATTCCACATACCCCATTATAACACAAGCCTGCATTTTATGAGACTGAGTTTGGGGGGCCCTGCTTGGGAATTTACTACATTTATTAAGAACCCAAAGTGTGCAGAGAAAAATGCAAAGCACACAAATCCACCTTCACCTGCTACCTGGGACGCTCTGGTGAGATGCTACCGTCAAGGACAAAGAACTCAAGCTTGAAATGCCTGTGGTCACTGTCCAATCAGTGGCCACTCCAGGCGGAGGCCCAGTAGGTGAAGAGGATGCAAGTGGCCCTAGGGATGACATTTAACCATCAGGGCCACCCAGGTGAGGGGTGGAAAGATGGCCCAGTGGAGAAGCCGAGCAGAACACTATTCCAGTCTCCGGAGGACAGAAGATCTGGACCTGGCCTTGTTAATAAGCTATCTCTTCACACAGCCTCCTTGCAATGGCTTCTCTTGTTGCGGAGCACAGACTCTAGGGCACTCAGGCTTCCCAGGGTGCTCCAGCTTCAGTAATTGCAGCACGTGGGCTTTAGTAGTTGCGGCGTGGGCTTCAGCAGTTGCAGTTCCTGGGCTCTGGAACACAGGCTCAATAACTGTGGTGCACGGGCTTAGTTGCTCCACAGCATGTGGGATCTTCCCAACCCAGGGATCGAACCTGTGTTCCCTGCATTGGCAAGCTGATTCTTTACCACTGAGCTACCAGGGAAGCCCTGAAGGTGCTGTTTAGACCAAACCTTCCTCTTTCCTCCTGAAACCTATTCATCCTCTTGCCTCTCGTCTTCCCAGAGTCTTCCCACCCACTCCTTCCTGCCTGGGTCACATGGGCGCTGCTCCTCTGCGTGGAGGTTTGTCTAACAACCCCTCCAGGCCGGGAGCCCTGCCAAAAGGGCCAGTGACCATCTTCTTCTCAGTTCTGAGCACCCACAACAGTGTCTGGCATACAGATGCTCAGTAAATGTTTCTTTCAATGAGACAGAAACAGAGCTATTCAGGGCCTGCTGGTAATGGAAACAGCCTGGCTTGAAAGGCGCCCTGCACATTGTGGCCACAGGCGGCTCCGGGCTTACTCAGCTTCTAGCCAGGGCCACAGTTCCTGGCTGTTGTGAAGGCCACCCCACAGTTGCCATGGGAACCAGCCACTCACAAAGCTTTGGTGGTTGGCGGGGGTGGGGGGGACTCTGTACTCCACCCCAACTCCCTGCTGCTGAGCCTCCTGAGATGCTGCTATGGGAACTGCCCAGGTGCCAGGGCCTCCCTGCAGCCCACCCCTTAGGCCAAAAGATGGGGGCTGGGCTTTGGTGGGCATCTAACCACCCCACCTACAGCTGCTTCTATAGAGAAAGGCACTCAACGTTCCCAAGACACCAGCCAGTCAATGCACTGCTGGAGTTAGATGAAGGGTCTTCAGTCTCAGCAGCAGGTTGAAAAGGGCAGAACCAAGAAGCAGGCAGGATGGGGAAACAGAACAGGGCTCAGTTCTCCTTCACCCACAGAGTGGCTTTGGCAGGGTGTAGGGAGGTCTGACATCAGGGAAGGGATACCAGGGACTGTTGTCAGACCTGCAGACAGTGGGTCCCAGCAGAGATTTTGTCAACCAACTTTGAGGAACATCAGTGGAGTATTTCATAGATGAGGAAGCCAAGGTTTAGAGAAGTTAACCAAATCCATGTTCCAATCATCTTCCTGGGCACACACTGCCTGGCGTCCCCTGCAACTAGGCATGGCCATGCGGCTAGTAGTTAAGGGATCTGAGTAGAAGTGATGTGAGCCTCTTCCAAAGTGGGTCTTCAAAGTCTCCCATGCATGCCACCATGCTCTCCGAGCTGGCTGGAATGATGATGACTCTGGGCAAGCTTAGAAGTGACCACTGACCTGATAAAGAGGGAAGAACTCTGCCAAGCCAAGCCCCTGAATAACTGTGCTGAGTTGGGTTGCCTGTCAACCTCTGCCCCTGCCCAAGAGTATTACCTGAACAGGAAGCAAGCTTCTCGTGTGACTACACATGTTGAGGTCTGTTTGATACAAGTAGCCTTCCCTGACTGATACAATGGGATAGGGCGCTTTCAGGGTCTCTGTACTCCATTTCACAGGACCAGTGCCAGGGCAACTGGTAGCATCTGAGGTATGCAGACTCACCTGCAAAGGTCCAGAGATGCTGGGATCAGAGCTGCTCTGTTCTTCACAACAGCTGCATCCGAGAAGTTAGCTCCAAGACAGACCATTCATTGTTCACCTAATGTGTCCCCAGAGACATTACGGCTTTGCTGCATGACGCCTGGTACTTAGAAGATGTTCTGTAAATACTTATTGAATGGTTGGATGGATGTATGGATGGATGGATAAATGGATGGATAGATGGATAGATTAATGAATGGATGGATGGATATATAGATGGATGGATGGATAGATGAATGGATGGATGGGTAGATGGATAAACAGATGAATGGATAGATAGATGGGTGGATGGATAGATATATAATGGCTTCTATTACAGGGCAGAAAAGGAAGGAATGTCCTAAATATAGACATGGGAGTCTGAGACACAAGAAGGATGGTAAAGAGAGAGAGTTGCTCACTCCAGTGACAACAGCCTCTTGCTGTATGTTGGCAAGACCAGCTGGGTAGAGAAGAGCAGGTGAGCAGAGATGGACAGGCTCAAGGAGGCAGCAGATACGTGGCATGAGTGTCTGCGGCTGCCGGGAATGCTTCCCACCCAGCTGCAAGCACGGCTCAAGATGCCACTTAATCAAATAAGAGCACAGACTGGGTGCCCAGTTCAATTTTAATTTCAAATAAATGACTATTATCTGCCCTTGTGATGTTGGGGACACACTTATACTAAAATACTATTCACTTTTTAAAATCTTAAATTCAAATTGAACTTTTGTATTTGACCTGACAACCCTCATCCTGGCTGCCCAATAAGCGATGTTATAGGGACAAATGGGGGAGACCTCTGACGTGAGCTGATCAAAGACCACTGCTTCGGAGATCAGCAGCGGTTCACTTTGTCTCAAGAGCCAGAAAGCAGAAGACGTCTAGAAACTCCACTGGACCTCTTCCCTGAATTTCGGAAAGTATTCTAAGTACACAAAATGGCTGGTCTATAAATAGTGGTGTAAATTAGAACAGAAAAAAAAAAAAAAAAACCTCATATGAAAGTGAAAGTCACTCAGTCATGTCTGACTCTTTGTGACCCCATGGACTGTAGTGTGGCAGGCTCCTCTGTCCATGGAATTTTCCAGACAAGAATACTGGAGTGGGTAGCCGTTGCTTTCTCCAAGGGATCTTCCCAACCCAGGGATCAAACCCAGGTCTCCTGCATTTCAGGAAAATTCTTTACCATTTAGCCATCAGGGAAGCCTGTACAAACCAAATCAAAACAAAACTAAAAAATCCCTTTGGCCTTTGGTCTACTAGGGGGAAATCCCATGGACAGAGGAGCCTGGCAGGCTACCGTCCATGGGCTCGCAAGAGTAGGGCATGACTTAGCGACCAAACCACCACCACTACTAGATCCAGAAAAGAAATCCTTCCAACCCAGTTACTGTTTATTAAATGTGAAACGTACACTCTTATTCAGAATAGAATTTATAAAATGGGGAGAACAAGCAGCCTTTCTGCTTATAACCTTTGGAAGAAGTCTCTGTGTATTTTTTTCACGATTCTTACACGTTTTCTACATGTAGTTGTCACTGTCAAGTTTTTGATATTTATTTAATAAACAAATCCATTGTCAGCACAGAATTCTTGGTCAGCGATTGTAAAGATGCTTTTTTCTCCCTTTAGATTCAACACTATTTTAGTTTATTTTCTTATTAGTCCTGGGAGCCATGGGAGAAGGTTCTAGAAGTAAAGGGAGTCTAGCTTCACTCTTTTTCCCGATGCCGATCACATTATAATTTTACTTGGAAATCTTCTTAGGGGTGGGAGGTGGGAGGGAGGTTCAAGAGGGAGGGGACATATGGATACCTGTGGCTGATTCATGGCAGATATATGGCAGAAACCAACACAATATTGTAAAGCAATTATCCTCCAATTAAAAGGAAATAAATTTTAAAAAATTTTCTTGGGGAGAAAAAAGGCAAGAGGCCGGAAGGGCTAAGTCCGGCTCCCTCGGGGTCAAGAGGACAAGTCGGGTACCTGTGCCACAGCCTCACCGGTCACTGACGCCTCCTGTCCACGACAGGACTGAGAGCCTCTGAGCGTCTCACAGACAGGACCTCCGCCCTCGTTGCGCCCACCACTCACGTGCTTTCCTTGTCACGGTGCCCCGTGGGAGCCCCAATTTTCACGTGTGCCCCTCTGCAGTCTGTTCCCCACCCAGCAGCCAGAGAAGCCTTTGGAAAATGCCATCTCCTTGCTATAAACCTTCCAGTAAGTCCCCAGCCCTTGAACAAAATAGCCAATCCCTCTACTGTGGTCTCTGGTGCCCCCTGACTCCGTCTCTCTGACTTTATTCCCTCCCAGTCTCCCCATCACCCTCATTCCACCCACCCCACTGACCCTGGCCTTCTTTCTGCTCCTCAAATACATGAAGCTCCACCCCTGCTTAGGGCTCTCCATGAGCTGGCTACTGTCCTTGGAAAATCCTGACACCCCGGTGTTTGCCTGGCTCCTACCTTGCTGTCATGCAGAAAACAGCACAAAAACTGCCTTTCGAAGTTATTTGTCCAGATCATGAAACCTAAAGCAACTCTCTCCCTTCATCCCTCACCATGTTATCACCCTGGTGTTTTTTATTTACTTTTTTTTCTTTCCAAACTTTAAACTTTTTACTTTGTATTGGAGTATAGCCGATTAACAATGTTGTGGTCACTTCGGGTGAGACCCAAAGGGGCTCAGCCATACATATACAGGTAGCCATTCTCTGAGAAGGCAATGGCAACCCACTCCAGTACTCTTGCCTGGAAAATCCCATGGACAGAGGGGCCTGGTGGGCTGCAGTCCATGGGGTCGCTAGGAGTCGGACATGACTGAGCGATTTCACTTTCACTTTTCACTTTCCTGCATTGGAGAAGGAAATGGCAACCCACTCCAGTGTTCTTGCCTGGAGAATCCCAGGGATGGGGCAGCCTGGTGGGCTGCCGCCTCTGGGGTCGCACAGAGTCGGACACAACTGTAGCGACTTAGCAGCAGCAGCAGCAGCCATTCTCCCCCATCACCCTGTTTTATTTTTATCATAGCACCTACTACCATCTGATCTTTTTTGTTTATTTGCTTGTTGGCTATATCCTCAAAACAGGATGCAAACTCCAAGAAGACAGGG
Source organism: Bos taurus (assembly GCF_002263795.3). Taxonomy (NCBI): domain Eukaryota; kingdom Metazoa; phylum Chordata; class Mammalia; order Artiodactyla; family Bovidae; genus Bos; species Bos taurus. The sequence goes on from NC_037339.1 coordinate 30,099,790, forward strand.
ACCCTGTTTGTCCTATTTGACTCATTTCCCCAGCACCTGGAACATCATGGCACATGGCAGGCTGTCAATACCTGTAGACTGACTGAACGAAGGTTTTGCAGAAAGTTTTGGAAGCTCGTCTTATTACCAGGCACCAAATCCTCATATACACAGACTTGGAACAAGTATTTATCCAGGGCTCACTACCTGGCTAAGCACTTTACATGTGTGATTCAGTCCCTTAATCCTCACATCTGCCCTGGGAATTCTGTCATGTCATCATCCCATGTCAGAGGTTAGGGCCTGGGGCACAGATAGAAGATGTCCTTGCCCATGAGCACACACGGGGTCAGAGGATGACTGGATAGACCCTGGCAATCCACCTCCACACTCACTAAGCTGTGCTGATGACTCCAAATAAACCCAAATCCTGGGGCACAAAAACCCAGGTGGCACTAGAGGTAAAGAACGTGCCTGCCAACGGAGGCGATGTAAGAGACCCAGGTTCGATCCCTGGGTTGGGAAGATCACCTGGAGAAGGAAATGGCAACCTGCTCCAGCATTCTTGCCTAAGGAATTCTGTGGACAGAGGAGGCTGGCGGGCTACAGTCCATGGGGTCGCAGAGTCGGACACGGCTGAGCACGCACATGGTATGGGGGGACACAAAGGGACCCGGTTTCTGGAAGGTATTCCCCGTGAGGGTTTCGGTCCTCTGTGTTCTTTCTTTGATTCCGTTTGTTGAGTTCTCGTCATATTTCAGAGTCAAGAGGAAACAGAACCAGGGATTGACTTGGCAAGACTTAGGAGCGAGCCAAAGACAGAAGGTGGAGGGGGATCTGGGGTAGAACCACTGTCTCCAGTGCTCACCCACCCAGAGGGGGATCTGGGATAGAACAACTGTCTCCAGTGTTCACCCACCCATCCATGGCCACTCACCCAACACCGAACACCTCCAGGCACCATTCTGGGCGCATCTGTCAATGAAGAGGCGGCGAGAAGAGCAGAGGCACAGAGAAAGGGAGGGGTAGGAGCTGAGGATAGAACAGAAGCTCCACAGGCTCCAGAGGGAGCCCAAGAGCAGGGTTTCAGCCTGTGGGATGGCAAGTGGTGAGGTCTTGAGGCAGGAACGTGCCTGGTGTGTCTAGAAGACCAGCAGGACTGGGTCTGAGACAGGGCAGCAGGGGGCAGGGCCGGGGTCAGGGAAGAGAGAGGACTTGCAGGTGCCATGAGGTGCTGGGATTTCACTCTGAGTCAACGTGAAGCCATGGTTTGACTGACAGTTTCCGAGAGTCACTCTGGCTACTCAGGGACTGCAGGGGATGAGCATGCAAGGGGAAGACGGGCCAGGGCGGTGGTTCTGCCCCGCTAGTGGACACCCCACAGCATCTGGACACAGGTTTAGGTCATCAAGTTGGGGAGGAGGGGACTGGACAGCTGGCAGCTGGGTGAGGATCGGTCAGGGACACTGCCAACCCTCCTGCACTGCACACAGAGCCCCCCAACAGAGTTATCCAGCTCCAAACGTCAGTCGTGCCAAGGTTGAGAAATCCAGAGTTAAGGGATTACTGCAAACATCCAGGGAAGAGATTTACTCATTCAGTAGTGGCTGAGCACCTACTATGTCCGGGCAGTGTTTCAGGAACTGAAGATACAGAGACGAACAAAACAGACCAGGTCTGTGCCGTCAGGAGTCTACAGTGTGACAGTGGAAGCTCCGAACAGAGTGGAGGTGGCAGAGGGGACAACGTGACCCAGTTTTTCTCTCTTTTGAAGGTAAAAACCAACAGGATTTTCTAAGGAGCGGATGTGCAGAATAAGAGAAAGAGGAGTGGAAGGTAATCCCAAGGCTTCGTCCTGAGAATTAAGTACCGAGTTGCCATTTACTGAGGTGAGGACCATGGGAGTGGGGTGGGGTTAGGGGAGGTGATTTGAGGGTTGGGGACATCAGGAGTTTTGTTATGGATGTGCTAAGTGGAGATGGGGGAAATTGGAGATTTAAACCGGGTTTTCCTTTTTTTTAAAAGAAAGGGTCTTTTTTGGTAGGAAAAAAAATTTTTTTTTAATAATTGACTAATGTAAATAAGCACACCAAGGAATTCTGCGTAGATGTAAGAGTACATCCAGTAGATTCTCCCCCCAGGCTGAGCTCTGCTTCTTGAGAGTAGCTAACCTCCAACCCTGCAGAGGCTGGGGAGGGGCAGGATGAAGCAAGAAGAAAGTCAAATGAAGAAAGTGTTCCGAGAGACGAGCATGATCAAACCACGTCAGGGAAATACTCCCACGCCAGGAAGAAAAACTAAAAACCACCCCTTCCCCATTTCACAATGTTAGAAATTGATCTGGTACAGTCTCCCTCAATTCGGTCCACTCATCACTTCCTTATCTATTGCAGTCTCTCCACTCATTCTGATAGATAATTAAATTGGATTTTTGTACAAGATGCAAAAATGATTCATACATGCTTCCCGTCCTCATGAAGCTTTCCATCTGCTAAGGAAAATACAACATGCACAAAATCTCCTGCCACATCAAAGGAAGGAATTAATCTATCAGTACTCAGTGGGTGTCTGCTGTATTCACAGCTTGTGGCTGAAATAACACATGAGAAAGGCGAGATAAAGGCTTCTGTTTCATGGAATTTACAATCTAGTTGTGGAGCTTGGGTATAAACAGAAATGAAATACTTAGAGGAGACATAGTGGGGAATGGAAATGCTCTAAGTGTGGGAAGAAGGAGGAAGCCATTCATTTTGAAAGGCCATCTTACTGTCTTTCAGCCTGAAATGTTTCCCTTTTTGCTGGGGTTCACATATGTGTAGGGACCGAGGGTCCCAAGGAAGTTGGGGATCAAGAGGATGTGCATGAAGCAGCATCAACCTGAGCAAGTGACCCTGATGCCTACTGGCCACGGGCTGACTGTAGGAGGAAACTTTTCCCAGGAGCTCAGACTCAGGACCAGCATTCCCTAGGGCTGGTGGTGGCAGGGGAATTAGCGCCAACATGGAGCCCAGATATCTCCATGTCTCTTCCCATTTATTACCTCCCAGCTGTTATTTCCCCAGAAGTAACCAGATAAAAGCAGTTTTGCATTTGAAATGTGGAGGCTTTGGAAAAATCGATTTCCACACCAATTTCTCTCTCAGGTCTGATCTACTAACCCGAAATAGTTTTCAATTCTGCATACCCAGTATTAGAGTAGGAAATTCATGAATTTCTGCATTAATATAACCAAATCCTCATATTATAAGGAGCAAACCTCCAGTGTTCACAGGAATTCTTGGTATAAGGGGTCGATGAGCCTCAAAGGACAGTCAGGCATTTACTTTGTTTTAGCCTCTTTTCTAGAGTATAAGCCAGGTGGTAAGGTGGATTGCTGGGCAATATGCTTCAAGTCTTTGCAAAATTTTTACACCTTTTTCTATAAAAAAATCTTAGGCAATTTTTAAGATAAATGTGTGTAACTTGAGAAGAGATCAAAGAAACCATATATTTTCTTTTTGTACTAATTCCTGAAATACTGTTTCAGGAAGCCTCAAGAGACCTCAGAAGGAAGATAGAAGGATAAAGTACTTTTTCAAAAAGTTTACTTCTTCTATTTCTACTTGTCTTCTTTTTCAAGTCAGTTTGATTTTTAGTGACAGTGCATGCTTAGTAGCTCAGTCGCGTCTGACACTTTCTGACCCCATGGACTATAGCCCACCAGGCTCCTCTGTTCATGGGGTTCTCCAGGCAAGAATACTAGAGTGAGTTGCCATTTCCTTCTCCAGGGGATCTTCCTGACTGTAGGATCAAATCCAGGTCTCTTGCATTGCAGGTGAATTCTTTGTCATCTGAGCCACCAGGGAAGCCCTTAGTGACAGTAAGATATCTCAATTATCTGTTCTGTCAATACCTCACCAAAGGAAGGCAAACATAATCATTTTGCTTTGGTATAAATAAATATGGGAATAGGTTATTTTTTTCAAACAGGCAGGAACCATATAAAGTTAGAAATCCCTATCAGGTCTGGAAGGATTGCAAGGTCATTATCAGGAAAATTCCTTCAAGCCCATTTCCTTAACAAACAGTAAGAAAAAGACCTGGGTTTTTGTTTTTCACCTGTGAGGGGCCATCCCATTCTTTGAGTAAGGTCCTACACTGGGAAATACAAAGAATCAATTGACTTCTTATGAATGTGATTTTTCTTACCTGACACATTTTCCATAAATTAGGACAACGATGCTGGGTTTTTAGACTAAAGGACCCAGCTCAATATGTCTGTCTGCGGAAGAGGAAATGAAGCATCGGCTTCGAGCCTCCATTAGGAAGATGACTTACAATGGGCAGCTGGATCCTGGCTGAACCGATTCAGACCCTGTGGTGAAAGCCTTGAAGACCGTCTTCAAAGTCATAGAGCGTTACCGAGCCCCTGCCAACCCCCATCAGGGTGTATGCTCAGTCATGTCTAACTCTCTTTGACCCTATGGACTGTATCCCGCCAGGCTCCTCTGTCCAAGGGCTTCTCCAGGCAAGAATACTGGGGTGGGTTGCCATGCCCTCCTCGAGGGGATCTTTCTGTCCAAGGGATCAAAGCTGTGTCTCCTGCATCTCCTGCATTGGTAGGTAGATTCTTAACCCCTGAGCCACCTGGGAAGCCATACCAGAAACAACATGAACAACACAGATGTCCACAGATGCACATTTTGAGCATAATTTCAGGGTTTTCAAACTTTCCCACCCTGGAGATGCAGACCATGAAAACACATATATCAGTTCTGAGATCAGGATCACATCTCTCTAAGATTCATCTCCGTTGTGAAGTGGTGTGGGTTAATGACACCTCACTCATCTATTGATTTTGAAGATTACATGAACAGATGTATCTGAACCTCTCTGGGCTTCCTCATTGGCTCAGTGGTAAAGAACCCCCCTGCCAATGCGGGAGACAGACAAGGGTCTAATCCCTGGGACAGGAAGATCCCCTGGAGGAGCACATGGCAATCCACTCCAGTATTCTTGTCTGGAGAATCCCACGAACAGAGGAGCCTGGCGGGCTACAGTCCATGGGGTCACAAAAGAGTCAAACACGACTTAGCGACTAAACAACAACGATATGAAGCTCTCAGTGCAATGCCTTGCCCATAACAAAAGCTGGTCATCGTTATCTGTTAGTTTCTCACCTGGGCTATGAGATTAAGATTCCCTGGTCAAAAAAAATAATACAGGTACTTTATAGTTTATCTCTATCAATTTTTAAAAACCTAAATGGTAGGTTTTACAGAGTAGCAGTTAAGAGCATGAGTTTGTTTTTCAGCGTCCATAAGTTACTTGAAAAGAGCTTGACACTGAGAATGGAAACATGAGTTTGGATGAGTTGAAGCCTTAACTCTCAGAGTGTTAAGTTGCTCTAATAGAAAATTCAGCCTCAGGGGGTGGTCAGCTGGAAACATATCAGAAAGCTGTCGGCTGTTCACATCTCCAGCATCACCTGAGGCTTTGTGAATTAAGATAGTGAATGTCAGAAATGAGTTTTTAATTGGCAAAAATGAGAGACTTGTTAGTTTACATGATGAATGTCAGAAATAGACTCGATGGTAGAATTAAAGGTATTCCAGTTTGGAAGGCTGGGTAAAAACCTGTATAGGTGCTCCCAATCCACGCTATAGTGTCCAGTACAGCCAGGGGTCATGTCCATAGGGATGGCCCTGAGGCCAAAGACGGTCCTGTGAGCTGCCACTGGTTAAAATTTCTGCTTGCCTAATGCCAACTCAATGGACAGGAGCTTGAGCAAACTCCAGGAGATAGTGGAGGTCAGGGAACCACTATACTTCAAGTGCTTTCAAATGCTTCCAACAGAACTTTAATAAAAGTCTGTACTTATGTCCAGATTTGGCCTGATAATTGTTTTCTTAATAACATGATAATGGGGTCTGAGGATATAGCTAACTCTCACCCACCTTAAATATCTCAGTGACATCATAAACACAAATTACTGGAGTGGTGCTCAGCCCTGTTGGATAAATTCAATTAACAATAGTTGGGTTTTTTTTTTTTTTTACCCCCACTGTGAGACCTGTGGGATCTTAGTTCCCCAACAAAGTTGAATCCAGGGGCCTGGTAGTGAAAGTGCAAAGTCCTAACCACTGGACCACCAGGGAATTCCCCATAATAGCTTTAAGATAAGATAGACAAATTTGACTCCCAGATGTGCTCCTCTCTAGTCATTTATCCTTGGGCAGATGTCCTCACCTGTGGGTCATTAAAGGATTGAATAAGATCAGGCCTGCAGAGCACATGCACAGCCCCTGGCTCACAGTGAGAGAGTGATAAAGACGTCGTCAAGGTGATGATCAGGTAGTTAGGGATTCTCATTTCTCCTTATTATAAGTAGCTTTCCAGTGTCTTTTGATGCTTATTTCTCATGACAATTTTACACACAACCATAAGTTGAAACTGCCCCCTCTTGGGCTTTTGTGACCCATTATACTCCAGGCTTCCCTGCTGGCTCAGACGGTAAAGAATCCGCCTGCAATACGAAAGACCTGGATTTGATCCCTGGGTCGGGAAGATCCCCAGGAGAAGGGAATGGCTACCCACTCCAGTGTTCTTGCCTGAAGAATCTCATGGACAGAGGAGCCTGGTGGGCTACAGTTCATAGGGTTGCAAAGAGTCAGACACGACTGAGCGAGTAACACCTATACTTTGCTCTGATGCTTCTTCTACCCCTTCAAGTCTTTAAGATTCCCACTGGGATGAACATCCCTTGAGGGCAGGGGTCTTGTCTCTTAGTCACTGCTGATGCCCAGCACCTAGACTCAGACCTGGAATGTGGTGGGCAATGACAGGGACCTAATTGAACTGTGTGTCTTCTTTCATCCAAGCTCAAAACCAGGAGCTCTTTATTCTCCCTCTCCATTCCCTGCTCTCATTTCACCATCCATGGATTCCATTTTTTTATTCATAATGTTACATCTTCCAGCCCCTCAGCTATCATCTTAGTCCAGGTGCCATCTCACCTTTAGACCATTGACACCCTTGTGTGTGTGTGTGTGCTCAGTTTTGTCTGACTCCGTATGACCCTATGGACTGCAGCCCACCAGGCTCCTCTGCCCATGAGATTCTCCAGGCAAGAATACTGGAGTGGGTTGCCATGCCCTCTTCCAGGGGATCTTCCCAACCCAGGGATTGAACCTGAGTCTCTTACGTCTACCTTCCCTGGAAGGCAGGTTCTTTTACCACTAGCACCACCTGGGAAGCCCATTAACATCCTTAAGCTAAGCTAAGCTAAGTCACTTCAGTCGTGTTTGACTCTGTGCGACCCCATAGACAGCAGCCCACCACGCTCCCCCGTCCCTGGGATTCTCCAGGCAAGAACACTGGAGTGGGTTGCCATTTTCTTCTCCAATGCATGAAAGTGAAAAGTGAAAGTGAAATTGCTCAGTCATGTCTGACGTCAGCAACACCATGGACTGCAGCCTACCAGGCTCCTCTGTCCATGGGATTTTCCAGGCAAGAATACTCGAGTGGGATGCCATTGCCTTCTCCATTGACATCCTTACCTACTGATTATTTCCAGCTTGTTTCTCCTCCCATGTCTGGCTGGTTCTTTTTTCAAGTTGTCTTCTACAAACCAGCCAGATTATTCTATTAAAACTCTGCACAAGTCATCATTCCCTCTCTCTCTCTCTCCTAAACAAACAAACAAACAAACCCTTTTTCAACAACTCTCTGAGATCATCCAGACCCCACAGAGTTTCTGGCAACTGAGTCTCCACGACCTAACCCATGGACCTTCCTTTCAGGAAATCTTTCTCTCTGGTCACAATGGTTTACTCATTATCTCTGCTGATTCCCTGTGTTCACAGACTAATGTCTCTCAAACATATCCACTATAGACTCCTTAACTACAGAGGAGGGTGACTCAAGTACAAAGAAGGAGATGTTGCTTTCAAAATGTGTGTCTTATGTTAAGAACTCACACAAAAGTGTGCATTCCTAACATAATATATCCATCCATGTTTGTCTTAATATATAAACATCTTAGATCATAGCTACTCTGTAAAACTAGATGAGTCCAATCTCCAGGGTCTGGTAAGACGTACCCAGGTAAGCTGATGGTTTGTGGATCCTTCTAGTTCACCACAGAGCAGAGCACCATTTCCCCCAACAAACCCACAGTCAGTCCTCCTGGGTTCCCTCCTCCCTACCGTGACTATCTGGGACGGCAGTCACCACCTCCTCTTTGATCCTACCCACTATAGCTTAAACTATGGACCACCTTTTCATAAACAATTCTGTTCCCCCAATTAAAAGGTAGGCTCTTGGAGACTAAGAGTCTCTGTTACACCAGTATCTATTCCCTGGGTGTTGCATGAAGCTCTAAGTGTAAATGGCTCTCAGCAACGTCTTCTGTATTCCTCAAATGCTTTAAAGTGTCTCTTAACATTTTCATTTTATATTGATTTTTTTCTCTCTTCTCTTTTCTTTCTCTCCTGTCTTTTGATGGCATTTCTTTCCTCCTTTCTCCTGTTTCATGTCTGAATGAATCAAACACTGACATCTCTCAATGGTAGGAGTTTTTCTGTGCCATGCTTTCAAATGCTTCCAACAGAACAATAAACAGAGTGAAAAGAATAACGAAGAATGGCTTATATATGTATTTGTTTGTTTGTTTTTAGCATTTTATCAAAGTCAGGCCCTGTGCTCAGAGATTTATTTGACTTGTTTCATGATAACATGCCTGTTGAGAATCCCTTACTAAGGAAAGGTGGAACATTCCAGAAAACAACTCTCAGCTTCCTGGAGACCCACTTCCTGTCTTAGTAACAGCCCCACCACATGTAAGAATGAAGGCAGAGAACTCATGAGAGGAAAGGCTTTGAAACAGAGGGTTAACATGAGACGAGGGTCACTCATTAACTCTGCTCTCTGTGGTCCCCATTAACCAGGTGATCGAAAGGGTGACAGAAAGGGTGTGTCAGCTAAATCACAGAACACTGTTGTGGTTGTCTTCCTCTTATTGGGCACGCACGCATGCACACACACACACACACACACACACTTCCCTCCAACCCTCCCCCCGCCCCGCCCAGCCTTTTTCAGAGGCTGTAAATAACAAGCCTCTCCAGCCTCATGGCATCAGTCATGTAAGCAACACTCTTTTCATCTGTCACTGGCTGGGTGCATCAGTGAGTATATAACTGGGGTAGGGGAGGGAGGCTGTGTGCCCGCTGGGCATGGTCTCCTGGCTCCAGGTGAGAATCGACCTTTCTAGTTGATGATGTGGCCACGTCCAGGTGGCCATAGCATTGATGATGAGAACCCGAACGTATAAATACAGAATCAAGTAATCACACACCAAATCATTTTTTTCCCCTCTTGTTGACTGGCTGAGCAGTTATTAGTTGGAATTCTGAGAAGTCTTGTGTTTCTTTTCATTATGTTTATGGTTTCCAGTCTATTAATAGCAAGTCCATTCTTTGCAGCAAACTTCTTCAACCATTAAGGCCAATTTCCATTAAAAATTGTTTTCAAAAATTATCCAAAGGGAGACAGAGTTGTTGCTTTTCCATAGATAGAACTTTCTGATTTCTTTGAAGTCTGTGCTGACTTCTTTAGGCAAGCGGGAATGTGCCAATTTGAGGGGCTGTGGTAAATTTTAATACATTTGCTCTGTACAGTCAATCTGCACTACCTATCAGCCCAGCATTGAAACGTTTAGGCCAGGATAACAAGAAAAAAGGAGGATAAACCTCCCCTGGGACTCTGGTCTATTGGTGTGCCAAGCCAAGTTTTTAATTTGGAGAGCAATTCTGCAGAAATAAACAGAAACTGCTACCTAAACATTTTAATAAGAATAAGCCCCCAAGCCAATATGCAATCGAGTGCACTGCTTTCTAGTAATTTCATTTATACAACAGCTCCACAAGCTGTTTTGCTCTCCATATTCAGATAACCCTCGCCTCTAGGGTGACCGGAAAAATGATATTTTAATCATGCGCCACATCTGTGATCAGAAATACTTAATGAAACACTCTGATGATCGTATGGTAACAAGCTTCAAAGAACTCTTTCCCAGATTTAGGCAGGATCCCTTTGCTTCTTGTGACAATTTTAGCAGTGTATTTTTCAGTATCCTCTGCAGGAATCATTACCCGGAGACATGTGCTTGGGATGAGGTCCAGCAGTTTTTTTCAGTTGGGGGATTTTGCTAGCACCCACAGAACCTCGGGATCAGTGCTGTCCAATAGAAATACAATGCAAGTTGCACATGTAATTAAAAATTTTGTCATTATATTAAGAAAAGTAGAAAGAAATAGGTGAAATTAATTTTACTAATACATTTTATGTAACACAACATATTAACAATATTGGGCTTCCCAGGTGATGCAGTGGTAAAGAATCTGCCTGCCAGTGCAGGAAGCACAGGAGATGAAGGTTTGAGCCCTGAGCTGGGAAGAGTCCCTGGAGGATGGCATGGCAACCCACTCCTGTATTCTTGACTGGAGAATCCCATGGACAGAGGAGCCTGGTGGGCTACAGTCCATGGAGTCACAAAGAGTAGGACATGACTGAAGCAACTTAGTGTCAACAGCATCCACAAGATTATTGTTTTGATGTGTGAAAGTGAAAGGGTTAGTTGTTCAGTCCTGTCCAACTCTGAGACCCCACAGACTGTAGCCCACCAGGCTCCTCTGCCCATGGAATTCTCCAGGGAAGAATACTGGAATGGGTTGCCATTTCCTTCTCTTTCTGACTTACTTCACTATGTACACCAGGCTCTAGGTTCATCCATCTCACTAGAACTGACTCAAATTCGCCCCTTTTACAGCTGAGTAATATTCCATTGTATATATGCACCACATCATCTTTAACCATTCACGGTCAATGGACATCTATGGTGTTTCCATGTCTTGGCTATTGTATATAGTGCTGCAATGAAAGGTATGTGATTTTAAGCCATAAAATGTGTGGGATTTCATTATGCCACAATAGAAAATGAATACAATAACATCCCAATAATAAATATAACAATAATAGATCATAGTATTCAGCACTTACTATGTGCTAAACATAATCAATTGCTTTATCTCATTATTCCTCACAGCACCTCCTAAGTCTGGCACTGTTATTACCCCAATTTAGCACATGCAAAAGCTGAGGCTCAGGACTGAGGATGTGGGGGCAGGGGTCCAGCCCAGGGCTGGAACTCTGAAGAGTCTGGTCACTATGCCACACTGCCTCCTATTCAGAGAGGGGCCCCTCATGGAAGGACTGATGCTGAAGATGAAGCTCCAAGTCTGTAGCCACCCGATGCAAAGAGCAGACTCATTGGAAAAGACCCTGATGCTGGGAAAGATTGAGAAAAAGAGGAGAAGGGCATGACAGAGGAAGAGATGGTTGGATGGCATCATCCAACTCAATGGATATGAGTTTGAGCAAACCCCGGTAGATAGTGAAGGGCAATGAAGCCTGGCGTGCTGCAGTCCATGGGGCCCCAAAGACTGAGCACAGCACAATATTCAAGAGCTGATGATTTAGTGGGGGCCAGTGGTGCAGACTAAGAAACAGCTTGCCATTGTGGTGTGAATTTGCTGCAATTGAGACATGCACAGGGTGCTATGGAGGGTCGGGGGCAACATTAGACCAATCTGGAGTTAGGGAAGGCATCTTGGAAAAGGCAGTCTTCAGTTGTGTCTTATTCATTTGTTTAGTGGTATTTATTTGCTCCTTAAAATTTTCCAAATAATATGTAAAAATATAAATAAGAGAGTAAAAAACATATCCGAAATCTCTTCACCCAGAGATACTCACAGTTGACCATTGGTGACCTTCCAGGAGTGTGTGTGTGTGTGTGTGTGTAGATAGCATATTTTTTATTATCATCATTAAGGTTGAGGAAAACAGCGCCTAGTTATTCAACTGTAGCAGTATACCCACCCAAAACTCAACCACCAGCCTCAAACATATGTCTGCATTTTATTTTAGGAAAACATAAACTGGGTCACAAAATGCCTTCAGAAAGCAGGATAAGTCACGAAACACACAGAAGGGATCTGAATTTGCAAATGTGGGGCCTCGGCCTTGTTCAGAGGCTGAGGCTGATGTGAAAATTTCCTCTTCCAGGAAAAGCGAGGTTCACTCAAGCTGCAAAGCCCAGCAGGTCATTAGATTTACAGCCTCTTTTAAATGGCTTCTAGGTATCGATTAGCTGAGCACACCCACCCGGAATTCAGCAGAGACTCAAGGGATGAGAAGGAGAGGGGAGATGGTGGTAGTGACGGTCTTGATGTAGTTTTCAAAGTCACTTCCGAAAAGGGCGATGAAGAAATAGTTGAGTATCCCAGCGAGGGACATGGCAAATAGGAACAGGATAATGCGTTTCCCAAATATGTAACCAGGCGTGCTGGAAAGGAAGGAGAGAGAAAATTGGAGAAGAGCACAAGTGACGCCAATTTAACACGAAATATTATCGCTTTGAAATACATGGGGTTCAAAGGATACCTGGAGAAGGAAATGGAAACCCACTCCAGTATTCATGCCTGGAAAATCCCATGGACCGAGGAGCCTGGTGGGCTACAATCCATGGGGTCGTAAAGAGTCAGACACGACTGAGCGACTCGTGTGTGTGTGTGTGTGTGTGTGTGTGTGTGTGTGTGTGAAAGGATACCTCCTTTTACTCAAGAATGCTCCATTTACTTCATATGAAGGATGGACATGTCTTAGCTGCTGCTGCTGCTGCTAAGTTGCTTCAGTCGTGTTCAACTCTGTGCGACTCCATAGATGGCAGCCAACCAGGCTCCCTGGTCCCTGGGATTCTCCAGACAAGAACACTAGAGTGGGTGTCTTAGCTAGTATTAGTCATTGAATCTAGTTCAGAACCAAGCAAAAAGAGCCTTAAACCCATCACCATCAGGGCTCTGCTCTCTGGTTTCTCTGTGCCCTGGGAATGCCAGCTCCTGGATGGAGTGAAGGTGGTGGCTTCCGCTGGTAGCCGAGGTTCTGACCGGGCGTTAGGAACCCATGGATTCACGAAGACCCTCTCAGGAGTGCCTGTAAGAGCCATGCTGGCAGCTGTGTGTAATGTGGATTTTCAGTGCCTCTGTGTGGGAAGGGATGGTATACATGAACCAAGAAGCCTGTTGGATTCTAAGAGATGCTCTCGCATCCAAGGGCTCAGTCTCCTGAGGCTGCCTGGGAATAACTCAAGTTCCCACTAATGAGAGCTGGCCTCCAGGGCTGGAAGGCGAGCCCTTACATATGAAGTGAATCAAGGAAGGGAGACTTTTTGGTACTGGATGATTTCGTCTCCTTCTCTCACAGGCTCTAAATCCTGCACTGCTTGCACAGAGCACCCACTGGGGTCAGGGGGCATCTCTCCAGTGACACGTGACCACACCGCTGTGTTCAGCAGCTGCCCTGGTTCCCCTCCTCTGTAGCATCCTTCTGTGATGGCTCTGGATGGTTAATTCCTGCAGCACTGGTATGTTTTGAAAGTTCAGCCAAGTGGGACACCAAGTGAAAAGTGAAAGTGTTACTTGCTCAGTTGTGTTGTACTCTTTGCAACCTGATGGACTGTAGTTCACCAGGCAAGAATACTGGAGTGGGGTGCCATGCCCTTCTCCAGAGGATTCTTCCCGAACCAGGGATCGAACCCAGTTTTGCAGGAGGATTCTTTACTGTCTGAGCCACCAGGGAAGCCCCTTGGATCACCAAGGCTGTTAGTTGCTGAGGCTGTTAGTAAAGACCCCAGCAAGGGGACTCCTTGGCACTCAGGAGGGCTCCCCAAGAACAGCCAACTCATCTAAACAGGGGCCTTAAGGCTGCCAGGCCCTTGCTTGCTATAATCTAGAGGGTACAATGTGGTATCCATAGGTTCAATGTTAGAAATTTTATCTTATTGAAAGGGATCCCAAAGGTTCATGATGCAACTCCTAGTTTTCCTGTGTCAAGAGTTTGAAAATAGTTTCACAGCTGAGTATCAACCTCCTCACTCCTCACGGTGCTCCATGGACCAGCAGCACAGGACCTTGTTGGAAATGCAGATGCCCAGGTCCACTGGATCAGAACCCACACTGTGGACAAGCTCCCCCTGGGACTTGCAGGCACAGCAGGATCTGAGAGGCACCCCCAGTTGACAGCTCCCTGCTCCTTGGCCAGTGTGTTCCTCTCTCCTTGGTTTCCTGCTTACAGTCCTGCTCATGAAGTGACCCATTCTAGCTCTTTGTTAGGGAAAAAAGCGTGGTCCCCAAGAGAGCATTCTGAGCAGAACTGTGTGTGTGCCCTGCCCCCACATCCATATGGTGTAGGCCTAAACCCGTACCTTAGATGACTGCATTTAGAAAGAGGGTCTTTAAAGAGGTGATACTGGTAAAATGCGAACACTAGGTAGACCCTAACTCACTATAACCAGTGTTCTTATAAAAAGAGAAGGTCAGGGACTTCTCTGGTGGTCTAGTGGTTAAGACTCCATGCTTTCCAATGAAGGAAACTCGAAGCAAGGTGAAAAGACAGCCTTCAGAATGGGAGAAAATAATATCAAATGAAGCAACTGACAAAGAATTAATTTCAAAAATATATAAGCAACTCCTGTAGCTCAGTTCCAGAAAAATAAGCGACCCAATCAAAAAATGGGCCAAAGCACTAGAAGACATTTCTCCAAAGAAGACATACAGATGATTAGCAAATACATGAAAAGATGCTCAACATCACTCATTATCAGAGAAATGCAAATCAAAACCACAATGAGGTACCATCTCACGCTGGTCAGAATGGCTGTTATCAAAAAGTCTACAAACAATAAATGCTGGAGAGGGTGTGGAGAAAAGGGAACCTTCTTACACTGTTGGTGGGAATACAAACTAGTACAGCCACTATGGAGAACAGTGTGGAGATTCCTTAAAAAACTGGAAATAGAACTGCCTTATGAACCAGCAATCCCACTGCTGAGCATACACACCAAGGAAACCAGAATTGAAAGAGACACATGTACCCCAATGTTCATCACAGCACTGTTTCTAATAGCCAGGATATGGAAGCAACCTAGATGTCCATCAGCAGATGAATGGATAAGAAAGCCGTGGTACATATACACAATGGAGTATTACTCAGCCATTAAAAAGAATACATTTGAATCAGTTCTAATGAGGTGGATGAAACTGGAGCCCATTATACAGAGTGAAGTAAGTCAGAAAGAAAAACACCAATACAGTGTATTAACACATATATATGGAATTTAGAAAGATGGTAATTTGATGACCCTATATGCGAGACAGCAAAAGAGACACAGATGCAAAGAATAGACTTTTGGACTCTGTGGGAGAAGGCAAGGGTAGGATGATTTGAGAGAATAGCATTGAAACATGTATATTATCATATGTGAAATAGATCACCAGTCTAGGTTCAATGCATGAGACAGGATGGTCAGGGCTGGTACACTGGGATGACCCAGAGAGATGGGATGGGGAGGGTGGTGGGAGAGGGGTTCAGGACGGGGAACACATGTACACCCATGGCCGATTCATATCAATGTATAGCAAAAACCACCACAATATTGTAAAGTAATTAGCCTCCAATTAAAATAAAAAAAAAAATAACAGAAAAAAAAAAAAAAAGACTTCGTGCTTTCAATGCAGGGGGTGCAAGTTTGATCCCTGGTCAGGCGAGCTGGGATCTCACGCAGCCAATAAAAGTGATTTTATAATTTTTTTAAAGAGAAGGTTAGCAGGGTTTCCCTGGTAGCTCAGTGGTAAAGAATCCACCTGCAAGTGCAGGGGACATGGGTTTGATCCCTGATCTGGGAAGATGCCACATGCTGTGGAGTAACTAACCCTATGTGTCACAGCTATTCAAGCCCGTGCTCTAGAGCCCAGGAGCCACAGCTACTGAGCCCAAGCACCGCACCTACTGAAGCCCACACACCCTAGAGCTGAACTGAGCTCCAGAATAAGAAAAGTCACCGCAATGAGAAGCCCACGCACCACAGCTAGAGAGTAACCCCTGCTCCCACCTAGAGAAAAACCTGTGAAGCAACAAAGACTCAGCACAGCCAAAAATAAATAATACCTTTTAAAAAATGTTTTACAGAGAAGGTTACGACATAGACACACACAGTGGGAAGACCCTTGAGGACATAGGGAGAAGACGGCCAAGTACGAGCCAAGGAGAGAGACCTCAGGAAAGAACAACCCTGCCATTGTCTTGATTTTGGGCTGCCAGTCTCCAGAACGATAAGAAAAGACATATCTGTTATTTAAACACCCTGGTCTGCATGGAGCACTTTGTTCTTGCAGCCTCAAAGACAAATACGAGAATTACCTGCTAATGTTGGTAAAGAAGTGGAAAGAGAGTAAAGGAGTCTATTTTTTTTTTTAAGCCAGAGAATAGAGGCTTCATAGAAATTAAATTGTTAAAAGTCAAATATTGTAGTGAGTCAGATTTATCACATGAATGAGGCCACCATATGTTCATTACAGAAAGGAGGGGAAGTGATTTGTGAAGCTATTTCAGAACCTGTTCAAGATAAATCTGCGGTGAAGGATGAAACAGGAGTGCCTCCCGATGAAATAGTGGTGTTCTTGGTCTGGGCAGGATGTTTCTAAGGACTCGAGGTGTAGCGCCCTCAAGGAGGCGCTTCTCTGGGTCTTTAACTCTTCCCAGACATCTTCTCCAAGGATGTCACTGCCTTTGTTGCCGCTGAAGAGGGCTCTCTGATCACTTCTCGGCCTTTTGGCTAAGATCAAGTGAAGGAGGAGGCTCTCTGAACTGGGCGGCCTTATCCACCACAAAGTAAAAGTGAAGTTGCTCAGTTGTGTCTGACTCTTCTCAACCCATGGAATGCAGCCCACAAGGCTCCTCTGTCCGTGGGATTCTCCAGGCAAGAATACTGGAGTGGGTAGCCTTTCCCTTCTCCAGGGGATCTTCCCAACCCAGAGATTGAACCCAGGTCTCCCACACTGCAGGCAGATTCTTCACCAGCTGAGCCACAAGGGAAGCCCAAGAATCTGGGTAGCCTTTCCCTTCTCCAGGGGATCTTCCCAACCCAGAGATTGAACCCAGGTCTCCCACACTGCAGGCAGATTCTTCACCAGCTGAGCCACAAGGGAAGCCCAAGAATCTGGGTAGCCTATCCCTTCTCCAGCAGATCTTCCCAATCCAGGAATCAAACAGGGGTGGGGGGAGGGCGCTATTGTGAGACATGGAGAGGGACAAGAAGTGGAATAGTTGGGTGGGCGCTGGGGCCAGCACGCGGGCAGCAGCCCTGGCAGCATCTTCCCCACCCTTGGAACCCATCAGCGATTCTGATTGCTCCAGAACTGGTGGCAAACTGTAACTCGAAACTTTCTTCTCTAAGTATCATCATTTACTTTACTAAAACCCAGCTTTCCCAACCCAGGTCTAAGGAGAGGACAGTCGTCGCCTACACTGCCTCTGTCCGCCACCGGCAGACGTGTCTGACCTTCTCAACGTTCTTTCCGCAGGTCCCTGATGTCTGTTACTCAAGAGAACTTATCACCAGGTGCAAGCTTTAGTTCTCCTTCCCCTAGGCAAACAATGGCGTGCTTCACTCGCAGCAGGCTTTGGGAAGCCAGACAGGGGGATGTAATTCAAGGCCCAGATGCAGCAGGGTGGGAGTAGAGGCTGTGGTTTTGCAAGGCATGCTTTTAAAGCATCCTTTGGGAGCCCAGCACCACGTGGAGGAATTTTTTTTTTTTAATGGAAAAACTAGTCAAGGCCCCTAGCTGTATTTCCAGAACCAGCAAAGTTCAGGGAGGAAAAAGGATGAGGGATTGAAGTCGCCCTCCCCTTCCAACCCCTCGTGGTCCCTCCCGGTCAGCGGAATATTGAATGACCACTCTTCCGGCTGGAAAGTGCCACTCCCTCCGTGGTTCTTACGCCGTCCCAGCGGCCTACCTCTGAGTTCTCTCCCCGAGGTAGCCGACAAAGTACTTCTGCCTCACGAACAGGTACATCAGCCCAGCAAAGGCAGCAGGAACTAAGAGGAGAAAGGACAACACCCGTGTTAGCGTCCTAGACGCCAAAACTAAGTGAACCCAGTACTAATACAGCCAATAGGTGATCAGTGTTGGTTGCAAAATCGAGCAGAGGCCTCAGCTTCTGCCAGTCAGGGCTGAAGTTCAGCAAAGAGCCAGGGACAGGAAGCATCCTGAGAGCCTTAAGAATAGTCACGCTACCTCATGTTGGCATCACAGTGTCGTTTCATACAAAGTCTTTTCATACCCGTCATCTAATCTGAATCCTTTTCACATGACTGGTACCATCACTTTCTTTATTATGTATTTATTGTGTTTTTGGCTGTGCCGGGTCTTCCTTGCTGTACCTGGACTTTCTCTAGTTACAGCGAGTGGGGATTCCTCTCTAGTTGCAGTGAATGGGCTTCTCATCGTGGTGGCTTCTCATGTTTCAGGCACACGAATTGAGGCACACAGTCTTACTTGCCCTGCAGCGTGCTGGATCTTCCTGGAGCAGGGATCAAACCTGTGCCCCCTGCACTGGCAGGCGCATCCTTAGCCACTGAACCACCAGGGAAGTCTTGGTATGGTCTTTTCTATTTCCAGATGTGGAAACATGGATTCCAGCAGTCAAGGGACTTGTGTAAGATTGTCAGCTGGTAGGTGCGCGTACATGTGTGTGTGTGTAGGAGGAAAGCTAGACTTGCTCCCGAGCCCTGCCCTGAAGCTGGTCCTTACAAAGTACACCCTTCACCTGTGGATCTCCGGGAATCCTGATGCTCAACGTTTTCTGAACAATTGCTACGGTTTAGGAAAGATCTCCAGGGAAAGAAATGCCCTTTGCATTCCAACACTGTGAGAAATACACACAAGTTAAACAGCCCCATGGAGTCCTAAGCGCTTGGAGCCAAGAGATGGAAACCCAGCCCCACCAGGACTGTTACAATCAGGAGCTAATGCTTAACTCATTCCATTAATACATTTGACAAAGGGCTGATTACACTTTTCCTACCTATCAGGAATTACTATGAGGGTGAAACAGAAGTACGCCCCCCCTCCTCCCCAGCGTTATTCAAATACCAAATAAAGCGCATTAACTGAGCACTTATGTGTCAGGTAGCACTCCAGGCACTTTGGGTACTCGGGTCTCCAATCCTCTCTTCTCTGATGGTTCCAAAGTTGTGACAACTCACAGCTGTCTTGGACAAGGATTTTCCTGGTTGGTCCCTTCCAGATGGCTCTGAGCTAACTTATTGGCCCACCTTTCTGTCACCAGGAACTGAACTGAACATGAGCTGATAGAAATCAGGGTGCAAAGTGACTGAACTCACTGCCCGTATTTGGGGGTTGGTGCCTGCCCCTGGCGTGGACCTGAGCTGCTTGAAACACCAGGAGGAATGTCGTGCGTTCAAAACCAGGCCCTAAAATTCTCGGGTTTGAGCAGGTTCCCCTGAAGTTTGGGCTCCTTCTCTGTAATGTGGTGGGTTTAGGCTGGTGTTCCTTTCATCTGAAAAATTATCCAATCTACCATATTTATAGGAAATGACTATTACACTGAACAGGAGTGACTGACCGTTTTTCTCCTGGCAATGCCAACACTTGTTTTGGCAGAAAATGCTTACTTCCAGGCCCTGAAACCTTTTTCAACTCCCTTTATCCAACCAGAATAACTCCAGATTCATCTCTATCAAGTATCATCTAAGAAGACATAAAAGGAATCATAACTCCTACTCTAAGTGTAGTTTGGCTTCATTTTCCAGGTGATGCCAGACATGTTTCTTATTTAACTGAGGATAGAAAGTGGGAGATTAAGACACGTTTCCTGACAGCCTTATGGATCACGTCGTGCTCCTGAAGTGGTTTATGCTCCCAGCCTTCACCTCTCTCCTCTCTCATTGCACCTGATTCTCTTCCTTCATGGCGTGTCTCACTCTTGGCAACGAACTTATCCATTCATTTATTTTCTGTGGTCCATCTGCTGTGTGCTTCGCCACTATCTCTGTCTTATTTACTGCTGTGTATCCAGGGAACAGGGCTTAGCACATAGTAGGTGTTCAGTGTATATTTTTATGGAAATGAATAAAGTAAGAGGACACATGTGAAAAACTCAGGATTTATCCTGAAACCCCTGGGAGTCCGTCCCGGCTGGTTACCCACCAGCTGAGCAACCTTGAATAAGTCACTTATCTCCCTGAATCAAAGGGTCCTCAAAAGTAACAACAGGGGGCAACAGTGTCCACTTTACCTACTTTATTGCGTGAGTGACCACAATAAGGATGAAATCATCTCTCACAGGACACTGGCAGCCTTTTCTCTCGCACGGCTGGGCCACAGCGTGGAAGCCGGCCAGGTCACACCAGACCTTCAGCAGACACAAGGCCAGTCTCCAAAGAGGACCAAAAATACCACTCGGTTTCCACTTAATTTTAAATCAGTTCTGGGAATCCAACTTGCTGAAGTCAAGACTGTGGGCTGCTGGAGACCAGGGAGGCTGGAGACCTCGACCCATGCCGGAAGGAGGAGCACCATGCAGAAGGCAATGAGCAGTCAGCCAGATGACGGTCGCCCAGAACAGACACCTCACGCTCTCATTCAGAATGCCCTTGTGTCTGAGCTCATGCTGCTTAAGGCTTCTGAGTCACATTTAGCCTGAAACCACCCTTGTCAGCGCAGCCGCTCTCAACCAGCCACCGGGGAGCCAGCATTAGCGATGCATTGCCGCCGGGCCCCGCGCCGGCACCCCGCCCGCTGGCTCACAACCTCCAGAGGGTCTCACCTCTCCAGAGCTTTGCAGACTGGAGCTGGAGGGCAGACAAAGTCTTTTCAACAAAAATGCCTGCACTCGCACCTCTTGGTGACACACATTTTGGAGCGAGCACACACAAGGAGAAAAGCCCAGGTTACCTTGGCTGCAGAGAAGCCCGGCGCTCCAGAGCATGACGAGGAAGGTGGGGTAGGCATCCACACAGTTCTGGCTGCAGAATAAATAAACAAGGGGAAAAAATCAGAGGACGCAGTTTAGTCTGAAAATTACCTGAAACCCCAAATAATAATCACTGTCTTGCAAGGCAGGCTTCCCAGGTGGCCCTAGTGGTAAAGAACCCGCCTACCATGCAAGAGACATAAGAGATGCGGATTCAATCCCTGGGTCAGGAAGATCCCCGGCAGGAGGGCATGGCAACCCACTCTGGTATTCTTGCCTGGAGCCTAGCAGACATGGACAGAAGAGCCTGGCAGGCTGTAGTTCATAGGGTCACACAGAGTCAGACACTACAGGTGACTTGGCACACACGCGCTCACGTCTCACAAGGCATGGACTCCATTCATAATTCCTCTCACCTCCAGAAACAGACAGCAGGTAGAGCAGACACAAGCTTGGAATCCATCTACTCCCTTCCCCGGTGAAGCCATTTCTTGATGGATTCTCCTTGGCAGGGGTCCTGCTCCCGGCTATGCCAAAGCACTTCTTAGAATTGAAAAGTGAGTGACCCGGACATCAGGGCTGGGTGGCAGTCAGGATGGGGTCAAGAGAGGGACCCGACCAAGTAGGACCCTCCAAGTAGACCTTCAGGTCAGACACACAAGTCAGCTGAGACACGTGGGCCAAGCTGAGCAAGGACAGGTTAGCCCCCACATTACAGGAGCCAGGATGGATTCGGCAAAGGTGGTGCTCAGGGAGTTATCCTGCTGATGGCTTTGTCAGGGCGCAGCCCTGGCCCCTGCGCCAGGGTCTGAGACCCCTGGTCTCCTTTACGCTCACAGCAATCCTGCCAGTACACGCAGTAACTGCACGGTTTCCTGGGGCTTCTGAGACAAGTAGCCACAAACTCAGAGGGTTAGGACAAATGTATTATCTGCAGGTCAGAAGTCTGAAGTCAGTCTCGATGGACCAAAATGAAGATGTCAGCATTGCTACATCCCTTCTGGAGATGCACTGCTTCTGTCTCTTTGCCTTTCCCAACTTCTAGAGGCCACCTGTGTTCCTTAGCTCAGCGCCCCATCCAACCTGAAAGCCAGCCATGGTTGATTACATCTTTACAACCCCAGCTCTTCTGCCTTCTTCTTGAACTTCTGAAGGACCTTTGCAATGACATTGGTTCCACCCAGATAACCCCAAATAGTCTCTTTATTTAAACTCAACTACTTAGCAACCTTAACTCCCCTTGCCATGTAACATAACCTATTCACGTGTTCCTGGGATCAGGATGTGAACATCTTTGGGGATCATTCTTCTGCCTACCACAATGTTCTCATGTGTCAGATGAGAAACTGAATCTTGGAGAAGCTGAAGATAACTTACCCAGGGTCACCCAGCTACAGAGTAGCAAAGCCAGGACTTAATACGACTCTAAAACCAGGACTGTTACCTCTTCAACCCTACAGGCACACCTTGGAGATAGCATGGGTTGAGCTCCGGACCACCACAATGAAGCAAACACCGCAGTAACACAACTCACAGGAATGTTCTGGTTTCCCAGTGCACATAAAAGTTATGTTTATGCTACACTGCAGCCCATTAAGTGCGCCATAGCATGATCTCTAAAACACAAGGTACATGTCTTAATGACAAATATTTTATTGCTAAAAAATGCTATCCATCATCTGACGATGTAGGGCTGCCACAAATTTTCAGCTGGTGAAAAACACAGTATCTGTGAAGTATGATAAAACGAGGTATGCCTGCACTCAATTAAATAGTGAGTGTGCTCTTGAAAAGCTTCAGTTGAGATCAGGACAATCTCTCCGGACATCCATGGAGACACAGCATAACAAGACCCAGAAGGATGAACAGGGAAAGGCGATGCAACAAAACGGGAGGGGCACAGGATGAGGACTGGTCCCCAACCTGACATTAACCAGCTGTTCGTCATTGGCAAAGCAATTTCTCTGGACTTGGATTCCTTACTAGTAAAACCAAGAGACGAATAATGAGTAACTCTGAGATCCACTTAAGCTCCAACAGTCGATGGTCTAATGTACTGGTTCTCAAGGTGTGGTCCCTGGATCAGCTGTATCAGAATCACCAGGGACCTTCTTAAAAATGTAAATGTTAATGCCTTCCTTGGACCTACAGAATTAAAAATTCTGGGGGCTGCCCAGTAAGATTTTAAAGAGCCCTCCAGGTGATTCTGACGCACACTCAAGTTTGAGAACCAGTGGTCTAAGGTAATTCAAACTACAGAGGTAAACTCAAAGATGCAATTTTCTTCAGACTTACCTGGCAGTTCAGTGGTTAAAACTCTGCGCTTCCAATACAAGGGTTGCAGATTCAACCCCTGGTCAGTGAACTAAGATCCCACATGCTGTGCAGTGCAGCCCAAAAGGTATTAAAAAAATGTAATCTTCAAAATACATTTGGCCTTTTATCCAAATTCCTTTCTTAGAATCTTTCTCTGGCAGCTTCTTGATGTGCGTCTCATGATTTTTCTCCTAAATATCAACCTTCAAATTGATAGGGGCTCGCGATTCAGTTGGTACCACTGAGAACCCTAGAATGACCAGCCTTTGGTCTGTCCCTTACAGAGCCCCCAGGGAGGCTGGGCTGTGTCCCTGGCCACGGGGGCCTTCATGTCTTTCTGATGGTCACAAATTCTTTACTGGAGAAGTTGACAAGTAGAAAAGATAAGAAACCAATGTATCCTGTCCTGGGGTATGGGCATGGGGGAACCAACAAAGCCTGCTGACTCACTAGGTACTCTGGACACCCAGAACTTCCACTGCTTATGAACACAGTAATAATTCCAAAGGACAGGAGCCCCTTAAAGATCTACCATTTGGGGTGAAGCACTGAGTGAATAAGAGCCTCTTGATTAGGGTGAAAGAGGAGAGTGAAAAAGTTGGCTTAAAGTTTAACATTCAAAAAAACAAAAATCATGGCATCTGGTTCCATCACTTCATGGCAAATAGATGGGGAAAAAGTGGGAATAGTGGCAGATCGTATTTTCTTGAGCACCAAAATCACTGTGGAAGATGACTGCAGCTGTGAAATTAAAAGATGCTTGCTGCTTGGAAGAAAAGCTATGACAAACCTAGACAGTGTATTAAAAAGTAGAGACATCACTTTGCAAAAAAGGTCTATCTAGTCAAACCTATGGCTTTTCCAGTAGTCATGTATGGATGTGAGTTGGACCATAAAGAAGGCTGAGCACTGAAGAATTGATGTTTATGAACTGCGGTGCTAGAGAAGACTCTTGAAAGTCCCTTGGACAGCAAGAAAATAAAACCAGTCAATTCTAAAGGAAATCAACACTGAATATTCATTGGAAGGTCTGATGTTGAAGCTGAAGCTCCAATACTTTGGCCACATGATGAAAAGAGCCAATTCACTGGAAAAGATCCCAAGGCTGGGAAAGAGTGAGGGCAAGAGGAGAAAGGGACAACAGAGGATGAAATGGTTGGATGGCATCGCAGACTCAATGGACATGAGTTTGAACAAACTCCAGGAGATAGTTAAAGAAAAGTCTGGTGTGCTGCAGTCTACAGGGTCACAAAGAATTGGACACAACTTAGCAACTTAGAATGTGTGCATGTAACTGAATCACTTTGCTGTATGCTTGAAACTAACACAACATTGTAAATCAACTCTATTTCAATAAGACTTTAAATTAATTAATTAATTAAGCATATATCATTAATAACAGTAAAAGGATCAATACCAATCAATAGAACTAACGTAGATGGATCACGTTCAAATCACTGGACAAGTCCATGCTACTTAGAAGTGACTCTAGGGTGAGAGGAGCAGGGGAGAAGAAACCTTAGGGTGTCATTTACTAAAATGCATTTTTGTGAGACACCAAACCTTTGATACACTTTTTTTTTTTAAGGAGGGTTTTCTGTAGTTCAGTAAGACCTCCCCTTCTTGGAGAACCAAGCATCACAGTGTCTCTTAGCACTTTAAAGGGTCTCAAAAGTCTTGCTGTGGGGAACCTGTTTCCCTGTCACACCTGTTAACAGCCCACAAACTTGTAACCTATGGGACCCATTTTGGAAAATTACACACCTCCAGAGACCCATCTTTTCTCCACAGTCTGTGCTCACCAGCACCCCTGGGGAAGAATCTTAGGTCCCTTAACTGAGACTTTTCTCCAAAAATCAAACTTTGACTGCTCTGCCTGCATTCATCAGCTGGGAACAGAGCTTCAACCTATGTGTTAGACACAAGATAAGACAGTCAAGGTCCTTTTCTCTCTCAAAATCAGGCTCAGCTCTGCCCTCAAGGGAGATAGGCGGTAGGGCAGCCAATTAACCGAACTCCATTCTGAACTAACGGCATAACCTAGCTGGGATGTCTTGTTTATCGACAGCCCGAATCTTGAACAGTCTGTATCAGTCCACAGCCAAATTTCATGCTGAAAAACATGCATTAGTCTTTTCAGTCCATCAGCATCATTTATTCTTTATGCTATCTTCCGTTTCTATGGTCTCTAAACATTCATGATCCCACACTCCATCAACCAAGACTTTTGATGGTATAAGCCTATGACAGGTACATTTATGTACAAATTATACACACACACGCCTCTCAATCTGTATATTAAAACTGAGTAAAGCTTAGTTTCCTATAGATAGCAACAGTAAATACATGTTCTCTTCTTCTTGCATCCCCATGGCTCATCACACACCCCTTTTGGGTGCTTTTGGAGGCCCCTGGGGAAGCTCTCATTGGGGATGACTTTCTTCCTGGTAGCTTCCTGGTGGAGGCACTCAGATTGGAGGCCCTAGGGGTGGCCAGTGGACAGTAACAACTGCTGCATTATCTCCAAAGCCTTCCACAACCCACCTCAGGCACATACAGGGTACTGCAAGCTGGCCAGGGAGGAAGTGGTCTTTGTAACAGAACCATGGCAGTGTCTGGATGACCTTTATCTTACAGAAAATTCTCCTCCACCCCTGCCATAGGTCCAACCTCTCCACAGCTCACTGTCCTCCCCTCGGTCTCCTTCACCTCTCTTGAAGGGTAAATAGCAAAGTCAGTACCCTCAGGCAGCACTGATTGCCCACCACTCTCCTCTAGCATCTTCTGATCTCAGGGACTGCACGCCATTGCAGAACTTCCAAACTGTCTTTCAAATGACAGCACAGCTACCCCCATAGGGCACTTCCACAATCTGGAGGCTGGCCGTGGGGACCAGGTGTCAGTGCGGTGGCTTTGTCTTCTTCTTCTTTTTTTAATTTATTTTTATTTATTTGGTTGCTCCAGGTCTTAGTTGCAGCATGTGGGATCTAGCTCCCTGACCAGGGACCAAACCCGGGCCCCTTGCATTGAGAGCGCTGAGTCTTAACCACCAGGGCAGTCCCATGGCTGCTTCTGAGAAGGAGAGCTGGTTCACTCCTGGAAGAAAAGGCAAAAACCAGGCGGCCTGGCCTGCTGTGGCTCTTCCTCATTGCTGGCAAGATGGAAGCTTAACTTCCCACCTGGCACAGAGAAATTCCCCTGCCCCCACTTCTCCAATACTGACCAGCTGTGTTCATAAGAGCACAGTGCTGCTGGTGAGAATGCAGTGATCTGGGTGGGAAGAAGCTTCCCATTCCAGTCTGTCTGTAGAACACGATTCCTGGTTTTTTGATTCCATTTTGAAGGAGGTTCTGTCACCATCCCCAGTGGAGCATCCTGTCTTTGCTCCTCTCTGCCAGCCCCTACACAGAGCACAGAAGTAGTGGGGGTGCCCCACACACGGTCCCCACCTCCTATAAATGTAAACATCTTACATGGTTTAAAGCCACACCTTTTGACTTCTCCCTACCCTTCTAGAACTTTCCTTGTGTGGCCCTAAGCCCCGTTTTAGAAGGCTGTCTGGGGAATATCAAAGTCACCTCCAAGCCGAGACTGAAGGCCAGCTCCCTGGCGGCTTGGGGCTACAGCTGCCCTTCCTAACAAGCCTCCAGTCACAGGCATGGAGAAGCCCACCACAGGCTGATGCCTAACCCTTTGTCTAAATGCATTTGACAGAGAGGAAAAATGAGTATTTGAATAACACCGTTCAGATTTGCATCCCAAATAGCATCCCTCCTCCTTCCCGGAGTTGTTCAGGTGTTTTCTAGCAACTTTTCCCTGCAGAAGTAAAGAAGGAGAGATATAAAAGCAAGTACATAGTCCCCTCATGCTCTCTGTCCTGGTCGCTCCAGGAGACCAGGCTTAAGTGTCCGTGGGGCAGCAGGCAGCTGCCTGCCAGTCCTGCCTGTTGCTTCTGATGCCAGCTGGTGAGTAATGGCTGGTTTGCACGGTGGCACCTCAGGACTAACCCCCCAGGAAATTGGTCAACTCCGTGACCGAATGACTGGCTGAGAGGTTTCCTGACCAGGCAGGAGCTGTAGGTCTACTCCCCCACCCCCAACACCTCTGCTTCCTCTCTTCAGACACCAGCACCTGCTAAGATGATGAAAAGTACCCCCAAAGTCTCCCAGGTGAAGTTCAAGCTTCCCTGGAACCCACCCCCCACCCCTGCCACACCCCAGCCTCCAGAAGGTTGTCCCAGGCCCACTCTGGGTCAAAGAGCAGTGTCAGAGTTTGGACTCACTTGGCAGTGTAGACCCGCTCAAAGGCCAGCGTCCCAGTCCTCTGGAAGCTCCGCCCATTGTGGGTCTTGCTTTCGTGCTCCACCTTGTGGGCAAAGAACCCTGCCAGAAGGAAAGGTTTGGATTTATAATGAGAACGTATCCCGAGCCTGGTATCTTAATATTTTTCCTGGAACATTAAATGTTTCCTTCTCTCAACCTCTGAACAGCCCTAATTGTCCTCCATCAAATGTCACTGAGCACAAAGGTATTCAGCAGCTACTGCTGCCACTAAGTCGCTGCAGTCATGTCCGACTCTGTGTGACCCCAGAGACGGCAGCCCACCAGTCTCCCCTGTACCTGGGATTCTCCAGGCATGAACACTGGAGTGGGTTGCCATTTCCTTCTCCAGTGCATGAAAGTGAAAAGTCAAAGTGAAGTCGCTCAATCGTGTCTGACTCCTAGAGACCCCATGGACTGCAGCCTACCAGGCTCCTCCGCCCATGGGATTTTCCAGGCAAGAGTACTAGAGTGGGGTGCCATTGCCTTCTCCGATTCAGCAGCTACTCTCAACTAACTGCTACATTTGGTATTGGTGAGGCAATTGTGAGCAAGACACACCCCCAACTTTCAAGGAGGCTACCACCAGAAGAAATAGACAACCGAGTAAAGAAAGGCCTACAGAGAGACGCGTGCTGAGACTGAGAACTTGGAGCCATCGAGGGTCAAAGAGGGGTAAAAATTCAGTGTTTGGGTCACAGAAGGACTCCTAGAGGGAGTGACGTGTAAGATAAAACCTGAAGGACAAGCAGATGGAGGGGGCCGGAGACAGCTGAGAAGACCACTTCAC
Source organism: Bos taurus (assembly GCF_002263795.3). NCBI lineage: Eukaryota > Metazoa > Chordata > Mammalia > Artiodactyla > Bovidae > Bos > Bos taurus. Next base: position 30,128,068 of record NC_037339.1, read on the forward strand.
TCTATCGGAATGGAATATGCAGAGGTCCAGCAGCAAGACCCTCTGGGGTTAGTACATCCAGTTGACTGGGAGATGGTGGGTGGAGGGTGGTAATGGGGAGTATTAACCTGGTAGAATTGGAGAAGGTAATGGCAACCCACTCCAGTACTTTTGCCTGGAAAATCCCATGGACGGAGGAGCCTGGTAGGCTGCAGTCCATGGGGTTGCTAAGAGTCAGGCACGACTGAGCAACTTCACTCTCACTTTTCACTTTCATGCATTGGAGAAGGAAATGGCAACCCACTCCAGTGTTCTTGTCTGGAGAATCCCAGGGACAGAGGAGCCTAGTGGGCTGCTGTCTATGGGGTCGCACAGAGTCGGACACGACTGAAGCGACTTAGCAGAAGCAGAATTACAAATGAGGCCGAAGAGAGGCAGGCAGTGAATTGCTCTTTCAATGCCATTTCTCTGTTATCACTCGCCGTGTGCCAGACACTCAGCTTGTATCAGAGAACAAAATACACACACAGAGCCTTGGCCTCAGGAGCTTATGTTCCAGCGAGGATACAAGGAGAGGAGACAGACCATACACAGTAAACAATATGCAAGAATTAAAATCACACGGTGTGCCGAGCTGTGGACAAAAGCGAAGGCGGAGCAGGGCAGGGGCCTCCAGGGGTGCTGGTCAGGGTGGCCAGGAGGAGCCTCAAGGAAAAAGTGGTAAGTGAGCCAAGGCTGAGCAGATGGTGGCAGGGATGTAGCCCTCAGACCAGCAGCGTGACCATGACCTTGAGGAGAGCCACATTAAGAACTTCTGAATTTATTGCCATCTTGAGGAAACATGGAGTTACAGACAGGTGTAAGCTGATGAATGGCTTCGCCAGAAAGCCACTCTGTCTTAGCGTGGTGAGGGCGTACAAGGGTGAGACCCAGGACAGGGGGAAAGACAGCAGGGAGCTGGTGAGGGTGATGGCTGTGGGATGCAGAGATGCTGGGAAGACAGAGTCTGTCTTGTCTACAGGCTGGATGATGGGGAGGGGGGGAACACAGTCTCTCCTTCCCTCTCACTCTTTCCCCCTTTCTCTTACTCTCTCTCCCATCCCTCCTATTTTATTCCTTTCCTCCTATTTCAAGAGTGAAAAAAGGAAAAAGGGTGCCAGTCAGGTATCTCACTCACAGGATTTCTTTTTATCAGCTTCACATTAGCCTCCTCGAAAAGACCTGAAAAGGATGCCTCATCCATTGTGTCCGTGGATAAAAGCCTCCGTGATTTGCTTTTTGGTGAAAGCACATTCCTCCCCTAGGGCTGTGCCCACACCGGGCAGAGCTGCAGGGCTGGCTTCATTATGGCACTCTGGTGGACGCCGGACCCATGCTCTGTGAAGCACATCTCCATGCTGTTGACAAGGGCACTGTGGCTCAGAGAGGTTAAATAACCTTCTCCGTCCCTCCACTGGGGAGCAGGGGGCTGCTGGGACTCGAGTCCAGCTGGGCATGCGAGAGTGTGTTCATCCTCTTATTATCACATGGAAGCTCACTGCAGGGACTCCATCAGCAATGTGGGGTCTGAGTAGCCAACTGTCTGCTCTGGCTGTCTCTTCTCCCCAGAGAATACAGTGGAAATTCTGATCACTGTCTTTCCAGAACCCAAGGTGATGCTCGTGCCTCTGAACACATAAGCAGGGACAGTATTAAGAAAGTCCAAGGTTACTTCTGCAACCAGCTGCACGGCAGGGCCCTCCTTCTCTCAGCCTGTCTCTCTTCTTCCTCTCCTTGCCCAAGAACAGCTCCTTCCTCTTTTTTAAGTCTTAGTCCTCCACCTGCGACCTTGACCATGCTTTGGCCAGCCTCTCGGGGTCTTGCTTCATCGATGTTTGCCCTACTTTGTAAATCTTCGGTCTCTGTTTTTCTCCTAATCTTTACCCTTGAAACATGCTCAAATCTCTCCTAACCTCAAAACAAAACAAAAACAAGCCTGCCTTTCTCCTGAACCCCCACTAGGGTCTACCTCTCTTTCCTTCCAAGCTAAACTTGAAAGAGTTGTCCACTCCTCCAAATACTGACACTCCATACTCCATATCCTTGACCATGTTACAGAAACTATGCTTACAGAGAGCATTCACACACTGCTCTTGGCTGGCTGCTAACATCAGGCCAAACCAGAGGGACGGAGAGAGACCAGAGGGAGAAGGCTGCAAACGGTCACCAAGAAACTACCTCATGCTGGCCTCTGCCAGCGACTCAAGGATCATCTCAGGCAACACCTTCAGCCACCACACGTGGACAGGATTAGAACCCCACCTCTCTGTTGAGGAAACTGCAGGTCAGAGAAGGTGAATAACTTTCTCAGGATCACAGAAAAAGATTCTGAGATTTTCATTTAGTATGAGTCAGCCCTGTGAGACACAAGAATAGCTCACACCTCCATCATTTGAACAGAACTGGTGTCTGGATTTCGGAAACAGATTTCTTGCATGAAAAACACCCACCTGCATCTTAGAAAGAAGATGGCAAGTTGGTGGTGGGTGGGGTGGGAAGGAGTAATCTGATGACTAGGGACTCTGGAAACCAAGTCGGCTGAGAAATGATATGTTGAATCAGGGATATTACAGGTGACTTTGGAAACACAGAAGCTGCAGACACAGTCTAAGCTTTTCCAAAGAACAGACGCACCAGTGGATAGAAATTAGAGGGCATCAGGCTTCAGTTCAATGTAACAGAGAACTTCCTGAGCAGTGAGTGTTCGAATGAGTGAATCCAAGACAACACACTTTGTGTAAACTTCCACGTTTTGAAGTAGCTTTGAATCCCAGTTTCACCACTACTGACTCTGGAATCTCCAACTAACTCTCTAAGCTCTCTAAGCTCCACTTAGCTATTCTGTGAAATAAGAGTAATAATAGTAAAATATTTCATAGGGTGCGAGGATTCAATGAGATCATGTTATGACCAGCAGGAAGCACCATACATGACACAAAGCAAATTCTCAACACACTTGACTACGGGAAGAGTGGGCCCAGTGTGTTGTGAGCTCTCCGTCCTGGGAGTGTTCAGCAGGGGCTGTTGAGGATGCGGTCTAGACTTCTGCTGTCACCATTCACAAGGTCTCCAAGTACAAGGCCCTGGGTCCCTCCCCTCAGCTCACTCTCTTCCCCTCCATCCTAATTAGTTTGGCTTCCCGTGGGAATCATCTTCTCCAAAGCCATGTTTCCCAGGTTTGCTTCGTGTCAAAGCTGCTGGCACCCTGGCTGAGAAGTGGGAGGCCCTCTGGACGCTACGCAGAGGAAATGCACCTGTCTACACGACCTGGGAAACCAGGCTTTGGTACTTGTGTCCAGGTCGCTCAAACTTTAAATGTGGTCTGCGTTCCCAAACGTGCATTATGCTGGATCAAGCTGGGAGGGGGCCTTGGGTTCAACCATCTTGATGACTCCTGAGCGTTTGGGAGGCAGAGGAGGAAGTTCACTGGGCCGGTGGGCTCTGCCTTTCCCCTTGGGAACTGGGAGCCAGAGCGCGCCCCCCTCACCCTCATACTGTCACAGACGCAGGGGCCGAAACTCCTTGTCTTGGGACAAACCCGAAGTACACAGTGCCTGGCAACAGCATGTAAATCATTCCTAAAGCTAACAGGAAGGGTTTCAAATGTAACTGGGGTGGGGGCAGAGTTTTTGCATATTTTCTGCACTTAATACGGTAGGTAGACCTTTGACTGCAACCTCGAGGTTAATTAGAATTGCAAAGAGAGGTTCTAGACCTTGGTTGGACCTTTGTGCTTGCCTAAAAGCTCAAGGTTAAAACAAGTAGAGGTGTTATCTCCCGAGTCACTTGAATTTCTCTTGTTCCCCTGCACCAGCACATTGAACAGAGTTAAAAGGTGGTCTCAGCATGACCAGCAAGCCTTGATCTGTACCTCAGAGACTGATCCTGAGCCTCTGAAGGGCGCCAAGGACTCCTTCTGTGGCTTCAAAACTGCCCCAACCTTTGCAAAATCACTCTGTCCACACAGTGCCCTTGCTGGTCACAGGGCCGGGGATGGGGAGGAACAGAGGCTGTGACATGGGCGCCATGCTGTCCACACTGCCACAAACAAGCCCAATCGACAATGTGTCCAGGATGAAAAGTCTCCAGCCCAAAGCAAGAGCTGGTTCACTCTCGACTCCCTCCCCCCAGGAAGCGTCATCAGCTCACGGGACCATATCACAAGGCCATCGGGTCCCGTTGTCACCTATCCAAGATGACCAGCCGAAAGACTGTGGTTAGAGCTCAGACATGTGGCCATCTGTCCTCTCTCCTCCCCACGACCTAATCTCATCTGCCAAAAATGATTAGAAACCTCATCACCTCAAGTCTGCTCAGGGTTCCCTGCGCTTCTACAGAAAAGCCCAGGACTCATCAGACACTCCAGGGCCAGGTCCCGGGGCATCTCGGGGGAGGGATAGAGACTCTGTTCTCACGGGGAGAACCACACGGCGTCCCTCTACTCAGCTCTGGACCGGGGGCCAGAAGCTCAGGGTGGATGCAAACCTCTGCATGGGCGGCTGAGGGGACCCTGGCTCCCGTCCCCTGTCACCGATCTTGACGGCTATCAGGGAGGGCCGGAGGGGGCACCCGAACGACCAGCACCCATGCAACTGCCCTACAGGGACTCGAGGTTTCACAGCAGGCTTCCTGCTTCCTGCCACCCATCTTCTCCTGCTACCCTCCCGCTTCCTGGGGGCAGAAACCTGGTTTCCCTGTTTGCTGCTGCATCCCCATGGATGCGGGACCCTTCCTAGACCAGGCAGAGTCCCCGTTGGGAGTATGCAGGTTGAATGAATGATCCTTTGGAGATTTACAGAGACTAAGAGAGCCCCAGCATGGCACCCGCATGAAACAGCAGTGGCTTGGGGACATGGCAGCCTCACCCAGAGCCACTCGTGCCCTATCAGAGCTGCAGCTCTGTCTGTTGTGTGACACTTACTATGAAAATGTTCAGGTCAGAAAGCTGCCAAGTATTGTTCCACAGAGGAAACAGACTTGGAGTATGCAAAGTTGGTCTCTCTGGCGCCGGGAGGCCATGGGGAGCCTCACTCTGTGCCCAGAAGGCTCACCACCAACCTAAGGCCACACTCAAGCTGGGGGAAAATATCAGGATATCCCAAATTGAATGAATACCCACATTTCCAAATGGCAACACACTCCAGTGTTCTTGTCTGGAGAATCCCAGGGATGGCGGAGCCTGGTGGGCTGCCGTCTATGGGGTCGCACAGAGTCGGACACGACTGAAGTGACTTAGCAGCAACAGTATATGAACACTCAGAAATTACCGTTAAGTTACAGAGTAAGTCTTCCCCTTTTTTTCTCTGTCTTCATAAACTGTAAATCCCAAAGATACCAGCCATGCTGATAAAAAGAGTCTGAGACAGTCCTAACTTAGGAATTTAAAGAGAAATTCCTCCCTGTCCTGCCTTTCTCAGTTCTAGGTCCCTTGCTTGGGTTAAGTGACACCAGGGTTAATGGAAATCCCCTGGAGAAGGGATAATCTACCCACTCCAGTACTCTTAGGCTTCCCTGGTGGCTCAGATGGTAAAGAATCCGCCTTTAATGCAGGAGAACTGGTTTCGATCCCTGGAGGAGGGCATGGCAATCCACTTCAGTGTTCTTGCCTGGAGAATCCCATGGACAGAGCAGCCTGGTGGGCTACAGTCTATGGGGTCGCAGAGAGTCAGACACGACTGAGCGAAAGCACAGCACAGGGTTAATGGAAAGGCAACCCTCAAACAAGGAAATCCTTCTGACCCTCTCTCCCCTATGTAAGTACATGATGTCTACCAAAGAATGCTTCAAAAATCACACATTGCTAAAGAAAAGGAAGTATTGCAAAGAACATATTTCATCAAAAGAAATAAAAAAGCAATACAGAGGTAAAATAATGAAAAAGTGAAGTCCCCCCTCACACTGGCCAGATTTATTTTTTTTTAGCATACAGATAACAGGTAACTCCTACTGTGCTGAAGTCAGCCCGCTGCATGGGGTATAACCCTGTATCTGGGTGAACATATATCTGATTGTCGCTTTCAGGCTTCCTGCCCTCCAACTGGCCACAGTAATTAATAGTTAAACTGCTGATTGCAAACACTTCAGTGATAGTTTCTATACAACCAACTTGCTGCTCCAGCTCTACAGACGTGATTAATCATCCCCATTAAAGCAAAAGAAAGATGGGGAGAAGGAAAACTCCCAGTTCACACAGAAGTCCACGCATCCCTGTACAGTCAAATAAAGACACAAATACAGATAAGAAAAAAATGTACACACATATACACACACAAACATACAAGTGTGTAAGCCTGACTCTCAAACACTGAGACACCAAGCAGACCCCAAGGGAGGGGCCTCCCTTACCATTCTGGACCACACTGATGAGGGTAACAATGGCCAGCAGGACGATATTGCCCACGGCTTCTTGGTCCATGGTTGTTTCGGGTTCCTAGCAGGACCGCTCAGCTCCCTGGCACCCCAAGCCCGCACTGTGCAGGAAGGGGAAGTGGGAGCCGGACTCTGCCTTTCATCATTAGAATTTCCGAAGGTCCCAGCACAATTACAGGCCTTCTTCTGCTTCCTTTTTTTTTTTAAAAACTAGCCACCGAAGTGCCCCGGGCTCAGCCTCTCCTGCCAGAAGAAGCAGGGCTCAGGAGTAGAGAAGGAAGGGAATAAAAAGTGAAACTTGTTTTTTATTCATGGAGCACCTAAAGGTCTGTGTCCAGGGTACCATCTTTCTTTCTTTCTTTCTTTGAATTCCTAGGAAAATAAATACTTGACACATGACAGAGCCCAGAGTAGCAGCCTCCTAAGCCCTGGATGAATGAATGAACGAATGAAGAAATGATGATGTTTCTATGGGAAACAAGCAACAAGAGAATGACAACTAAACCAAGGGGCCTTCCCTGGTGGCTCAGTGATAAAGAATCTTCCTGCCAGTGCAGGAGACACGGGTTCGATCCCTGGTCTGGGAAGATTCCACATGCCACAGAGCAACAAAGCCCGTGCGCCACAATTACTGAGCCTGTGGTCTAGGGATCGCTAGCCACAAGTACTGAAGGCCACACTCCTTAGATCTGTGTTCCACAAGAGAATCCACTGCAATGAGATGACTGCACACCACAACTAGAGAGTACCCCTGCTCACAGCAACTAGAGAAAAGCCTGAGCAGCAAGGAAGACCCAGCACAGCTAAGAATAAAATAAGGAAATAAATAAAATTATTAAAAAAAAAATAAGGAGCAGAAAGAGGGTCACAGGTGACTCCCAAGGAAAACCTCCACACAGGAAGGATTGCTCAACACCTCAACTGGCTTCTCTGAGGTCATTACTGAGATGCTCCCCTGGAATCTTCTTCACATAATGATGAGTAGAGAAAAGGTAAAAGAGGGAACCTGCTGAGTGAAGTAGGCAGTGCCTGTTATTTTACAGGAGGTTTCTCCCTGTAAACAGCAACCACTCAGAAGTTACACAGAACATGCAAGATTCTGTGATCTTCATCCCAGACTCAACATCTATTTGGCAGTGATAAAGAGAAGTGTTTTATCAAAACCTCACTTTGAAAGAGAACGCTGACCACTCCACTTGGTGGTGGTGGGGTTTTCATCTCGTTGTGGGAGAGGCTGGTGCAGGGAAGAGATCACACAGGCCTTGTATTTGAGTGGCTGCAGCTGGCTGGAGGGAAAGAGGGCCTTGGAGGTGGCGTGTGGAGCTTGGATGCACAGAGGCCAATTACAAGGGCAGCCCTGAGCCAGTTCACAATGCTCCCAGGAATCAAGCACCTGGAACACTTTGCACCACGTGGAGTCATTACATGATTTGATTGTCTAGGGGCTCAGCACTAGCGAGAGGCATGTGTTCACCTCAATGGGATCTGATGTGTAAATTTCAGGGAACACTTGGGTCCCAGCCGACAAGGGGTCTGCCTCCATAAAGTTGGCCCTTCTAAGACTCCTCCTATTTTAGTAACAGTGCATCAGAAGTGAAGGTCAGACCCTTGAAAAGTTCTCTAGTTGCAAACAATAGAAACTCAGCTCTAGCTAGCTTGAGCCAAAAGGGAAGCCTTTATTGACTCAAAGACTCCATGGAACCAAACAGCCAAGCATTGAAGCGAGCAGAGATGAGATTGGGCCTCTCAGATGAAGTTTCCTGTCTCAGTCTCTCTCTCTCTCCACTTGCTTATAGATTACCAGCCTTCTTCGCTCTGCAGACCACACAGTGGACAATATCTCCACCTCTACCTCTGGAGTTTTATATCTTACAGCTCTGTCATCTGTAAAGGACTGACTTTTCTCAGTGAACCCATTCCAATATTCTTGCCTGGGAAATCCCATGGACAGAGGAGCCTGGAAGGCTACAGTCCGTGGGGTTGCTGGGACAACCAGCTGGCAGAAAACTGAGAGAACCTGGGGGTTTCCACAGTCTCCTGTGGTTAAGGGAAACTGTTCCCTAAAGAAAGACAGGGGTCGGGGGTGGGGGGGGGTGAGGAGTGCTGGGTGTGTCTACTGTCCTGTTGAGACTGTTCAGGACTCATAATCCCACATTAAAATGCCCAGCTTTAAAGAAGTTTCTGTAGCCTATAGTCTCCTGTATTTAAGACTTATTCTAATCTCCTTCATGTTTGCGGTGGGTAAGTTTGTGCCAAGACCTGCAGGCACACAGACATGGTATCAACATAGTCCTACATGGTCTGCCCAGGGCTCTTGTGCAAACCTCATCAGACCCCAGGAATGCAGGAAGGAGCAGCCTCTGCTGCTGGTTTCCCAAGCCTCAGGAGCCCCACAAACAGGGTCGGTGGGGGGATGCCCAGCCAGCCCCACTTTAGAAAGCTGAGAAGGCAAGGAGGGACCTGTGATGGGACCCCCGCCCCCACATCTGAGCTCCTGGAGTCACCCTGCCTGGATGGGGCACATGTGCCACTGGGGTGAGTCCACTTCACCCGGGAAGAGAGCGTTTTAATAGTTAGCCGAGATGGCCATTAAATTACAGCTGCACATTAGGATTCTGGCTGCAGCTGCAGAGGAGCACTTACTTATCAGAGGTGAAGCCTCTGGAAATGCCATTCATCTCAATAGAGAGCTGCTGAGACAGAACAAAAAGGGAGGGGTGCCAGGGGCATGAGAGGGGACGGGGCTCGAGCTGGATTCCGGATTCCTAACAGGACAGTCTCCAGGCCTGCAACAGGCCCTGGCCCAGCCAAAACCAGACTAGACCCAGTCCAGGACCCAAGGCAGTGTGTAGCCATGTCCTGGGGACCTAGCTTGTGCATTTTCTCCTCAAAACACCCCTCTGGGGACAAACTATCCTTCCCATTGCTCAAAAGATGAGACAGAGGTGAAGGGGCGTTAAACCACAGGAAGTAAGGAGCAGACCTGGGATTCAAATCCAGGCCTGTCTAGCTCCAACATCTGAGGTTCTAACCACGCTGAATTCTGCTTCTGGAATAGCCTCCAGAGCTCAGGGCTCCTGGCTCTTCTGCATCCTTATTTGGCAACCCCTTCAGGGGTTAGTGAAGTGACCAACAGCTGCTCAATCCCTAAAGAGATGTTTTTTTTAAAGAAAAGAAAGGAAAACGTATACATTTTGCAGGAAATAGTGTATTCCCTGGACACCTGACCATTCAGTAAAGGTAATTTAACAGATACAGCCCACTGTTCCCCAGCTGTAAGCCCACCCACTCTGCTCCCTGGACCCCTGTCCTCAGTGCCCTCAGCGCTCATGCAGACGCTGAACTTATCCTCGTGTGACAGGTTAGTTAGACAAATGTGCTGGGAGTTTCGAAGAATAATTAGCACGTTCATTAATTAGAGCACTGTTAGTAGTGTGACTGTGAAGGACAACCATTTGTCAACAGAGATCAGGACAGCCAGAGCCAAGCAGTGACTCAGGGGGGCAGCAATTCAGCGAAGGTGCTGGCACTGACCAGCTGCTATTAAAATCCACGGGAGCTGCTGCTCATCCACTTAGCATCAGCGCCTCCGTCACCATGGCAACACTGGTCCACTACAGACAAGAGCACTCTCGCATCCTTCATCTCACCTCGAGCGGCGTGTTGCCGGTTCATGACGTCTCTTCCTTTTGCTCTCTGGCCAAGGTTGCCCTCAGCGTCCATTAGGAGGAGGACTTCCCTGCATATAGATGTTGGGTGTGAGAGAGAGAGTGCAGAATGCTCCCGGGGTGCAGGCCACCCCTAGACCAGCACGGAGATATAGCTCAGGTCTGTCTGTAGGCACACACAGGAAGTGGTTACAGAGTGCTTCTTAAAAAAAGAAAGAAAGAAAGAAACACTTTTGTATTGGGTTGATTACAAAACACTTGCTAGTTTCAGATGAACAGCAAAGGGACTCAGCCCTGTGTATACATGTATCCATCCTCCCCTAACCCCCCATCCAGGCTGCCACATAATATTGAGCAGCGTTTCCAGTGCTCTACAGTAGGTCCTTCTCGGTCATCCATTTAAAATATACCAATGTGTTCATGCTCATCCCAAACTCCCTAGCTATCTCTGTGCCCCATCCTTTCCCCAAGCAACCATAAGCCTATTCTCTAAGTCAAGCACTTTCTTTTAATTTCAGTTAATCTAAAGGATATTCAGACCAATACTGATCTGAACAATAAATGATAGGAGCAAAGACCAAGCCACAGCCTGTTACAGATGTCACATGGAGATAGTTGCCAAGAGAACCAGCCAGCCTGGTCCAAGTGTCATGTCTCCTTCCCCGGCCACAACCTGATGGCCTTTCTTTTTTTTTTTTTTTTTTAATTTTATTTTATTTTTAAACTTTACATAATTGTATTAGTTTTGCCAAATATCAAAACGAATCCGCCACAGGTATACATGTGTTCCCCATCCTGAACCCTCCTCCCTCCCCATACCATGCCTCTGGGTCGTCCCAGTGCACTAGCCCCAAGCATCCAGTATTGTGCATCGAACCTGGACTGGCAACTTGTTTCTTACATGATATTTTACATGTTTCAATGCCATTTTCCCAAATCTTCCCACCCTCTCCCTCTCCCACTGAGTCCATAAGACTGTTCTATACATCAGTGTCTCTTTTGCTGTCTCGTACACCGGGTTATTGTTACCATCTTTCTAAATTCGATATATATGCATTAGTATACTATATTGGTGTTTTTCCTTCTGGCTTACTTCACTCTGTATAATAGGCTCCAGTTTCATCCACCTCATTAGAACTGATTCAAATGTATTCTTTTTAATGGCTGAGTAATACTCCATTGTGTATATGTACCACAGCTTTCTTATCCATTCATCTGCTGATGGACATCTAGGTTGCTTCCATGTCCTGGCTATTATAAACAGTGCTGCGATGAACATTGGGGTACACGTGTCTCTTTCCCTTCTGGTTTCCTCAGTGTGTATGCCCAGCAGTGGGATTGCTGGATCATAAGGCAGTTCTATTTCCAGTTTTTTAAGGAATCTCCACACTGTTCTCCATAGTGGCTGTACTAGTTTGCATTCCCACCAACAGTGTAAGAGGGTTCCCTTTTCTCCACACCCTCTCCAGCATTTATTATTTGTAGACTTTTGGATCGAAGCCATTCTGACTGGTGTGAAATGGTACCTCATAGTGGTTTTGATTTCTCTGATAATGAGTGATGTTGAGCATCTTTTTGTGTGTTTGTTAGCCATCTGTATGTCTTCTTTGGAGAAATGTCTATTTAGTTCTTTTGCCCATTTTTTGATTGGGTCATTTATTTTTCTGGAGTTGAGCTGTAGGAGTTGCTTGTATATTTTTGAGATTAGTTGTTTGTCAGTTGCTTCATTTGCTATTATTTTCTCCCATTCTGAAGGCTGCCTTTTCACCTTGCTAATAGTTTCCTTTGATATGCAGAAGCTTTTAAGTTTAATTAGGTCCCATTTGTTTATTTTTGCTTTTCTGATGGCCTTTCTTTACATGAACAGCCTGTGGCTCCACACTGAACTGAGCTGGACAGAGAGGAACCCTCATGCCACTGAAGGGTGAGGAAACTGAGGGGTAGTGCGTGTGCTGCAACCCCAGTGCTCCTGATGAAAGTCCATATGTGCTCAGGGCAATCAGTGAGATGGCTCACAAATCAAAATCACATGGACAGATATGACCTCAGTTCTCTAGAAGCCCAAGTTACAGGATGATAATATCAGTGCAAGGAAACACGTAGAAGCAGAAGTTAAAAATTAAAATTAAGCAAGTAACTCATGCCTGCAGCCATGAAATTAAAGACGCTTGCTCCTTGGAAGAAAAGCTATAACAAACCTAGACAGCGTATTAAAAAGCAGAGACATCACTTTTCCGACAAAGGTCTGTATAGTCAAAGCTATGGTTTTCCCAGTAGTCATGAACAGAAGTGAAAACTGGACCATATAGAAGGCTGAGCACCAAAGAATTGATGCTTTTGAGCTGTGGTGCTGGTGAAGACTCTTGACAGTCCCTTGGACAGGAAGGAGATCAAACCAGTCAATCCTAAAGGAAATCAACTCTGAATATTCATTGGAAGGACTGATACTGAAGCTGAGGCTCTGATACTTCAGCCATCTAATGCAAAAAGGTGACTCATTGGAAAAAACCCTGATGCTCGGAAAGATTGAAGGCAGGAGAAGAAGAGGGCGACAGAGGGTGAGATGGATGGATGGCTTCACTGACTCAATGGACATGAGTTTGTGCATCTCCGGGAGATGGTGAAGCACAGGGAAGCCTGGCATGCTGCAGTCCATAGGGTCGCAAACAGTCAGACACGACTGAACGACTGAACAACAACAGCCCGTGAGAGCAGAAGATATCATGCTGTGTTCTGTGCACAAAAACAGATGTTAGACATAGGTTTTGTCACCCAAGTATCAGCTTAACCTGCCTTATAAACTCTCCAGGGAAAGGAGATCAGAAACAGTATGACCCAACTTGGAAATATTCAGTTCTAACAGCACTGAAAATTGTGATGCTCACATATGCTCAGCTGATTTTTGACAAACAAATTCAATGAGGAAAGAAAAGTCTTTTCAACAAAGGGTACTAGAACAACTGGATATTCATATGTGGGGAAAATGAACCCTGACCCCATCCCCAAATCATATAAAATATAACTAGAAATAAGTCTTTAACCTAAACATAAAAACTAAAATTATAAAACTTCTAGAGGAAAACATAGGAGAAAGTCTTTGTGAATGAGGAAAGCAAAGAATTTTTAGATAAAACAGAAAAATGGTGAACTAGATAAGAGGGAAAATAATCAATAAATTAGATGTCATCAAGATTGAAAACTTCTGCACTTTAAAAGACCATTAAGAAAATAAAAAGGCAAGCCACACAGAGACAGGGAGAAAATGTGTGTAATATATAAATCTGATGAAGGATCAGACTGTATATTCAGAGTATTCAGAATATATAAGGAACTTATTTCAGTCAGTGATAAGAATATAAACAACTTGTTTTTAAAATGAGTAAATGACTTGAACAGATATTTCACAGAGGACAACAGACAAATAGTCAATAAGTGCATGAAGAGGTGCTTAACACCATAACCACCAAGGAGAAGTGGTGTGGGAGGGCCTGGGGGACCACACGGCAAAGGGCCATGTAGGTGCCCTCAACGAGGTTTGAAATGATCCTGGAGGCAAAGAGAAGCCACTGGGGGATGTTAAAAAGATTGTCTCATGGCTGGATTTGAAGTTCTGACGATCACACTGGCCACAATGTAGAGAACAAGTTGGAGGAGCCAGCATCGGCACGGGAAAACAGCTGGGGTCCATTCCAGATATCTATGGAGAAAAGATGACGACCAGACTCCCGTGGTGGCAATGGAATTAATCGGGCAGAAGTTGCTGGATTTGAGAGCTAATTATCAGATGGTAAATAATCTTCCTGCAATGCAGGAGGCCTGGGTTCAATCCCTGGGTCAGGAAGATCCTCTGGAGAAAGCAATGACAATCCACTCCAGTATTCTTGCCCAGAGAATCCCACGGAGAGAGAAATCTGATGGGCTACAGTTTGTGGGGTCGAAAAGAGTCAGACACGACTGAGTGACTAACACTGCTACTGCTATTAAACAGTATCTATAAGATGTCTTTTTCCTTATAGGGGACTGGCATGCAAAAGTAGGAAGTCAAGAAATACCTGGAGTAACAGGCAAATTTGGCCTTGGAATACGGAATGAAGCAGGGCAAAGACTAATAGAGTTTTGCCAAGAAAATGCAATGATCATAACAAACACCCTCTTCCAACAACACAAGAGAAGACTCTACACACGGACATTACCAGTTGGTCAACACCGAAATCAGATTGATTATATTCTTTGCAGCCAAAGATGGAGAAGCTCTATACAGTCAGCAAAAACAAGACTGGGAGCTGACTGTGGCTCAGATCATGAACGCCTTATTGCCAAATTCAGACTTAAATTGAAGAAAGTAGGGAAAACCACTAGACCATTCAGGTATGACCTAAATCAAATCCCTTATGATTATACAGTGGAAGTGAGGAATAGATTTAAGGGACCAGATCTGATAGAGTGCCTGATGAACTATGGAATGAGGTTCGTGACACTGTACAGGAGACAGGGATCAAGACCATCCCCGTGGAAAAGAAATGCAAAAAAGCAAAATGGCTGTCTGGGGAGGCCTTACAAATAGCTGTGAAAAGAAGAGAAGCGAAAAGCAAAGGAGAAAAGGAAAGATATAAGCATCTGAATGCAGAGTTCCAAAGAATAGCAAGAAGAGATAAGAAAGCCTTCTTCAGCGATCAATGCAAAGAAATAGAGGAAAACAACAGAATGGGAAAGACTAGAGATCTCTTCAAGAAAATTAGAGATACCAAGGGAACATTTCATGCAAAGATGGGCACAATAAAGGACAGAAATGGTATGGACCTAACAGAAGCAGAAGATATTAAGAAGAGATGGCAAGAATACACAGAAGAACTGTACAAAAAAGATCTTCACAACCCGGATAATCACAATGGTGTGATCACTGACCTAGAGCCAGACATCCTGGAATGTGAAGTCAAGTGGGCCTTAGAAAGCATCACTACGAACAAAGCTAGTGGAGGTGATGGAATTCCAGTTGAGCTATTTCAAATCTTGAAAGATGATGCTGTGAAAATTCTGCACTCAATATGCCAGCAAATTTGGAAAACTCAGCAGTGGCCACAGGACTGGAAAAGGTCAGTTTTCATTCCAGTCCCAAAGAAAGGCAATGCCAAAGAATGCTCAAACTACTGCACAACTGCACTCATCTCACATGCTAGTAAATTAATGCTCAAAATTCTCCAAGCCAGGCTTCAGCAATATGTGAACTGTGAACTTCCTAATGTTCAAGCTGGTTTTAGAAAAGGCAGAGGAACCAGAGATCAAACTGCCAATATCCGCTGGATCATGGAAAAAGCAAGAGAGTTCCAGAAAAACATCTATTTCTGCTTTATTGACTATGCCAAAGCCTTTGACTGTGTGGATCACAATAAACTGTGGAAAATTCTGAAGGAGATGGGAATACCAGACCACCTGATCTGCCTCTTGAGAAATTTGTATGCAGGTCAGGAAGCAACAGTTAGAACTGGACATGGAACAACAGACTGGTTCCAAATAGGAAAAGGAGTACGTCAAGGCTGTACATTGTCACCCTGCTTATTTAACTTCTATGCAGAGTACATCATGAGAAACGCTGGGCTGGAAGAAACACAAGCTGGAATCAAGATTGCTGGGAGAAATATCAATCACCTCAGATATGCAGATGACACCACCCTTATGGCAGAAAGTGAAGAGGAACTCAAAAGCCTCTTGATAAAAGTGAAAGAGGAGAGTGAAAAAGTTGGCTTAAAGCTCAACATTCAGAAAACGAAGATCATGGCATCTGGTCCCATCACTTCATGGGAAATAGATGGGGAAACAGTGGAAACGGTGTCAGACTTTATTTTTCTGGGCTCCAAAATCACTGCAGATGGTGACTGCAGCCATGAAATTAAAAGACACTTACTCCTTGGAAGGAAAGTTATGACCAACCTAGATAGCATATTCAAAAGCAGAGATATTACTTTGCCAACAAAGGTTTGTCTAGTCAAGGCTATGGTTTTTCCAGTGGTCATGTATGGATGTGAGAGTTGGACTGTGATAAGGCTGAGCACCAAAGAATTGATGCCTTTGAATTGTGGTGTTGGAGAAGACTCTTGAGAGTCCCTTGGACTGCAAGGAGATCCAACCAGTCCATTCTGAAGATCAGCCCTGGGATTTCTTTGGAGGGAATGATGCTAAAGCTGAAACTCCAGTACTTTGGCCACCTCATGCGAAGAGTTGACTCATTGGAAAAGACTCTGATGCTGGGAGGGATTGGGGGCAGGAGGAGAAGGGGATGACAGAGGATGAGATGGCTGGATGGCATCACTGACTCGATGGACGTGAGTCTGAGTGAACTCCAGGAGTTGGTGATGGACAGGGAGGCCTGGCGTGCTGCGATTCATAGGTTCACAAAGAGTCTGACACGACTGAGCGACTGAACTGAACTGATAAGGTTTAGTGAGGGATGTGGGGTAGGGATGAGAGAACAAGTGTGATTCTCAGATTTCTGACAACACTCTGGATCTGGATGAGAGGTTGACTCAACTCCTTGAGAAGTTCCTCTCGAGACCCTTTCTCTATCATCATTCTTATGGTCCCTCATCAGGGGTCATTTGGGTGCATAGCTGAAGGCCCCAGTGCTTGGCTGACTTTGGCTATTTTTGAGCGAATTTTGATAAGCATCACAGCTCCCAAATGATCCACCTGACAGTACTACTGAGATGTAGCAAAAATTAGACTTGATGCAGATGTACATGTACTAAAAATGGATGCTCATCTCCTATGGTGTCCTGATAAAAGGAGGAGTGGGGGGAGGTGTGCCCAGCTAGCAGAAGGAAGGCGTATGGAGTAGACTAAACAGAGTCCAAGAGCCTAGTGTGATGGCTGGAGAACTGAATTACAAGCTTCATTTCCCCCTAGATACACAGCCACAGGGGATTCCCAGTTCTAGATTAGAGGTACCGCATTCACACCGAAATACACCCCCCACAACCAAAGCGCATCGGTGCCCGCAGAGAAGTGGGGAGAGAAGTCAGAATGATGCTTCTGCTCCCTGGAGGGGGCCCTCAGGCTGCAGACTCCCCCTTCCATTAGGGAGCAGCAGACAGAAGAGAGAAAAACTCCTTTGTCTGTTGTTGTCTCTTTTTTTTTTTTTTTTTCTTTCTTTCGAAGACATTTCTTTTCTTTTTTTTTTTTTTAAACTTTACAATATTGTATTGGTTTTGCCAAATATCGAAATGAATCCACCACAGGTGTACATGTGTTCCCCATCCTAAATCCTCCTCCCTCCTCCCTCCCCATACCATCCCTCTCGGTCGTCCCAGTGCACCAGCCCCAAGCATCCAGTATCGTGCATCGAACCTGGACTGGCAACTCGTTTCATACATGATAGTATACATGTTTCAATGCCATTCTCCCAAATCTTCCCACCCTCTCCCTCTCCCACAGAGTCCATAAGACTGTTCTATATATCAGTGTTTCTTTTGCTGTCTCATATACAGGGTTATTGTTACCATCTTTCTAAATTCCATATATATGTGTTAGTATACTGTGACAGAAATTATGCACCACGCAAGTATATAGAACTCAAATTAAATGACTGGGCATTCAAAGATTCAAAAGCTAAGATTCTTCTTCTGGCAAAACTAGCCTGACCACATTAACAGAGTATAGCAGTAAGGTGTTTTTGTTCCTGTTTTTCTTTCGCATAAACTAGCTGAAAACATTACTGTTTGTGGTGTTAAATGGATTTCATAACTAATACAGAATGTGGCTAAATTCATATTACTGTGATCATTTTAATTGAATTTCCTGACTCCTACACGTTTAATTGTCAACTTTTAACACTGCATTAAACATAAAGTTCCAACATTATTGATATAAAATGTTCACATTTCCCTACGACTGTGATTATATTTTGCTTATCATTCCTGAATGTTGCATTAAGTCTATTTAAAAGATATCCCAAGGGACCCTTATATGTTTACTGCATTAGAAGAAAAACAGATGTTCTCACATATCCTGAGAGATATTACAATTTAAATTGTAGATGAGGGGTGTTGAGAACCACTTAGAAATCTTCTTAGGTGGCCAAGGCTTCAATAATGCTTAGCATCTGATTTTCTGTCATATTATAAAGTTAGAAAAAAAATCTGTAATATAAAGTTAGAAAAAAATACCAATCACATTTTCCAAGTACAAGCACATATTTTAAAAGCATCCTTGAGAAAAATCGAAGCATCTGAACCACAGCGCTATTGTTCTTGAATCACATTCTCAAGTTAGAACTGACAGGAGTTCATGAACAAAACATCCCGAACAGTCACTTCTCACTCGCCTGGAACTTGCCCATTAACCGCACAGTGAACAACCCTGAACCATTCGAGCAGGTTTAACAGAGAATACTCAGTAAATGCCATCTGACTCTTTGAAATGCCCTAAAGAGCCTGGTCATTGTATGCAGGATTGTAATGCTTCTTTCTCTGAAGTCCACACCTACAGGGAGCAGACAAGGAGGAAGGAGCATGAGGCTTTGGGAACAAAAGCAGCTAAGAGAAGCAATAGCAGCACATTGTTTAATTTTGACAAGAACCCTACGAAGAGGCATTATTGTCCCATTTTAGAGCTGAGAACACAGGGTAAGAGAGGTCACACAAGCACACGGTAAAGCTGAAACCTTAGCCTTAGGTTTGCTGGAGCCTAGAGAATTATGACAGTAATAACTGTCATTGCTAACATTTATTGGATGTTTTCTATGGGTGCCAGATATGGTCCCAAGCACTTTATATACATTATAACCCTTAATCCTTACAAAAGAACTCTAAGGGACCCTTCTTTATCGTAACCATGTCACAGAGGAGGGAAGGGAGGCTTGCAAAGTTTCAATCACTTTCCTACCATCACGCAAACAGTCAAGAGCAGAGATGGGCCTCGGATCCAGGACAACGTGACTCCAAGCGCACTGGGTTCCTGTACTGACCAGGAGGAGGAACAGCTGGAAGCAGGTACCATGGCAACAGTAAGAAGGGGCAACTTGATGGCAAGGGAGAATAAAGAAAAAAAAAAATCAAGAAGCAACCAGAGCACAGAAATAAAGCTGCCCAGGCTGAGGGCGTCCAAAACATGCTGCTGTCACTCAGGAAGAGGGCAGAAGCTTGGGGTAGGAGAAGACTGTGAAGCCCATGGCCACATGAGCGGTGAACTTAGGGGAGGAAGAGTTGGAAGGTTGGGGGACAGCCAGGAACATCGGAGGAGGGGATTGTCGCAACCTCAAAACCCAGGGATTTCACAGGAGGTCTGGAAGCTGCACTGGGAAGCCAGGGCCACCCTGACTCCCCCACCTCCTGGTATGACCTCAAGCCCCCACTGTAGCCCCACAGGTCTGCTCATGGTTGGGAAACATGAAAATGAGCCCAGGCCCTGTGAAACTGACCAAGGAGTGTGTCTCCATCTGGGGCTCCCCTGGCCCCTGCCAATTGCTCGCCCCAGGCTGGTAGCTCCCATCACCCCAATGCCACATACCCAATGACTCCGACCCTGGAAGCAGCTCGGCTCTGACGGAGCAGGGGGTTGGGGAAGAGGGCTCGATGTCATGAGTTGGCAGATGTTGCTGCCAACTCAGCCTCACACTGATGCTCAGGCCCTTTGATGCAGACATTCCTGTTTGTGAACAAAGTTTTTTCTTTCCCTTATCACTGGATAAGAATGCTGGATTTGATGGTCAGGAAGGGATCACCCTCGAAATCGAAGGGCGACTTGCCTGAACCCTAGTTCCTGAAAAGAAGCCCAAGAGCAGAAAGGGATGCTAACATCTGACAGAAGGAAGGTCGATGGGAAGCTTTTCAAATGTTCTGGGCTCTAAACACATCTTAATCGATGGGCCCTTCCCATCATGAGGGCAGCCTCCACAGAGGCTCACATCAGGAGGGGCCCCCAGGGCGGGGCGCCCAGACCACTTCTCACCCCATTAGCGTGACCTTGTCTCCCCGTTCTGCCAACAGGCCCCGGAGGTTCTGCTGCCTTTTCCTCTGTGTGTGCTGACAGGGAGGCCTTTGGCTCAGGAGATGTTCCCTGCCCCTAGTGCACAAGGGGGCCTTTACCACCTTCACTCTGGCCAGTGCCACGTGGACAGCTATGTGGTCATAGAATATTCCTCATAATAAGAGCTAACACATGCAAATGCACCAGACGCCTCACCAAGTGCTTTGCATCCAGTGCCTCATTCAACACGGACAAAACCCTACTGTTAACGCCCTTTTTACAGAGGAGGGAATAAAGCTCAGAGGACCCGTCACTTGGCTAGACTGTGTTACTCACTCAGTCGTAGCCAACTCTTTTGCCATCGCACTGTAGCTCTCCAGGCTCCTCTGTCCATGGGATTCTCCAGGCAAGAATACAGGAGTGGGTGGCCTGTCCCTTCTCCAGGGGATCTTCCAGGATGGGAAGTGGCAACATCTTCTATAACCTACCTAGTCCGAGAGGCCACGTACTATCACTTCTGCTATATTTAACTGGTGACACAGGCCAACCCTCACACGGTGTAGGGGGGACTGTTTAAGTAAGAGCATGAATGACTGTAGCCGAGGATCACTGGGAACCACCTTGGAGGCCAGCTACCATGATCTCCCAACTTGACCCTCAGCCTCTGTCCTGTGCACCCTGCATGGTATAGCCACTCCAAACGACCGTCCTCCACTCCTGGCCGCCAAAATCATTCCGGTCCCACCAAAACTCACTGTTCCATAAAGGTACCCAGAGCGCACCAGCTTTGATAAACTCCTGGTTCAAGGGCACTGTTACTTCTGTTACAGGGCTTATCATGCTCTGTCTTGTATTACATGTGCTTGGATGTTGAGTTGCTTCAGGCGTGTCCAACTCTTTGCGATCCCGTGGGCTGTAGCCCTCCAGGCTCCTCTGTCCATAGGATTCTCCAGGCAAGAATACTGGAGTGGGTTGCCATGCCCTCCTCCAGAGGATCTCCCCGATCCGGGGACCAAACCCACATCTCTTACAACTTCTGCATCGGCAGGCAGATTTTCTTTACCACTAGTGCCACCTGGGAAGCTCCACCTTGTATTATAGTTGGGGACAAATGTATCTACCACCAAAAGATTGAAAACTCCTACAGAGAGAATCTATGACACTCACATTTTCACCTATTCTTGGCAAAATATCTGAAGAAGATGCTCTATACAAAACTGTGTGGCATTGGATTGAATGTGTCTTTCTTCCTGCCAGGGTTACTGGTTGGGAAGAGACTATTTCATTTGACTTTGTACTATGTGCCTACTAGGTGCCAACTCTTGGGGACAGACATGGTTCTTGTTTCCTCGGAGTTTCCAGTCGAGTGAAACATTGATAAATTCTCACAAATGATCAGACAGGTGGCCCCACATTGAAAAATCTCTATTCTGTCAACTCAGTGCCTTAGAATATTCCTGAAAGTATTTTAGAATAAGATTTTATAAAGATTTTATGCCCCAGTCCTTCCACTTAATTCTCAGCCCCCCCCCCTTTTTTTTTGTGATGGTTCCTATTTGTTCATTCACTCATTCTTTCACCTATTCACCCATTTATGCACTCAAAAAATGCTGAGGGAGTCACTGCGGGGATTCAAAGAAAAACAAGAGAGTTTCTCCTGTTAGGACTGTTGTAATCCAGGGGAGGAGACAAGAGTGTGCAGAGATGACTCCAACACAGCCAGGAGCACCGCAAGAGCAAATTTCAGCAATGATTCAAGAGACGGTCTTCTGCAGCGTGTGCGGGGCAGGGCTCTGGCTTCAGCTGTAGGAGCTGCTGAGAGCACAGTAACCTCCACAAACTTCATCAGAGAGCAAAGGCTGTGTCTTTTTCATCCAGCAAGATCTGGATCATTCCCTGATCCACAGAACTAAATATCCATGCCAATCTCTGCCTCTTTCTATGCAGGGAATTGAGAACCAGGAAAGGAAATAGGATCAAAGGTACATTGAAGCTCTCTCGGTAAAAAGTCCATCAGTGTGCTCTCTCTGGGAAAGCAAGCAGGCCAGTCCTCCCCTTGGACTGCCCAGGGCTGGATGTCCCCACTCTGGACCATGCTGGCTGGCCTGGAGAGGATGGGCACACCAGTGATTCAATGCTAGTGGCTCCAAGGAATCTAGACCCCACCGATCTTCTAAGCAAAAAAAAAAAAAGGAAAAAACAAAAACATGCTCAAATTAATGCCCAGGGAATCAGGACTATTCTTATTGTTACCATATTTCTTTTGATCCCTGAATAAGAACACCTGGGCAGTCCTGCTGTTTGGCACATGGGTTAGTAATCAGGTGGAATATTTTCCTTCATAGCTTCCCTGGAACCCTGGGACGCATGATTGCTAAAGCAAACCTCATAAATGCTCATTTATTTTTAATGCGTGTGTTTTAATGTATGCAAAATATATGATACACATAAAAAGGATTCGTAAGATATATGCACGGTTTGAAGCTTAATAAAATGAACACCATGGACCCACTACCCTGCTGAAGAAATATATGTCACATTATTAGTAATAAGAAGAGTTAATATTTCTGAGCCCTTATCATGTGCCAGGCGCTGCTCTAAGCACTTTACATATGTTATCAGATGGGTCCTGACAACGGCCTCATCAGTCACGTGGAGAGAGCAGTGTGGAGGAGGGGCAGGAGGAAACCCTCATTTCAGGCTCTGCAGCCGACAGAGAGAGGGACTTGGAGAAGCGTGGACACACCAGTGGTTCAACACAGGTTCAATCTCCTTCTCCCTTTCTTTTCATGGTCCCGTCATAGATGCCAGAATTGTTTAGACTATGTCCTGATTCCCATGAAAAGGTAAGATCACTGTCTACTAGCTTGAAAAACCATCAAAATTATCCCCAGAACTTTCTGACTTCTGCCCCCAAAAACGCCCCCAACACCCTCCTCTTTGCACAGACGAGAGCATCACGCTGTCCTTCCCCAAGACGTGTGAACAAGGGGCTTTCCAAGAGTCATAGGGTGAGTTGAAGGGAAATGAATTTTTGGCAACGCGGCCCGTTTACCTCTGTATATTGGCTCCAACATACAACAGTTCAGTAAAACATCCAGCCAACGTTTTTTCTTTAACACATTCCCTTCTAGTAACTGGGGGGCATCCTGCGGAGGTGGTGGTAAAGAACTTGCCTGACAGTGCAGGAGACCTAAGAGATGAAGGTTCGACCCCTGGGTTGGGAAGATCCCCTGGAGAAGGAAATGGCAAAACACTCCAGTATTCCTGCCTGGAAAATCCCATGGACAGAGGAGCCTGGAGGACTATGGGTCCATAGGGTCACCAAGAGTCATGACTGAAGCGATGCAGGACGGATGGATTTCCAATAATTGAGCATAAAGATTAATTTGGGGGAACTTGGTCCTCTCTGTTCCCCTCCTTGCAGAAATCACCTTCACAGAAAAAGTCAAGTTCAAGTCCCTGGAATAGTCAACAGCATCCTTGGAATTAATGTCCACCCACTCTACAGCATGGTGATGGGTTGTGAGACCAGAGATTCGTGACTTGGGTCTCATACCCCTCCAAGGTCACTGGGGCAGCCCAAGGCGGGGAACCGGGAAGGGAGCTCACCATTGAGCCCTGTCCAGTCTTCACAACAATGATTTGGAGGGAAAGGTGCAACGTCTTGAGAACCCAGGGCCCAGCGGGAAGCCTTGTACAGGGAAGTGGTGCCCTCCTTGTCACCAGAAGGTGGGACCAGACTGCGTCTCAGTGGAGGTGCATTCTTCTGTGAGGGGACTCTGGACACGCAGAAGCCTCTGTCTGTCTGCAGGCAAGATGAGCCCAGCACAAGAGGGAAGCTCTCCTCTGCAGCAGGGCACTGGAGAACAGGAATGGCTGGCCAGTCAGGAGAGGAGGAAGGGATGATGAGAAAGGGATGGGGGTGGGATGGCTGAGAGGCTTCCAGCCAGCATCCAGGGGGTCGCAGAGAACTGTGTGTCTAGGGTCCTGGGCCATCTTTAGGAGAACTCAACACACCTGCACGTCCCATGGTGGAGGAGAGGGTGGCCACACACTTTCTGTGGGAAGAAGAGCTTATGGACTGTTTCCACTTTCAGAAAAATTTCCCTGGGGCACATTTCAACAAATGAGGATCGGTGTTTAGGAAACATCCAAGAAAATCCTCACGTTTCTAGAGGGGGCTCGAACAAAGGGAAGAGCAGGTAGAGGCGATTCTTGCCCCAGGCAGGGCTGGTCCAGATGTTACAACAGCAGCCTTCCCCTGAGCTGGCCCAGGGCCCCATCCCAGAGCCAAGAGCCAGTTCACTCCTCCCAGAAAATTCCTGGGAAACCAGATCCGGGCTGCGGTTGCCAAACACCAGCACATGTAAAGGATGTGAAGGCAGAAACACGGGGCAGGAGAAGATGTCAAAACTCAATACCCATGTGCGTGGCTGGGTAACGAGACAGGTACACACTCACATGCATCATGGTGGCATGCTCAGTCGCTCAGGCGTGTCTGACTCTTTGAGGCCCCATGGACTGAAGCCTGCCAGGCTCCTCGGTCCACTGGAGTGGATTGCTGTTTCCTTCTCCAGGGGATCTTCCCGACCCAGGGATCAAACCCATGTCTTCTGTGTCTCCTGTATTGACAGGCGAATTCCTTACCACTGGGCTACCTGGGAAGCCCTGTGTCATGATTATTTTGTATCAAATGGCAAACCTTATCCCTAAGAGTCAAAGATGACGTTAAAGCCAGAACAATCAAGGGAATTTTTAATTCTACGAAAGAACTTTCAAGAAAGAAAAATTGTTCCCATTGATGTATTTATTTTTATCTTAGTAGGACGGCATGCAAGGGCCATGACCTCTTACTACCAAACATCCGAAGTCAGAGTATTGGTGGAACTTAAGCAAAAGATCTTCTTCAAGGACCCAGCATTAGAATGACAGACAAAAGGCAGGACGGTCAGAGGCTGGGGTTTGCACGTCCACAGTAGGCGAGCTTGGGGCGGGGAACGGGTGAATGTGGAGGCTGCTGCCCTGTGGGCTTGTGTCTCTGCTTCCTTCCCCTTTCTGTCCTCCCACTTGCTGTCCACCGGCTATATTTGTCATTCCTGCCACACCCGTTCTTAGAATAACCTTCCATTGCCAACACTCAAGTCCCTTCTTTCCACCCTTCGGGACTCTTGGAGAGCTCATAACAAACGCTTCTGTGTTGACAGCTGTTTTCAAATTCCCAAGCATCCAATATCTGTGCCCTGACATAGGTGGGCAACGTATGGGTGTGAACGAGATGGGCACCTCTCAGCCTTGGAGAACGACCAGGCCAGAGAAGGAAGCAGGCAGAGGTCCGCATAACCAAAATCCAGGCTGAGCCAGCTAAGGTACTAGAAAGGTAGAGATAAAAATACTGGTGTGCAGGTGTAACGGGGCACTGAGATGAACTCCTCAAATAGACAGGGTGGTCCTGGAGCAGGCCTGGCGGGCTGTGGTCCATGGGGTCACAGAGAGTCGGACACGACTGAGCGACTGAACTGAAACTCCTGGGGAAGACAGAAACCAAGCAAAACAGCAGGGGCTTGCATTTCTTAGTTCTGAGGGTCCCTGTGAGGATGCTAAACAGAAAAGTTAGAGAACAGATGTGCGGATCTTCTCAGAGGGTTGATGGAGAGTTTCAGCACCCACTTGCACAACTGTGGGGGCCCCAAGCTCTGCACACACCCCAGCTCACGCTCAGCTTCATGTTCTCCAGGATCTTCATCTGGAGGTACAGCAGCCAGCCCAGACATCCCCCTACAGCTCAGAGGGAGACGACCAGAAGCAAGGCAGAGAGCTTAAAGATCTCCCTTCTCTGACCTGGAATCGAGACTCGAACCTCACCTGGGAACCCTCCTGGGCTATATGGCTTCCCCAGGCCCATCTGTGTAGGGCTTCCAACCAGCCTGTCCATCAGAACTGACTCGAGACAGAAGGGGAGGTGAGGAAGTACAGAGAGAGAGAGAGAGAGAGAGAGAGAAGGGAGATGAGTCTTTCCAGGACCTGCCCTTCACAAACCACTTCCCCTCCCCAGGCCTCAGTTTCCTCATCGGTAAAATGAGAAAGGTGGCCCTTGCTGGCTCCCACGTGCCAGGCTGGGTTCTGTTTCCTGCCCTCTCTCCTCCAGGACACCCTTCTCTTCCAATAAGATGGGCTGTCTTCCAGTCTCTGGAGCCCTTCTCCCCATCTGCTTGTCCTCCTCTCCATTCCTCCCCACCCTGCCCCCTCCTCTCCTACCTTCCCTTCCCTCCCCTCTCGCTCCCTTCCTGGGATCTCTGCTCTTTTCAATGCCCCCCTCCTTTGCTCATTCTGTCTCAAAACACTGGCTTTTCTTCCCCTGCTTGGGCTTCACTGGGGAAGTAGCCAGACAGGACGGTGCACACAGCTGCTACTTTGGGGCCGGCTTTTCTGAGGTTTCCCTCCTTCCTCTCCAGCAGACGCATACACACACACACACACACACACACACACACACATGCACGAGACAGGAAGTGGTCCTTTCAAACTGTCTGCTCAGCATTTGCCAGACAGACCTCGGATTTCTCAGTGGTGGCAAGCAAGAACCATTAACCCCAGCGTGACTTGCAAAAGCGAATTTAGAGTCTCTGAAAGGCCGGCAGACTTGGGTGGACGAAAGAGCCTCCTTTCTTTAAAAAAAAAAAAAAACACTCCTGGCTGAGACATGAGCCACGCTCCTTATCAGACGGAAGCCAGGAGGCACCTGGAACAGGGTCTGCTCAGCAGATGCAGAGAGATGCAGCCGTCTGCTGCAGAGCCCGCTTGCTCCCTTTTAGAACCGTTGTCAGAGAAATGGGCTTTTTTAGGAGACACTCCATCTGGGAAGACAGCGGAAACAATGCTATGCATGTAAAGTACATCTCCCTTTGGATCTTTTTGATCGGAGCTTTCTTCCTGCCTTCTTTGTCCTGGAATGGATCCTGAAAGAATGCAGACTGAACCCTCACACTGGAAGGGCTCACAGAGGAGAGGAGGTGGCCTGAGGTGACCATGTTCCCCTTCACTCCCACTGCCCTCCTCCCCACGACTACCCCCTCTTCCTTAGCTTCCCTGAAAACCAGTCTGAGGAGCCACTGCTCTTCAGAGCCCCCATCTCCCATCTCCCATCCCCCTTCCCCAGAGATACACCCCACCACACAAGGAGTGAATGTTAAATGCATGCAATAACTTTATCTATTCATATCACTGAATGGATGATACCTATGACAAACCTGCTTTAGCAGGCAGATTCTTCACCACTAGTGTCACCTAGCTCAGTGGTAAAGAAACCGTCTGCAATGCAGGAGATGTGGGTTCAATCCCTGGGTTGGGAAGATCCCCTGGAGAAAGAAATGGCTACTGGCTCCAATATTGTTGCCTGGGAAATCCTATGGACAAAGGAGCCTGGCAAAAGGAATTCATGGGATTGCAAGAGTTGGATACAACTTAGCGACTAAACCACAACCCTGACAAACCTAGGCAGAGTATTAAAAAGAAGAGACATGACTCTGCCAACAAAGGTCCATACAAGCTATGGTTTTTCCAGTAGTCCTGTACAGATGTGAGAATTGGATCCTAAAGAAGGCTGAGTACCAAAGAATTGATGATTTCAAATTGTGGTGGTGGAGAAGACTCTTGAGAGTCTGTTGGACAGCAAGGAGATCAAACCAAGTCAATCCTAAAGGAAATCAACTCTGAATAATCACTAGAAGGACTGATGCTGAAGCTGAAGCTCCAATACCTCTGCCACTTGATGAGAAGAGCTGACTCATTGGAAAAGACCCTGATGCCGGGAAAGATTGAGGGCAGGAGGAGAAGGGGGCGACAGAGGATGAGATGGGTGGATGGAATCATCAACTCAAAGGACATGAGTTTGAGTAAACTCCGGGAGATAGTGAAGAACAGGGAAGCCTGGAGGACTTCAGTCCACAGGGTCGCAAAGAGTCGGACACAACTGAAGGACTGAACAATAATGGCATTCCTATCACCTGTGTTAGTCTTGAGCTCTTCCTGCATGAAGCACCTTCAGCTTTTGTGCTCTGGGGCACTCACTCAGCATTTCATAAACATGTTTATTACTTTAATCCTTCTAAAGTGCCCGTCCAGTCTCCCAGCCAAACTGCAAGCTGCTCAAGCCTGGGACTGTATCTCATCCACCTCTCTCATCCTGGTACCTATTCATAGTCAGCGGATTCTGTGTTTATTTTTTATTTTGATCTATTACACAAATAAAACATGCTCACGGTAGGGTTGCATGTTTATTGGCAGAGTAAATCATCACAGTACACAATTCGCAGGCTCCACAGCAATTAAAGAAATGTAAACGTTTAGAAAGAGAAGATATTCTTATATGCGTATTGCATGGCTGTTTTTGTTTAGTTGCTAAGTCGTGTCTGACTCTTTGCGACCCCACAGACTGTACCCACCAGGTTCCTTTGTCCATGGAATTCTCCAGGCAAGGATACTGGGGTGGGTTGCCATTTCCTTCTCCAGGGGATCTTCCTGACCCAGGGATCGAACCCGCATCTCCTGCAATGTCAGGTGGATTCTTTACCACTAGGCCAGCTGGGAAGCCCGTGTATTATATTAAGACAAATCAATAAAGGTGATAAAATACTATGTGGAGACGATCATAGGAAAGGAGTGTGCTAAGACAGCATTGGAGGGATGCTGTAATCTGGTTAAAGACTTTGGGTTACTACCTGCTGACATCTAACAGGACGTATAAAGGTCCTCATGGTGAGACTTCCCTGGTGGCCCAGCGGTTAAGACTCCATGCTCTGAATTCAGGGGGCATGGGTTCAATCCCTAGTCGAGGAACTAAGATCCTACATGCCTTGTGAAACCGGCCACACTCCGGGAATCACCACCCATGTCCAAGGCAAGGTGGCCATCCGGTCCTCTTGGGAGTGAGTGTGTGCAGCAAAACCCCAGAGCAGAGGGTCACAGGCTGCCCAGAGAGGCCCCACAGGCTGAGGCCGGCAGCTATGGTGTGGACTACATCCTCCTACATAGTGAGGTGGTGCCAGGGAGGGCACCCCTGGACAGCAGGAAGGGTGTGGCCTTGGGAGGAGAGGCGTGGACTCAGTTTTTTAAATTAAAACTAATGTTTGCAATTTACTTTTCTGATAATGAAATTGTGCATGTTTATTATAGTAAAACTGGAAAGTAGATACAATCAATAAATAAACAAATCAACAAGCACCTATCACAGCCCTTGATTACCTCTGTTATTACCTCTGTTACCACCTCAGTATGGAGTTTCAGGATTTCTTCTATATATATAGGTGTTGGGTGTGTGTGTCTCATACAACTCTACTAACCTGTACGTTTAAAACTGGTTAAGATGGGGGACCTCCCTGGTGGTTCAGTGGTTAAGACTCTATGTTCCCAGTGCAGGGGGTGCAAGTTCGATCCCTGGTCAGGTAACTAGCTCCCACGTGCCACAACTAAGAGTTTGCATGCTACAACTAAAGATCCTGAGGATCCTGTGTTCCACAGTTAAGACCTGGTGCAGCCAAATAAATAAATACATGTAAATATTAAATATTATTATGAAATATTTTAAACACAAAGATGAGTTAAAATAATAACAACCTACAGAATGGGAGAAGATATTAGGAAATCATATATCTGAGAAAGAGCTAATATCCAGAATTTTTAGGGAACTCATACAACTCAACAAAAACAATAAAGCAGTGACATTACTTTGTCAACAAAGTTCTCTCTAGTCAAGGCTATGGTTTTTCCAGTGGTCATGTATGGATGTGAGAGTTGGACTGTGAAGAAGGCTGAGCGCTGAAGAATTGATGCTTTTGAACTGTGGTGTTGGAGAAGACTCTTGAGAGTCCCTTGGACTGCAAGGAGATCCAACCAGTCCATCCTAAAGGAAATCAGTCCTAGGTGTTCATTGGAAGGACTGATGTTGAAGCTGAAACTCCAATATTTTGGCCACCTGATGTGAAGAGCTGACTTATTTGAAAAGACCCTGTTGTTGGGAAAGATTGAGCGCAGGATGAGAAGGGGATGACAGAGGATGAAACGGTTAGATGGCAAAACCAACTCAATGGACATGAGTTTGGGTAAACTCTGGGAGTTGGTGATGGACAGGGAGGCCTGGCATGCTGCGGTTCATGGGGTCACAGAGTCGGACATGACTGAGCAACTGAACTGAATGCAATTAAAAAGGGGGCAGGGACTTCCCTGATGGTGAAGTGGGTAAGAATCCACCTGCTCAGTGCAGGGGTCATGGGCTTGACCCCTAGTCCGGGAAGATTCCACATGCAGTGGAGCAACTAAGCCTGCACGCCACTACTACTGAGCCCAGGTTCTAGAGCCCGTGAGCTGCAGCTCCTGAAGCCTGAACACCTAGAGCCTGTGCTCAGCAACAAGAGAAGCCACCACAGTGAGAAGCCTGCGCACCGCAACTAGAGAGTAGCCCCCACTCGCCGTAACCAGAGAAAGCCTGCATGCAGCAACGAAGACAACGGCGCAACCAAAAACAACAAAAAACTAAATGAAAATTCCAAAGGTGGGAAGCAAAAGACCAGTAGGCAGTTCTCCCAATGAGATATACAAGTTGGCCAAAGAAGCATACGAAAAGATACTCAACATCATTAATTATCAGAGAAATGCAAATCAAAATCACAACGAGGTATTAGCTCACACTCAGGAGGGTCACTATAATAAGAACAAAAGATATCAAGTGTCTGCAAGGATGGAGTGAAAGTAGAACCTTCGTGCACTGTTGATAGGTACGTAAAATGGTGCAGCCATTATGGAAAACAGGAGGGAGCTTCCACAAAAAGTTAAAAATAAAACTACCATATGACCCAGCAACCCCACTCCTGGGTATCTATCCAACAGAATTCAAAGCAGGATCTCAAAGAGATATCTGCACGCCCAGTGCACATTATTCGCTGCAGCACTATTCACAATAGCCAAGAAGTGGAAGCAAACCAAATATGTACTGACAGATGAATGGATAGAGAAAATGTGGTCTATACAGATATACATACATATATACATATAATGCGGCCTTAAAAAAAGAAGGAAACTCTGACATACGCTACAACATGGATGGATCTTGAGCACGTTATGCTAAGTGAAATAAGCCAGTCACAGAAGGACAAATATTGTTATGATTCCACTCATATGAAGAGCCGGAAGCAAATTCATATAAACAGAGAGTAACGTGGTAGTTGCCAGGGCCTGGGAGGACTGGGGAATGAAGAGGTATTGTTTAATGGGTATAGAGTTTCTGTTTTTCAAGATGAAAAAGTTGTGGAGCTGTTCACACAATAAGGCAAATATGCTTAAC
The DNA here is from genome assembly GCF_002263795.3 of Bos taurus. Classification (NCBI taxonomy): domain Eukaryota; kingdom Metazoa; phylum Chordata; class Mammalia; order Artiodactyla; family Bovidae; genus Bos; species Bos taurus. The sequence goes on from NC_037339.1 coordinate 30,159,421, forward strand.
AGTATTGAACACAGAAATGGTTCAGATGATAAATTTTTGGTTGTATGTTTTTAATTTTTCCTGTGCATGTCTGATATTATAATCGCATGTAAATATATCTATAAATAATATATAGCATTGCTTTGTCTATTTACTACTTTTATATAAATGGTAACATAGATGGGAAGAAAATGGAAACAGTGACAGACTTTATTTTCTTGGGCTCCAAAATCACTGCGGACAGTAACTGCAGCTATGAAATTACAAGACGCTTGCTCCTTGGAAGCAAAGCTATGACAAACCTAGAGAGCATGTTAAAAAACAGAGACATCATTTTGCTGACAAAGGTCCGCATAGTCAAAGCTACAGTTTTTCCAGTAGTTGTATACAGATGTGAGAGTTGGACCATAAAGAAGGCTAAGTTCTGAAGAATTGATGCTTTTAAACTGTGGTGCTGGAGAAGATTCTTGAGAGTTCCTTGGACTTCAAGAAGATCAAACCAGTCAATCCTAAAAGAAATCAACCCTGAATATTCATTGGAAGGACTGATGCTGAAGTTGAAGCTCCAATCCTTTGGCCACCTGATACGAAGAGTGGACTCATTGGAAAAGACCCTGATGCTGGGAAAGATTGAGGGCAGGAGGAGAAGAGGGCAATAGAGGATGAGATGGTTGGATGGCATCACTGACTCAACGGACACGAGTCTGAGCAAATTCCAGGAGATAGTGAAGGACAGGGAAGCCTGGCGTGCTACAGTCCATAGGGTCACAAAGAGTCAGACACAGCTGAGCAACTGAACGACAACCATGATGGACCTATCCTTCGTGCAACGTCACATTTTAAAATTGATATACACTGATAAAGACCCAAGTCATTATTAAAGCTTCCGTACCGTATTGCAATGTTTAAATATACTGTGTTTACTTATCCACCATCATTTTGATGAGCAGTTGAGTCATTTCAAATGCTGCACTATTATGACAACTCAAAAACAAAAAACAAACAACCCAATGAAATCCAGGCAGAGGGTCTGAATAGACATGTTTCAAAAGAAAACACACAGATGGCCAACAAGCACATGAAAAGACGCTCAATATCACTAATAATTAGGGAAATGCAAATCAAAATCACAGTGAGATAGCATCTTATACCTGCTAGAAGGACTGTTGTCAAAAAGACAAGGAGGAGCAAATGTTGCAGAGGATATGGAGAAGAGGGAAACCTCATGCACTGTTGGTAGGAATGTAAATTGGTACAGCCACTGTGGAAAACAGTATGGAGATTTCTCAAAGGATTAAAGATAGGGCTACCATATGATCCAGATAGTCTACCTCTGAGTATTTATATAAAGAACACAAAAATACTAGTTTGAAAAGATATATGCACCTCTGTGTTCATTGCCAAGATGCGGAAACAACCTCAGTGTCCACTGAGGGATGAATAAACAAAGAAGATGTAAGATACACACACACACACACACATCACAGCGGAAATACTACACAGCCAAAAAAAGTGAAACCCTGCCATTTGTGACAATACAGGTTGACCTTGATAGTATAAGTGAAATACTAAGTGAAATCAGTCAGATGGAGAAAGATAAATACTTTATCATTTCTCATATGTAGATTTCATTCATATGTATAATCTAATATCATGAATAAATGAAATTAAATAAAAATAAACTCTTAGAGAACAGATTTGGGGTTATCAGAGGGGAAGGGGTTGTGGGGTGGGAAAAATGGGTGAAGGAGGCCAAGCACATGGTGATGGAAGGTAGCTAGACTCGAGTGATCACTCTGGAGTGCACAGAGATGTTGAACTAAAATGATGTACACCAAGGACTTATATGTACACCAATGACTTACATGTATATCTTATATGTACACCTTATATGTACACTTATATGTGCACTTGTACACCAAGGACTTATTAAATATTAATATTTAAATATATCAATTTATTTATTTAAATTTAAATTATTTAAATACATTGTTGTTTATTTAAATAAAATAAACAAAACAGTTCACTGCTGCTGCTGCTAAGTCGCTTCAGTCATGTCCGACTCTGTGCGACCCCATAGACGGCAGCCCACCAGGCTCCCCCATCCCTGGGATTCTCCAGGCAAGAACACTGGAGTGGGTTGCCATTTCCTTCTCCAATGCATGAAAGTGAAAAGTGAAGTTGCTCAGTCATGCCCGACTCTTAGCGACCCTATGGACTGCAGCCTACTAGACTCCTCCGTCCATGGGATTTTCCAGGCAAGAATACCGGAGTGGGGTGCCATTGCCTTCTACTGTGAACAATACTGGATGGAGTCGTCCTGGGTACATCCTTGTCTACGCATCTCTAGGATGAAAAACTGCGCTGGAGGGAGTGAGTCTATCCAGTGTCACCAGGATACTGACAAACGGTTCTCCAGGGCGTGTGCCCCCAGCTTCCACCCACAGCAGACGAAAGCACCAAGCGCTCCCACCACACCGAGTCTGTCAGGCTTCCTCAGCTCTGCCAATCTGTTGGGTGTGAAACAGCATCTCACTGTGATTCTGTGTGTCCCAGGTTATTAGAAGAGCTGAGTGTCTTCTCACAAGTTTATTGATGATTGGTTTCCTCTCCACTGATGTTTTGCCTGTTTCTCTGTTTTGTTGTTTGTCTTCTGATTGGGAGGTATTTTTATGAATTCTGGATACTAAGGCTTTTCTAGTTACATGAGTTGCAAATTCTTTCCAGACCATGGTTTGTCATTTACATTTATTTATTTTTTGCTTATTCGTTTAACAAAAGTTCTTCTGCATTTTAATTAGAATCAAATACATCAACTCTTTATTTTATGTTTATATTTATTGTGTTGTGTTAATGAAATCCTTTCTTACCCTAAGGAGACTTTTCTATCTTCCCTGGGGAACACAGTAATGATTCAGTAAATATTGACTGAATAAGTGAATTCTTTGTAGTTTCTTGGTCTCTAGAAAATTTCACAAATCCAACTTTTAATTTATTTTGTATAAGCCCTATGCCCATATAAGTAATCTTTTATTGCAAAATTGGACTTACATGTAAAAGGTGGTGCTACCACTTGTCCTAATGAAGCCAAGTGGAAACACACCTTTTTTTTTTAACGGGCACAGAACCTGAATAAACATTTCCAAAGAAGATAAACAAATGGCCAGCAGATATAGGAAAATGTGTTCCATATCACTCAGCATCAGGGAAATGCAAATCAAAAAGCACAATGATATACCATTTTGAACCTGTTAGAATGGCTATCATCAAAAAGACAAAACATAACAAGTGTTAGCAAAGGTGTAGAGAAAAGAGAACCCCTGTGCCCCATTGGTGGGAATATACATTTGAGCAGTCACTTTGGAAAATAGTATAGAGATGCCTCAAAAAATTAAAAACACAAATACCGTGAAAGTGTTAGTCGCTCAGTCGTGTCTGACTGTTCGTGACCCCACGGACTGTAGCTTCTTTGTCCTTAGGATTCTCCAGGCAAGAATACTGGAGTGGGTTGCCATACCCTCTTCCAAGGGATCTTTCTAACCCAGGGATTGAACCTGCGTCCCCTGTGTCTCCTGAACTGCAGGCAGATTCTTTACCAGCTGAGCCATCAAGAAAGCTACCATAAAGTCCAGCAATTTCACCTATAGGAATATATCCAAAGGATTTAAATACAGGATCTCAAAGAGATATCTACCCTCCCATGTTCACTGCAGCATTATTCACAATAGACAAGTCATAAGAGCAACTACATGTCTGTCAAAAGATGAATGGATATATCTCTCTCTCTTATAGTTCAATAAAGCTAAAAAATTTTTTCAATTTAAATAAAAAGTTTTTACATCCTAGCTCCTCTCCTGGAAGTTTGCCTTCTGTAATATACTAGCAAAAATAACCATTCTTCTTCACAAGAGATACAGTTGAGAAAGAGGATTCTTAAACATAGCAATATTTAGAAAGCAGAAAGTAAGCCTTGTTAGTGAAGGCTACAGCAATAGAACAAGGCACCTAGAACAGCCCACACAGTCAAAAATTGTGTTGAGCATCTATTATGTAAGGAGAGTTGTGGAACTTCTTTCTTTAAAAAATGTAATCATTGGGTGTTGCGGCACAATAAAGTTCTTAATGCCAGAGTTATTGCCATCTATGGCACCAAGTCAATAACTCCAACTTATCAATGTCATCCCGCTGCTTTTCCCTTTGTAAAACCTTTGTCGAGGGACTTCCCTGGTGGTCCAGGGATTAAGACTCCATGGTCCCAATTCAGGGGGCCTGGGTTGCATCCTTGCTCAGGGCACTAAGATCCTACATGCCGCAACTAAGAGGTTGCATGACGCAAATGAAAGAACCTGCATGCCACAAAGTTCAAACATCCCACGTGCCACGACTAAGACCTAGTGCACAGCCAAATAAATAAGCAATCAATATTTTAGAGTCTCCTTTCCATTTTCCACCACCCCCTCCCAACAAGGCCTCCTCACTTCACAGCTGGTGTATCAAAATAGCCTCCTAACTAGGTTTCCCACTAGTTTCTCTCCCATCCTTTGATTGCCAGATTAACTTTCCTCATCACCTTGTTATCCAATCTCTTTCATTCAAAATTTTCAGTGCATCCTCACTGTATACATAGAACATGCTAGTTCAGACATTGTTCCTTTGATGAATGTTTAAGTCATTTAAAAATTTCTACCATTATGAACAATACTCTTATGAACAATATTATTCATAATGCCAACTTTTGGAGGGAGGCTCCAGAGGGAGGGGACCCCTGTATACATATAACTGATTCATGTTGTACAGAAGAAGCTAACATACTTATAAGGCAATCACACTCCAACAATAAAATAAAATTAAAAAAAATAATGCAAACTTTCTAACCGGATATTGCTGGGGTCAGCCCCGGCTGACCCAGGGTATTCAAAGGGGAGATGGCGTCAGCAACTATTTAAATATTCATCAAATATATAAAGAGTAATAGAATGAGGATAGCTCAGTAGGAAAATTCAATGGAGAAAAGAGGCTGAGTAGCTTGGTTTACGAGGGAGACCAATAAAACTTCAAGACAAGAAGCTTGCACCACTTACGTAGGCCACAGGCGTCCTTCCATTCTCCCGAAGGAGAGGAGACACTGAGGCCTCCCCGGTCGGATCTTAGAAGCCCAGGCATAATTAGTAAGCATGGCGAGTTCCACGCTCCAGATGGAGACTCAGCCAGAGTTTGAGAGAGAGAGAGACATGGGGAGACCAGTATTTCGAGGAACTGATCCCAATTCTTTATTTTCCAGAGTCTGTTTTTATACACTGAGATGTTATACAAAAGTCACGTGGGGACAGAAGTCCTGACTTTTATTAAAGTCAGGTGCTTCATACAAATGTATACAGAGGTCTTAGGGGTGTTACCTCATCTTCTGGCCAGGGGGGCCTGCTGACAATTTATGACCCTCTCCTTGTGACAGTGGTCAGTCAACCAGAACACTTTTTTCTCCAAGGGTGATTATTCTTAAAACAGACGCCACCCAAATAAAGTTACATTCCTATAGGGTGAGGGTGTAGTGGGTTTTAGTTAAGGAAAGAATTTACTTGGCCTAAGGTCTAACGTGATTTATATCAAAGGTTATTTCTTCTATATATTCATTAATATATTCATTAATGTGTATAAGGGCAGGGGATGTGGAGTCTTAGCAACAAACATTGGCTCAACAAATGAAAAACCCTTCACCAATACAATTTCTAATCAGCCCACTATACTTATACTAATAATTTTCTAACTTCTCTAAAGAACCTGTTTTTAGAAGGTTTAAAGCATCTCGTGCCTCTCACGGTTGGGAGGCTGTGAGCAATCACATGTGGCCGGACAAGCCTGTCAAGCAGGCTAGAGAACCTTCAGAGGAGTTTGTAGGTTGAAACACTCCTATCACATCCAGGAATTATTATTAACTGGAGCTCTAAGTTAACTCCTTCTCTGAAAGAGGTGGTGGGGGACAGACCCCCGTAAAGTCAGAGGTGTAGGGGAGAGCACAAAGTAGTAAAGTAGGCAGGCTCTGGTTATGGGGGTAGATGCTCGAGAATTTCCAGGGGGACTCCTGAGGCTCTATCCCGTCTTTGCATCGAGCCTCCTTCCTCATGACCTTTGCCACGGGCGGAGTGCGTCACGCCAGCCCCCAACAGGATATTTAAGGGCCTCCAGACTGGAACTTAGCTTTCTTCATGTCCTACCAAGGTCTGTGTAAATATTCTTCTTTGATTGAGTCAATCATACATTCTCACGGTCCACAACTCCACTCTCTCTCCTCACTATCTAAAGGATCTTGCCAAGGATCAACCTAGGACCCAGCTCCTCCCAAGGCTCTTTACTGATCGCTCATTGGTTACTCTTGCCTGTGCTGCTGCTGCTGCTAAGTCGCTTCACTCATGTCCGACTCTGTGCGACCCCATAGATGGCGGCCCAACAGGTTCCCCCGTCCCTGGGATTCTCCAGGCAAGAACACTGGAGTGGGTTGCCATTTCCTTCTCCAATGTATGAAAGTGAAAAGTGAAAGTGAAGTTGCTCAGTCGTGGCTGACTCCAGCGACCTCATGGACTGCAGCCTACCAGGCTCCTCCATCCATGGGATTTTCCAGACTCTTGCCTCAGATGCCTTAATTACTTACCCCTGGTTCTCACTTACTGCCTTGAACCTTTTTAATAGATCTCCTACTTGCCAAAGTAGATTAAAATGATCTGTGGACATGACTGATGTCTTGGAAGGTCTCTGAAAGAAGGAAAATCTTTGAAGCAACTAACCCGGTTCCTTATGAGATTCAATAAATAGCTGCTAACTTCCATGCAGCCCTAAATGCATTAAATATTTCATACTAAACTTACAAATTTTTTAAAGTCTTAATATTCCCCTATAGGTTGGGTTATCCTTCCCAAATGAAATTAATTCATTGTAAAAGAAGAAAAAAAATCAGTTCAAAAAAAATTTTTTTAAGAATGTAGAAGTGATCTAAAATCTCAAGTGCACGCATGCTCAGTCGCTAAGTTGTATCCAACTTTTTGTGACTTCATGGTCTGTAGCCCACCAGGCTCCTCTGTCCATGAGATTTCCCAGGCAAGAATACTGGAATGGGTTGCCATTTCCTCCTGCTGGAGATTTTCCCAACCCAAGGATCGTACTTAGTCTCCTATGCTGGCAGGTAGACTCTACCACTGAACTACCTGCAAAGATCCTGATGCTGGCAAAGACTGAAGGTGAAAGGAGAAGAGGGAGGCAGAGGCTAAGATGGTTACCTGGTATCACTGACTCGATGGACACGAATTTGAGCAAACTCTCGGAGACACTGAAGGACAGGGAAGCCTGGTGTGCTGCAGTCCATGTGGTCACAAACAGTCAGGCACAACTTAGCGACTGAACAACACGACCACCACTTGGGAAGCCCAAAATTTCAAGGATCAGTTCTTAAATGAAAGCATATTCATTACTAAAGAGTTGCACATTGTAAAATTCCCCACAGGAATCTACTGTCCCTCAGACACTCTTTCTGAGGCAGGTGAAAGAGTTGGAGAAAAGAGACCAGCTGATGGGCATACGGGGCTTGGCAGAGACCCACCTGTGCAGACACAGGACTATGCACATTACCACCTCACAGGCTGGCACTCCTCTGCCCCAAGACGGAGAAGATCGGCCAAGAATAACCACCTACCACCCTCTATCTGCAATTTAGGAAACTGCTTCTGCCACCTTTCATCACTGGCTCTTTATAAGTACTGCTTGCTGCAAATGCTTGAGGAAGTAGTGGAAAGGGAGAAAGAAGAAAATTAAAATCACCATTCAGAGATACCCATAACCACTACTCATGTATAAACACACACACACACACAATTTGTGCTCATACTGTATAGGCAATGTGAGAAGCTGTGTGGGTCAAGTTACAAGTGTGACTGATGGAACGTGAGTCTTGGTCTGGAACCCAGCTCTACACTCACAAGCTCTAGAACCTGAACAGAAGCTCTCTGTTCCCATTCCCCACCTGCAAAATTAGAAGAAGTAATGATGTCTGCCCCACAGGATTGCTATGGGCTAAAATGAGATGTTATATATAAGCGTGTCTAATAGCATGAGACACATAGAATATGCAGCTGTGAGTTATCACAGTGACATAGTTCTTCATCTGACCTTTTCACTTAACATTTCATCATAGCCCATTGTCAAACATTCTTTGAAAATACTATTCTTAGAATTATAGGATTCTGTAGCTTTTTTTTTTAATGTAACACTTTACCAAGACTATGTCCTTCCCCAGTGGTGGAGCAGTAAAGAATCGCCTGCAACTAAGGAGATGCAGGTTTGATCCCTGGGTCGGAAAGATCCCCTGGAGGAGGGCATGGCAAGCCACTTCAGTATTCCTGCCTGGGAAATCCCATGGACAGAGGAGCCTGGCGGGCTGCAGTCCATGGGGTGACAGAGAGTCGGACATGGCTTATTGACTAAACAACAACTTACCAGGACTGACTGTATATTTCAAAACATTATTTTTAATGTCTATATATTTAATATTCTATTTTCTCAATATACTGCAATTTATCATTTTTTCCTGTTGCTGGACATTTAAGTTGTTTCCTGTTTTACTGTTGTTGAGTTGCCAAGTCATGTCCAACTCTTTTTTGTGAACCCATGGACTGTAGCCTACCAAGCTACTCTGTCCATGGGATTTCCCAGGCAAGAATACTGGAGTGTGTTGCCACTTCCTTCCTATTTATCACTATCATAAATAATACTGTGATGATATACTTAAAACCTGGGTCATATCCTTGGTCACTTTCTTAGGACAGATTTCTAAATATAGAATTTAGACATTGTTCAGTGTTTCTTTTACCAATCTACTATCCAGAAATAATAGCCCAAGTTTACTTGATCAGTGCTGTATAACAGTGGACCCTAATGATGTCCTTGATAAAAATTTTAGTAATATCTCTTTTTCTGCTTTGCTATTTGAGAAAAAGAAAATTTTTACTTCATTTAATTTCGATAACTTGTAAGTTCAGAATCTTCTGCTCATGTCTCAACTTTTGTTTGCCCCCCACCCCTTTTTTTAAGTTGAGTTGTAAAGAGGTAGTTTTTGAGAATTCCCTGGTGGTCCAATGGCTGGGACTCTGTTGCTCTCACTCCCAAAGATCTGGGTTCAATTACTGGTTGGGGAACTAAGATCCCACAGGCCACATGGTGTGGTCAATAAATAAATAAATTTTTAAAGAGGTATTTCCCATATTAATTGATAAATCTTCTTTATATATTCAGTTCACTTCAGTTCAGTCACTCAGTTGTGTCTGACTCTTTGTGACCCCATGAATCTCAGCACGCCAGGCCTCCCTGTCCATCACCAACTCCCAGAGTTCACTCAGACTCACGTCCATTGAGTCAGTGATGCCATCCAGTCATCTCATCCCTCTGTCATCCCCTTCTCCTCCTGCCCCTAATCCCTCCCAGCATCAGAGTCTTTTCCAATGAGTCAACTCTTCGCATGAAGTGGCCAAAGTACTGGAGTTTCAGCTTTAGCATCATTCCTTCCAAAGAAATCCCAGGGCTGATCGCCTTCAGAATGGACTGGTTGGATCTCCTTGCAGTCCAAGGGACTCTCAAGAGTCTTCTCCAACACCACAGTTCAAAAGCATCAATTCTTCGGCGCTCAGCTTTCTTCACAGTCCAACTCTCACATCCATACATGACCACAGGAAAAACCATAGCCTTGACTAGACGAACCTTTGTTGGCAAAGTAATGTCTCTGCTTTTGAATATGCTATCTAGGTTGGTCATAACTTTCCTTCCAAGGAGTAAGCGTCTTTTAATTTCATGGCTGCAGTCACCATCTGCAGTGATTTTGGAGCCCAGAAAAATAAAGTCTGACACTGTTTCCACTGTTTCCCCATCTATTTCCCATGAAGTGATGGGACCAGATGCCATGATCTTCGTTTTCTGAATGTTGAGCTTTAAGCCAACTTTTTCACTCTCCTCTTTCACTTTCATCAAAAGGCTTTTGAGTTCCTCTTCACTTTCTGCCATAAGGGTGGTGTCATCTGCATACCTGAGGTGATTGATATTTCTCCCAGCAATCTTGGTTCCAGCCTGTGCTTCCTCCAGCCCAGCGTTTCTCATGATGTACTCTGCATGTAAGTTAAATGAGCAGGGTGACAATGTACAGCCTCGACGGACTCCTTTTCCTATTTGGAACTGTTGTTCCATGTGTGTTAGGAAGTTAATTTTTTCCGCATATTTTTTCCAGTTTCCTTTAGGCTGTTGTTTTCATTTACTCATCTCTTCTGCATGGAGTTACTTTGAGCACCTGCTGTGTGCTGAGCACCGTGGCAGGTGCTGGGATTCAGCAGAGAACAAAGTCGACTGAAATCTCTGTCCTTGGAGGCCCTACCTCTTAGTGGAAGCTTCTAGTCGAGGGTGTCATTTCAATGGACACAATCACCTAGCTTCTGGAACACCGGTTTTCTAGTTAGATAAGTACCTATAATTACTTAAACATAACTGGTCCCTTAATGCCACCTTCTCTTCAGAAAACCATTGTATTCACAAGAATATGAAGCAAGAGACACCCCAGAGCTCAATCTAATGGAGAAAATTTGATAATATTTTCAAACAAGTATGACTGAAAGAAAACCTTTAAACTTTCAGCTGGGACTCGAGCACATTCAGTGGTTATTTCCTTGTTTCCCTTCTATGCAGGTGCCTCTAAAATTTTAAACCATTGAACATCCCACAGTCTGGGGCTGGAGACATGGGGGTGTGTGGGTGGGGCTGATGAGAAAAGAGAAGTTTGAGGTCTTGTCTTAGCTCAGGCTTCTGTACCAAAGTACCATAACCTGGGTGATTCACAGACAACTCAAATGGACTTCTCACAGTTGTGCAGCCTGGAAGTCCAAGATCAGGGTGCCAGCAGGATCAGGCTTTAGTGAGGGCCTTCCGTATTGCAGACTGCTGATCTCTAGTTGTACCCTGACATGACGGAAAAAGACGGAGCTATCTCTCCAGCCTCTTAAAAGGGCACTAATCCCATTCATGACATCCCCACCAAAATACCTCCCAAAGGCCTGACCTCCAAATACCATCACAGTGGCAAATAGATTCCAACATGTGAACTTTGAGGCAACACAACATTTAGTCCATAACAGATCCCATAAGCAGACAGGAGTGCCAGCATTGTGCCAGGAGTGACTATATGGAATGATGATGCAACAGGCAATTTCACAAGAGAGTCTTTTCCCTCAATGGGGAAAGGAGTGGGACCCTCAATAGTAGCAAAACTGCCTTTTCAGCAACCTGTGTGCACATGTGACTCAGGAGCAAATGAGGACTGCCCACCAAATCCTCAGCACTTGGAAACAACTCCAGAGAAGGGGATAGAGGGAATCCTGAATTGACAGAGATTGTTTCTTAAGCAGCAGCAGAACAGGAAATCAAAAGAGGAATTGAACGGAATCACAGAAAGATAGAATTCTATTTCTTATACATCTGAAAGGTATCACTGTGTTTCTAAGAGGAATCACAAGCGGGTGGTGAGGGATAGGGATCATCATTTAAACACTTAAATTAGAATTTCCCACAGTCCTGGGGATTCCCTGGAGGTCCAGTGGTTAGGACTGCAGGGGGCATAGGTTCAATCCCTGGTCAAGAAACTAAGATCCTTGTAAACACTGCAAGGTGGCCAAAAGAAGTCTCACAGTCCCTGAGGAGAAACTGAAAGTGCAAATGGAAAATTCCATTAAATTAGCATAAAAAGCTAACTTTTAAAGGTGCAGGTTGGAAAACCTAATCTGCTCCAATAATTCCAAGATGGAGTTCACCAATTCCTTCTTCACCTGTAGGCCACGCATAAGCACCATATACATAAATGAACTCCAGATTAAACATGACAGCAGGCAGTTATGTTTTCCTAAACAGAACCAGATCAAACATAACTGACTCCAAAAGTTGCCCAACACAGATAAACAAAACAAGGTCTCTAGACAGTCCTGCTCAGCAGATTCCTCCTTCATTTCCTCTCCTTGCACAGCACAGGCTCAACTCTGCAGCTTCCCTTAGTCTTTCCCTACCCCCTTTGTCAGAAACTGGCCTCCATCACTCAGAGCTTTCTCCTAAGAGAAGCAAAGCTGGCTCTACCTAGAAGGAAGCAAGCAGAAGAAGGGTCAGAGAACCCAAAAGAAGGATCAGAAAATATGCTCAACATCACTAATCACTGAGTGAGTGAAGTCGCTCAGTCGTGTCCAACTCTTTGCGACCCCATAGATTGTAGCCTACCAGGCTCCTCCCTCCATGGGATTCTCCAGGCAAGAGTACTGGAGTGCGTTGCCATTTCCTTCTCCAGGGGATCTTCCCAACCCAGATATTGGACCCGGGTCTCCGGACCTGGATCTCCTGCATACCAGGCAGATGCTTTAACCTCTGAGCCACCAGGGAAGCCCTGGTGGTGCTAATCACTAGGGAAATGCAAATCAAAACCACAATGAGAACACTTCACTTCCATCAGGATGGCTATTACAGAAAGTAAGGAAGGGATGGAGGAAAGAAGGAAGAAGGAGAAAGGAGGGAGAAAGGAGAGAGAGAGGAAGAAGGAGGGGGGAGGAAAGAGAAAGAAAGAAAAAAGGGAGGGAGGAAGGAAAGGAGAAAGGAAGAGGGAAAGAAAACAGCAAGTGTTGGCAAGGATGTGGAGAAATAGAAACTTCTGAGCATTGTTGGTGGACAAATGTGAAATGTGCAGCTGCTGTGAAAAATGGTATGAAAAATTAAAAACTGAACTGCCATATGATTCATCAATTGTATTTCTGGATATGTTACCCCAGAGAAATAAGAGTAAGGACTCAAAGAGATACGTGCACATCTGTGTTCACTGTAGCATTATTCACAACCACAAAAATGTGGGAGCAACCCAGGCGTCCATCAACTGAGGAAGGGGTAAAGAAAATGTAGTGCATGCACACAGCGGAATATGACTCAGCCTTAAAAAGGGTTAGGGTTGAATTCCGCCTTGAGAGGGAAATTTCAACTTATGTAACAATGTGGATGAACTCTGAAGACATGCTAAGTGAAACAAGGCAGGACAAGTACTGTACAATTCCACCAGCTGCTGCTGCTGCTGCTAAGTCGCTTAAGTCGTGTCCGACCCTGTGTGACCCATACATGGCAGCCCACCAGGCTCCCCCGTCCCTGGTATTCTCCAGGCAAGAACACTGGAGTGAGTTGTCATTTCCTTCTCCAATGCAAGAAAGTGAAAAGTGAAAGTGAAGTCACTCAGTCATATCTGACTCTTAGCAACCCCATGGACTGCAGCCTACCAGGCTTCTCCATCCATGGGATTTTCCAGGCAAGAGTACTGGAGTGGGGTGCCATTGCCTTCTCCAGAGTGGACCGAAGGTAGCCATATTCCTAGACACAGAAAGTAGAATGGTGGTTGCCAGGTTTGGGATTCCCAGCTGTCTCAGTGGTTTAAAAAAAAAAAAAAAAAATCAGCCAATTCAGGAGAATCAAGAGATGCAGGTTCAATCCAGGGGTCAGGAAGATCCCCTGGAGCAGGAAAAGGGAAGCCACTCCAGTATTCTTGCCTGGAGAATCCCATGGAAGGAGGAGCCTGGCAGGCTACAGTGCACAGGGTTGCAGAGAGTCAGACACGACTGAGCACACACATACTCCACAGGAGTGTTTACTGGGTGCAGAGTTTTAGTTTTGGAGATGGGTGATGGTAATGGTTGACAGCAATTTGAGTGTATTATTGTCACTGAACTGTGTGCTTTAAAAACAAACACCGTTAAAATGATGAGAAAAGAAGAACTAGGAGGAAGGGAGGAGGGATGGGAGAGGAAAGCAGGAGCCAGAGTTGGAGGAAGGCCCCTCCCAGGTAAACCGAACGGAAACAGGAACACACACTAGACTGGATTTGGCACGTGGAGAGCTAGAGTGCAATTTCCTTTTCGGTGCGCTGAGGGCACAGGGGAGCTGAGCCCAAAGGAGCTCTAGAGATCTGACTTCAGGCAGTTCTCAGGGTGTGGCACCAAGCTAAGGCCCGCACTCCCCTCCTCCGTGGAGCGGGGCGGGCGGGGGTGAGGGGGCTTCCAAGGCCTCAGTGCAGAAGTCAGGGAAAGCCGGGGGCCTGCAGTGACCACTTCAAGCGTCAGGGCGTATCCGAATTGCCACTCCCTCCATAAAGGCCGTTCTGATGTCCCCCAAACCATGCATTCTCAGCGCGGGCCCTAGCCTCCCCCTCCACCCAAAGAGGGCAAACAGTGGTTCTTGCAGGTGGAAAAATCTTTCCATGCACCAAGCACAGAACTGCATATGGCAAATTCACACCGCGGATCTGTGGTGTCATAATTTGGGAGGGTGTTGGTGGTTGGGGGCAAAATCCATGTTCCTCTCAGCTCCGGCGAGGGAGCACGGGCGACCTCACTTGGTCCAGCCCCTGCGTCCAGGCGCCCTGTCGCCGGGGTCGCGGTCACGGTCACCGCGCGCGGCCGCCACCTTCCCGCGTGCACAGGGAGAGGGAAGGGGGCGCGGCCGACCCCCGAGTCGCCGGGGCGGGGCCGGCTCCGATTCCGGGGGGCGGGGCCAGATGCAGGGGGCGGGGCCATGGCCGGCTCCGGGGGGCGGGGTCTGCGGGCGGCGCCCTGCCCCCCGAGGAGCCCCCGCGGCTCCGCCCGAATGTCCGCCTGCCGCCCGGCTCCTCCCGCCGCCTCCTCGGCGCGCTTCTCCGAGGTGCCCGCGAGGCAACGCCCCGGGCAGCTAGGGAGCCTCTGCGGCCGCGGAAATCTGTACACACCGCAGCGCAGCCCCGATAGCTCGGTCTCTGTGGCGCAATCGGTTAGCGCGTTCGGCTGTTAACCGAAAGGTTGGTGGTTCGAGCCCACCCAGGGACGGTAGCGTTTTGTTTTTCCTCTATGGGAAAATTCATTTTAAAACGGCAACAGGGAGATTTTTTTAATGGAGCGATACTGCGACGCTTCTAGGACAAAGGAAGAAGACGTCCAGTTAATGGTGTTCGGTGCCGGTGAATCCGAGAGCGACGCTGCTGCGGCGTGGTTTGCTCATTCTAGTTCAAACGAGTATGTGGGGGAAACGTGCACCCATGGTCCAGGAGACCTGCCCGACCTTGTTCATCAACAGCAGACACTGCAATGGCAAAAACAAACCCCAAACACGCAATTGCTCATTGGCAGGTGAATGAATAAATAACCATTGGTTTCTCTAGGAAAACCTGATACCAGCCGAAAGGCAAAGTGGTTATGCAATTTTGCCTTATGTGCAGCCAGAAAGATTGGAGGAGCCGTGCAGATGCAAACAGGCAAGAGGAGACATCTCAGACTGTGGAGGCACAATTCATCCCAAGCCACTGTGGGCTGAATTAAGCTGTGCTCTATCTAGCTTTTGGACCCAGGACTTCAATCTAGGCAAAAGGCCTTAACTGTTCACTTTGTTTAGACTCCCAGCAGAATTTTTCCTGAAATTAGAAAGTGTAGAGGTTCCTGTTAAAAAATCTCAAACGACGTGTTTTCAACTCATCGCACAGAAGACGCAAATATTTTTCAAGCAGATGATTAACACACGATTTCCTATTTTTTTCTGATTTTATTGAGAAGTAATTGACATTAACACTGTATACATACGATTTTCTATAAAGATAGGGAACCACATGACAATATGATAACATGAGGCTGTAATTCATTCCTGCCAAGACTGAGGTCACCTGGTGCTCAGTAGGTAGGTGCTTTTTCTCTGGGATGTACCTACCATGAATAGACTTTAGAGACCCAGAAGAAGGAACTGTTAAACTATCTCACTAGGGTGTCTCTTAGGGAATGCTTTGACAAATGCTGGCTGACAACTATTTATCAAGTTACTGTCGATGATAAAATATCCTCCACCGCCTTGTTAGGAGCCCTCAGGAAGAAGACACAACATTGCACTTTTGGTGGGATTCCAGACAGAATAACAGTAGCCCGTCCCCCCAACCCCTACCCCCGCCCCACCCAAATGTTCTTAGCTAGGAGCCTTTCTGAAGCTCCTGGAAATTCCAGACTTTCCATCTACACTTCAGGATAGCTTACAGTGGAAACAAGAGAATGGGGGGTGGAGGTGGAATTATGTCATAAGATCATTTACAGACTGTTCAAATTGAGTCTCACATTTCAAGATGAAGAAGCTGTAATATTTTGTTAACTGAAGTGACGGATCCTTCCACTTTGAAGCTGAGTATATTTACACTAGGCTCTAAGCTCCTTGAAGGAAGAGACCATATTAATGATCATTTTAGGATCCAGAGGATTCCCTTCACCCTGTTTCCGAATGAAACCTTTTAGAGGTTATAAGCACTTAACCAGGAGTTCTTTGAAAGGTCCAGTCTGCCTTACACCCTCTTCCTGGCCAGATGTCTGTCCATCTGCCCAGCGTGCCCTTCCCCATCTCTGCTTACTTGGGTCACATCTGCTGAGAAGCTACCCCTGGGGAAGCCTCCCCAACACTGCTTCCATTTGATATAGATGCCCGTCCTCCGCGATTCATCATAGCACCCTGCAACCAGGGAGTTACTTGTCCCCTAAAAGGGACTGTGATCTCTTGAGAGGAGGAACCATGCCTTTATTCACACTGCTCGCTCACCTAGCACAGGCCTGTCCCATGGCACACACTCAGGACCAGAGCCATCCCTGCCTTCCTGGGTATGTGGTTCACAGAGGCCAACAGTCACATAAAAATGCATATGACCAAGGGTCAGCACGAGGAACACAGAAAAATGTCCCCTGGCCCTGAAGAAAGAAGGCAACTTAGATGGGCTGAACTGTCTTCATGGAGGACTTGAAATGACCCTGAAAGATCTGGACAAGGCACAAGGCAGGGGAGGGACATTTTAGGCTGGGGAGATTTCAGGACAAGATGAGGGGGTGGGCGGGGGTTGTGGGTGGACTATGTGTACTTAGGGTTCAGTGAAAATGTTCTTAGCTTGCGAAAGGGCCCTGAAGACTGAGGGAAGAGGCTGGGCTTGACTCTGTAAAGGAGTCACTGTTAAAGGTTTCTGTTTTAGGACAGAAGGAAATCTATTTTTGGTGGCCAGGCTGACAATAGCATCAATAAGAAATAAGAGATCAGAGGACAGTTGAGACACACTTATATGTCAAAAGAGCAGCAGTGAGGCTCTGGGCTAAGGTGAGTAAAGGAAAGAAGGCATGGATGAATTCAAGGGAAGACTGGTTGAAACTTCGGGACAGAAACAGGAGGGAAGTGTGAGGGTGAAGGCCACATTTAAAGCTTGTTGTGTTCAGACCCTAAGTCATGTCTGACTCTTTGTGACTCCATGGACTGCAGCACACCACGCTTCCCTGTCCTTCACTATCTCTTTGAGTTTGCTCAGACTCATATCCATTGAGTCGGTGATGCCATCCAACCATCTCATCCTCTGTCATCCCCTTCTCCTCTTGCCTTCAATCTTTCCCAGCATCAGGGTCTTTTACAGTGAGTTGGTTCCTTGCATCAAGTGGCCAAAGTATTGGAGCTCCAGCTTCAGCATCAGTCCTTCCAATGAATATTCAAAGTTGATTTCCTTTAGGGTTAAAGCCTGAGGGACCCAGAAAAATGGTGATGCCTTTGCTTGATGTGGGACTTTGGAGGATTCTTAAAGAAAACTTGAAATTCAAAAAATTATAAATTGTCCATATTTTTAGCTTATCTAACCTGTGGTCAGTTCTCCACCATGGAGTTCATTGAGAACCTAGTCTCAGAAACAACCTTTTTTTTTTTTTTTAAGTTTAACTTCATTTTAAGTTAAACTTCATTTATTTAAGATGTGCTTCCCTGATGGCTCAGCTGGTAAAGAATCTGCCTGCAATGCAGGAGACCTGGGTTTGATCCCTGGGTTGGGAAGATCCCCTGGAGAAGGGAAAGGCCACCTGCTCCAGTATTCTGGCCTGGAGAATTCCATGGTCTGTGTAGTCCATGGGGTCACAAAGAGTCAGACACGGCTGAGCGACTTGCACTTTCATTTATTTAAGAGTTTCCAGCGAACCACTTGGGGTTTCACAGAGCCCTATGAAAATCTGAATGGGAAGCTAAAGCTCTTCTCCCCAGAATGTACACATTCACTGATAAATTTTTATGTACAGCGTCCAAGGGAGTCACAGAGCCTCTGGAGCAGGTTCTTGGCCCTGTTTTATATTTTATCCAATATGTATTCTAATTACTGATAAAAGTCATAAAGCATGTCAAATCCAAAGTGTTTAGATATGGAAAAGTTACTAAACTTAAGATTTTAAGATAACACAAAGAACTAGAAGAGTCTAATAGTATTGACAAGTCACAAAGAGAAGCCAGTTCCCTTTTTTTCCTTGCTGACAAATTAAGTACATTTGTAAAATTAGTAATAAAGGACTTGAGACAAAAAGAGCTGCCTGGAGGTTTTAACACTTAATGTTTTATTGTTGGGGCTTCCCAGATGGCTAGGGGTAAAGAATCTGCCTGCCAATGCAGGAGATGCGGGTTCGATCCCAGGGTCAGGAAGATCCCCTGGAGGAGGGCATGGTGACCCACTCCAGTATTCTTGCCGGGGAAATTCCATGGACAGAGGAGCCTGGTGGGCTACCTACAGTCCATAGGGTCACAAAGAGTCGGACATGACTGAGCATGCATGCTCTATTGTTAACACTCTGGAACCACTGGACGTACTCTGTGAAGGGCTTTAATATACTGATGTTTTCAGGGTCCCTTCTGTAGGGATTTATACCATCACCAGATACCAATTTACATTTCTTTCCTTGGGAGTTAATGACTCCCAGCAAACTGTCGTATTTGCTATCATGAGTCACCCTCTCATAGGAATTGAGCCTTTTTTTTTTTTTTTTGCAGTAAAAACAAACCAAAAACTATTGTCTGTCAAAGATGACTCAAACTAGTTATTCTGAAACAAGTAAATCAAATACACACTTTAAAATAAGGAGATACTCAACTGCCTTAGTAATAAGCTGAAAAAGTAGAGCATAGATTATTATATGTACACATTGAGTGTAATGATAGTTTGTGTTTAATTATCTAATATATTCACTTGTACTAGCACATATAGGCTGACCTGATAATTGGAATTCAGTATAGTACTAGTACAGAGGTGACAATCTGCAATGGATAAGAACTCAATATAGAATTAAAGATTTAAAGATAGAATTTTTCTATTAATGACCATCCACAGAGATGCTTTATGCTAACGACAAGGTCTGTATCCGTGGGACTCTAGATTACAACTCAAACATTTTGCCATCCTTCTGAATAGGCCTGGCTTATGTCATCTTGGGCTTTAAATATCAGGTGAGCTGTAGACACACTTGAACTTCTCAGCATATTTAGATCGTCTCTGCCTCCAAACCCAGTGGGAAGGTTATAATAGAGAAAACTGGCAAGAAGGGTGCTTGACCCAGCTATTAAGTGCCTGCAGTAACTAAACAGAAAACGCATTTTCATTTTGAGATTTTAAGTATTTCATAGGAGCCTCTTTTCTCCCAATGACCTCTTGCTTCTTGGTTACATTTAGTCTCCTGATTAAACTTCTCCAGTACCACATTCCTTGTCACTTTGGCACTTGGCTGTTGTGAAGAAGTTATTTATATAAGTGCCTTTTGGGGGTCTGCTTTACTCAGAAATGTCCTGGTGTGCCTGTCAGCCACCTGTGTCTCTTCTGTGCTTCTTGAGGGAACATGGATGGGAGAAAGGGGGGTGAGGATCTCCTGGAGGCAAAAAGCAAGAGGGCCAGAAAGACAGTCTACCATTTAGATGCCTTTACCACCTACAGATAGCAACCCACTCCAGTATTCTTGCCTAGAAAATCCCATGGACGGAGGAGCCTGGTGTCCATGGGGTCGCAGAGTCAGACACAACTGAGGGACTTCACTTTCACTTCACTTTCACCACCTACAGAGACTATCCACACACCACCTTGGCCTCCTGGTTCCTATGTCTCCTCACTTGTCCTCAGCTCCTGACCCAACCTTGGCCTTGTACCTCCCTTGTCATCCTTCAGACCCTGTCATCACAGATCAGTGCACTGTGTCTGAAAGCTCAGGTTCAAGCATACCACTTTCTACCCAGCTTACTTCCTCCATGAGTCCCACTCCAGCATTCTCTGAACCCACCTCCAGTCCATGGAGGTCTGCCACCACTTTTTGAATGACCATCCCTTATCCCATGTCCCTCCTAACCCTCCCTCCTTATCCTTTACTATAATCATTTTCTTGCCTAAAACCTGAACTCCTTTCTCTTCTGTGTCGTTTGTCTGACAAAGCCTCTAACTTTAGCTAACTCTAACTTCCCATCTATTCTCAGTCCTGCACCCGAGCCGCACACATGGTTGGAGAAAAATAAACCACCATTTTAGCTGGTCTCAGTAGAGTTTACAACCGTAGACTTCTGGAGGGTTCTGAGCACTGCCTAGCGAGCCTACTGCATGGTCCTGTTCATTTAGCACTGGAGACTCAAATCTTTTTCCATCTTTGACTCTCTCTCCCCTCAGGCCCACAGCTTTTCCTTTCTTGAGAAAAGAATCACAAGACCCTCCTTATCCCCTAATCTTCAAATCTTCTGATGACAGTACCTATATACTTTGTTTTCCCTGGTACTAAAATGGATAAACTCTTCTAGCTCTTAGGGTCACACCCTCTTCTGGTCTTGGATCTCATCCCAGAGAAATCTGCTCCTGCAATTGTCCCTTCTCTCATTTACAACATCCATTTGTCTTTCTGGAACCCTTGGGCTCTCACTTAAACATGTGATAACATCTCCCATCTTAAAAACATGAAAAACCTTGACCTTGCATCATTCCCCTACCAGGTGTCAAGCAAATGGTCCAAAAGAATGGGATGTGTATCTGCCCTTTCTCACCGTCCCTTCTCGCTTGAACCCATTCACTCTTGTCCTCACAGCTGCACTGAACTGTCCTGGCTAAGTTACCAAGGGCGTCCCTGGTGCCGAGGCCAACGTCAAGTCTCGGTCTTCGTGTTTCTCTACTGCTCGGCGGCACCTGGCCAGTGGGCAGCCTTCCCCTGACAGCTCTTCCCTTGATTTTCAGGACACCACTCATCTGGTTTTCCTCTTAACTGCCCTCTTCTTTCCCCAGAGCTGTTTTAACTCCCTCAATGACCCCACCTGCCAGGTGGTGCTGGTGGTAAAGAACCTGCCTGCCAATGCAGCAGACCTAAGAGACGTGGGTTCAATCCCTGGGTTGGTTGGGAAGATCCCCTGGAGGAGGGCATGGCAACCCACTCCAGTATTCTTGCCTGGAGAATCCCATGGACAGAGGAGCCTGGGGGGCTGCAGTCCATAGGGTTGCAGAGTCGGACATGACTGAATCGACTTAGCAGGCACGCACTACATCATGGAATCAAATAGGATCCGTGCACTCGCCATTCTAGATGGGTCTCTCCAGCAGTCCCCTCTCGAGCCCCAGTGCTGTAGATCCACTTCCCTATTCTCCCCACTTGGAAGTCTAATAGGTATCTTACACTTAACGCATCCAATTTTATTTTTTTTAGCATCCAAAATCTTTTTAATAACAAAGTAGAGTCAGGGGTTGGAGAAGGAAACGGCAACCCACTCCAGTATTCTTGCCTGGAAAATCCCATGGATGGAGGAGACTGGTTGGCTGCAATCCATGGGGTCGCGAAGAGTCGGACACGACTGAGCGGCTTCACTTTCACTTTTCACTTTCATGCATTGGAGAAGGAAATGGCAATCCACTCCAGTGTTCTTGCCTGGAGACTCCCAGGGATGGGGGAGCCTGGTGGGCTGCTGTCTATGGGGTCGCACAGAGTTGGACACGACTGAAGCGACTTAGCAGCAGCAGCAGCAGCAGAGTCAAGGGTTAGTTCTTGTAGCCACGGTTGGCCTCTGGTGCACTCGAACTTCCCGCCCTTGGAGTGTACAAAGGGTTTGGTGTGGCTATGCAGGGTTCCTGAGGCCTTGCCGAAATGCCTGTACACCTCTCCCCACCCTTGAGAAGACCAGAAAGGAGGACAGTGCCACAGCCCTTGGGGGGAGTCCAGGGCCAGCTGGTCGAAGGTGAGGATCTTGCTCCCTGGCCTTGATACGACTCCGGGTGCAGCTGCTCACTCACAGAGCATACACCTTGTTTGTGCACTTCCTGGATATGCGCATCAGTGATTATAGTTCCCACCGTCACAGATGTTTTGCCTTCCCAGCTAGGAAACCCTATCTTCTGATCACCCAGGAAAGGGAACGCATCCAAAATTGAATAAATTCTTTCCTTTAAAGGTTTTCCTTCCTGAGTCTGTCCCATCTCAGTAGACAGAACCACCCATGTGTTTGTTCAGGCAACGAAATCTGAGCTCCCTCTTTGCATCCTCTTTCTACCCTGCAGTCAACCATCAAGTTGACCTGCTGGCTCCACCTCTGAAATCCAACAGTGGTCCAGCTGTTTATCACCTCCACAGCTGTCTGAACTGAGACTGTCACAAACTAGCACTTCCATTCTGACAACCCCAGTGATCTTTTAAAACCTCTTGACTAGATTGTGTCATTCCCTTGTTTGGAAACTTCTGGTGGCTTCCTGTTATTTTCGGGAACCATATGTGATCTGGTTTCTGCCAACCTCTTTAACCCGATGTTCTAATTCTCCTTTCCTTGCTCACTGTTCACACTGGCCTCTTCCCTGTTCTCAACCATGCCAAGCACCCTCACACCTCAGGGCTTCGTTCTTCCTAGATAATGCCCTTCATTCAGTCACATGGTCAATTCCTTAACTTCACTGAAGGACCTGTTCAAATGTCACCCCCCTTCCAAGTCCACCTGGTCTAAAATAATCTGCCCATCACTTTTCTCCATAGCATTTAGTACCATCTGACATTTACCAATTATTAGCCTGTATTTGTGAATTTGCCTACTTGCTAAAATTTGTAACCCTCAAAGTCAATACCTGCAAGTGCTTTTGTGGTCATCTGTGGATGTGTACACAGCACTGAAACATCTGAGTCCCTTACAGAACATCTGGTCTGTGCCACAAGGTCTTCAATGTGCAGTACAGATCACTTGGCGTGAACTGAACATGCTCATGTACATCTTAGATAGGACCAGACTTCAAGGACTGCTGGCATGGACCCAACATCTTATGGACATCTTTTGTGCTTTTTGTTGGTTATTTTGTGGTTTAAAATAGCCCTGAAGCGTGGTACTCAAGTCCTATCTCCTGTTCCCAAGCTCAAGGAAGGTGTGATGTGCCTTATGGAGGAAAATATGTGTGCAGGATAAGCTCCATTCAGGCACTGTTGGCCTGTGTTCAACGTTAGTGAAGCAATAATATCTATTACATAAGGTATCTTTAAACAGAAAGACACAAAAAACATCATTTGTTGATCAAATGATGAAGATGTTGTGAGCAGAGGTTCACAGGAACCTAACTGTACTCCCGCCAGGAGCAGTGGTTTAGTAATTGCTAATGCAGTGTTCACGGCAACTTTATAGAACTACCAAACAGCAAGAGTCAACCACATCCATTTCCTATTACCACCTAACATTATACATTTACCTTCTTGTTTAAAAGGCAATGACTGAAACGCAAGAATTTCCTTTTATTATTATTTTTTTATTGCCTTATATCAGCTTTATAACAATGCTTGACATTCAGCAGAAACCTAGAAATATTTGAGTGAATAAAACAAGTGAAGGATGGATAAGCAATGCCTCAAAGACACTCAAATGGCTAAGAGTTACAGTAAATATTCAGCCACACTAGTCATCATGGAAATGTAACCAAAATGAGCCAAGGTTCTCCTCCCCTGACCAATGCTACTTCCTAGTGCTGATGAGGATTCAGCAAAATGACTCAAGCCATTATTAAAAGACCAAAAATAAAAGTGCATATTCTTTGACCCAGAAATTCCACTCCCAGAAAATAAAACCTGGATCTGTGAAAAATTTTTGTCAATAGGTATAATTAACAATAACAAAACAGTACAAATCACTTCAAAATATAAATTGATGAAACAGTGGTAATACAATGTAACATTACATAGCTATCCAAAAGGTGTCAAAAACTAAAGATGGAAAAAATGCTCATTAAACATGAACACAGATCATTAACAAACAGGTACGACAGAAGCTTTTATTTCTTAAAAGTCTAAATGCATAAAAACATGAAAATGTCTGCAGTAGTTATTATCACTACATGTTAAGATGAATACTGAAATCTTGGTGTTCTCTTGTATTTTCCCAGTTTTTCCTTATAATAAACATGTCACTTTTGTAATCAGAAAAAAGGGAAGGGAGGGAGGTTTGGAAGTAAATTTGATGAATCAATTCTGAAGTTCTGAGTCCCTAGCAAAGTATTCTTTCCCCAAGATGGCCACCCTTAAACCTTAGTAATTCTGCTACTAATTCAAATTAATACAGCAGGAGGTGCTGTTTGGTCACCCAAAGTTTAAATGAAGCTACAAGTTCATATAAGGAACCTTATATGTTCATATAGAACATATAAATTCAGTACCTCTTATTGTTGTAGTAACCACTCTACTCATTCCCAGCTCTACAACTTATTAGCTCAATGGCGTTTCCTTAACTGTTAAAGGTGATAAGAGTACTTTGCTCATAGGAACGTTGAGGTTTAAATGAATTAACATTTCATTTATAATAGAACCCAACATATGCAAGCCTTACATGTACTGGCTATTTCTGCCAAAACATAACTGTTAGATGGTGTGTTCCACTTTGGCTACAGAAATAAGTATCTTAGGGGAGAAAGAAAGATGATACTTATAATCTCTTAGCACATCAACACAAAAATACATTACTTTTTCCTTTTATAGATCGTTTTTTGATCACAGCATTATGCAACATTCTAGTTATGAGTTTCCTGCCATCTTTTTTAAGGAGAGAGAGGGGAGACAAATTATATGGGGGGGAAGTTTACATTCTATACCACTCTACTGGTACAAGAAACACGCTTAGGCTCTTATCTAAGACCACAGCACCACTAGCAAAAACAGTCACATGCTCACATACCATATACAGACACTTAAGTTTGTATCAACTAGTGTTTCTCCTGAACCAACGAAACTAAAATTTGAAATGTAGAAATTTAGTATACCCAACTGTAAAACTGCTAGAAACTATACACTACTTTTCATTTTTAACATTTTCAAATCCTCATTCACCTACAACCACAAAATGAAGCCAAAAAGGAGAACACATTCATCATTATTTAAACTTATGAAACACAGGCTTCATGGGCATGCTGCTGCTACTGCCAAGTCGCTTCAGTCATGTCCGACTCTCTGCAACCCCATGACTGTAGCCCGCCAGGCTCCTCTGTCCAAGGGATTCTCCAGGTAAGAATACTGGAGAGGCAAAACCTTCAGTAGCTTACATTTTGTTCATGACAAGGCCAGTGTGTCAAACACTACCTAGAAATACAGTAAATTTTTCCAATAGTAGTAATAAATATTAAACTAAAAAGAGCCAAAAGCACTCAACAATTCTCAAACAGATATTCATCAAAATGAGGTAAGTCTAATGTGTCATTTGCTAAAGAATTTAATGCTGAAGCAGAAAAAAACTCATCAAAAATATCAGTCTTCATGGGACTTTCCAAGTTCAATGTTCTAATAAAGGCATTATTTGTGAGTGAATCTGGCTGAAGTTCACTCTGATTTTTCTTGGGGCTACAGTAATTATGCTCCTGCCTCAGATGTGTGTTGTGGGCAATACTGTTTAATTCATTGGGAACTGGTGCCGGGATATG
Source organism: Bos taurus (assembly GCF_002263795.3). NCBI lineage: Eukaryota > Metazoa > Chordata > Mammalia > Artiodactyla > Bovidae > Bos > Bos taurus. Next base: position 30,185,153 of record NC_037339.1, read on the forward strand.
ACTATCTCCCATTTCTAAATACCTGAAGTCAGCCTCCCCGTTTTCTGAGAGCTCTGTTGAAACCACAGTGGCCGGGGACAGTAATTCTGCTAGAATTTCTTCATGCGTCTGACCACCGTATGGGGAAACACCGGGAACTGTGGCACACCCTGATTTATTATCGGCAATGTCAATTTGACGCTGCAGTTCTTGTAGCAAGCCTTCTATTGACTCACTGTCATTTGGAGACCCACAATGGGACACCTGTTCCGAAGGTTCACTTGGAAGTGTTCCGTTTTGGGGGGAAGACATCAGAGAGGCTAATTTCTTCTTTTTTGCCTTAAGTTTTTTAAGAAGTTTTAGACGGAGTTTATGAATCTGACCCTCAATTGTGTCTCCATGGTTTGGTGAAGAAACACCATTTTCATTTCCATGAGAATTGTGGTTGAGGTAAGCTCCACAGGAGGCACTTTCACATCTCTTCCAAACTTCCGAATCACCAGTGCCATCAGCACGGGGAGGGGAAGCTGTGCTGGTTGGTGACTGATGGCTTGGAGGAGAGTTACTCAGCAGAGGCGGCTTAGCTGCCCTCCTGTGAGCTTTCCTGGAGGCCTGGCTGGCCTTTTGTCTTGAACCTTTAGTTTGAAAGCCACCAAAATTACTTGCCCCCTTAACTGAAGGCTGCAAATCAGTCACAGTGTTTCTGTTATGAGCTGAAACACAAGAGGGCATAAAAGAAACACCCTTGCTTAATAAGCCTTTAACCCAACTTCCCACAAATGGTTTCTTCTGATTCTCTTTCAGAGGTGGATTCTGTAACGGCTTAGCTGTTACAGTTTGAGAAAATGCTGTGGTTTCTTTTTCCTTCCAATCAGATACCTGAGATGTAACATGTTGTTCTGGATTTAACTTCTCCGTTTCTGCTACAAGAAATTGTTTCAGTGAAGCATTCCTCTCTAGGGCAACTGCACCCTCAGTGTCTACTGGCTTTACTTGCTGTATAAGGCCACCAGCCTGAGTGTCATTAACAGGCTGAGTAACTGCAGTATCTTCTGTAGACACCTGTACTGATGGCATAGTTAAGAGTTGGGATGAAAAGCTTAAATCTGGCTGGTTGTGGGTAAGCTTGTCCTCGAATGGGGCCACTAAAAGAGCTATGAGTGGCTCCTCTGACTGCAAAGTGTTTGCTTCAACAACCCCTGCATTTTCTGCCACAGGTTTGTGTTCTAATAAGAAACCTTCAGAGTTGGACTGTACTTCTTCAAGTGTCAAGGGTAAGATACCACTGTCAACTGAACCTTTCAGATTTGGAAGGGAATGACGTCCAGGAGCTACGGCTTCATCCTGTGAGAGGGTATTAGGAACCATGGACACATCTGTGGGGTGCGTTCCTGAAGACGGTTCAGCTGAGGCAGCTTCGCCTGCAGAGCATGCTGCTGGAAACACTTGCTTCTCGTCGCCGAAAGCATACTGGTCACTAGTCTTTTTAAGTGGATGGCAGGCAGGTGCTTTATCTGTCATCTGGGATGTTTTTCTTTCCCAAATAACAATATGTATCTCCGAAGCAGGAACCTGAAATGTCTCATGCCTTTCAGAACACAGGCCTTTTAAGTCATCACATTCTAGCCAACTTCCTGGGGAATGGGGAGTGAAAGTGAGAGGTTAGACATTCAAACAGACCACTATTCTAGGTAACTTTCTTCTGGCTTTTTTAACTGCTATTATTACTGAATACCCACCAAAAGAGAACTTGAAAACATGGCCTTATCCTTATGTCACCATTTTTCTCTGCCGAATGTCAAGTCCTTGGATTTGGATAACAAGTTATGGACAAACATCCAGAAATGTGAAAAACTGAGGCAGTGTTTACTCTTTTCTAAAATGCTCATAAAAATCAAGACAGAAGTATCTTTAACTTCTGGAATTCAGAGTGCAGTATCACCTGATATATATAACAATATCAGAAAATAGATTTAAGTTTTTCATATATATGAATTTTCAAGATAAATGAAGCTTGTTACCTCAAGTACCAACATTTGATTATTTTATTGGGGGGGGGGCGGTTAGGAAAAAAATATAAGCTTAGGTTTTTGGGTGTCTGCTCTTATTTCTAAGCTCCTGTTTTCTCATTTGTCAAGTAGGGATGAGATGATCAATGACAGGGAAAGACATTAAATACCCCCTCTAAAACACCAAAAAAAATCACAAACAAAACTATCTGCTAAATAAGTTTATATCGATACAGTCTTATAAACAATCCGAACCCAGTACTTCTTATCCTATACCATTAAAACTTTGAGAATATTTTCTTTGCCTAGGTCAGTGGATCTCCACCACAAACGTATGTTAGAACCATCTGATTACTATTTGGGCTGAACTCTCAGAGATTGATTCACTGCTCTAGAGAAGAGACAGGACATTTTTTATAAGCTAACCATACAATTTTTATATATTTGTCAAAGTTGGAAAACACCTAACCTCTTCTCTCTGAAGAGGATTTTTCATTCTCTAGAATGCAATTAGAAAACTAAAATTTTTTTTCAAATTTTTTTTTAAGTTATTGAGAACTCTAATCCCCACCGTAAATTCTGAAGTAGGGTAAAACTTTAAGGTAATATCTGTATTTATGAGTTTCCTTTTGCAAAGTGCTTTTATAAGTATATTGTGATATGTATCCAAACTATCCCCAGGAAGAACATTCAGTGAAAAACAGCAAACTATAAACCAATAGTAGTCTCTCACCTCAATCTCTGTTTAAAAAAGCATATGCATATGCATGTGTATACTCATAAACATGCTGATATGAACAAACAAAGGCAGCCATGAGGAGTGATTCTAAAGCAGGGTGATGGGGTAGAGGAGAGGGGTAGGGTTTTAACAGGCAAGGACAAGAAGAGAGAAAAGAATGTCAAGGCAACGTTTGTCTTAAAAGAACAACAAACTAGAGTTCAGTCCCCACGCCTATTATCATAAAAGAAAAACGTTTAAGCACTTACCATCAGCATCTAAAATCCATGTTACAAAATGATTATTTGCTTGGTACTGAATTACAGAAGTTACTTGATAAAGACAGCCTTCAGAATGAAATGAATAGCGCTGCAAGTCATTATGGGGTAAGCCTTCCACAAAGTGCAACATGAATACGAGAGAGACTCTGTAGGGGAGAAAGGCAAGAGAAGTCAAATGGATGTGATGCCATGTGTCTGGCTGCACAAAAGATGGTCTGAGGCAAGTGAGTCACGCATAACACTCCCAAGGCCAATTGCACTGCTTTTTCTTGAGAACCTCCAGATGTATGCCTTAATTAGAAACGGAGAACTCATTTGAAGACGTGTGTAACAGTACACCCTTCTCAGAATGGTGTCAGTGACAGTTGGAGGCCATCATGTAGTAAAGCTCTAACACAGGCCATTAAACAAAACTTGCTCTGTAAGCTGCAACACTGCTTTGGCTTACAGAAAATCTCTTGAAAACTACTTCACAGAATCAAAAGAAAAAAATCTAGACCTTTGAGAATTTTCTTTGGTACCAAGTGCCCAAATTAACTGCTTTTTTGTTAGATGGGACAGGTAATATGTGAAACAAAATAATAAACCTAAAATATTCAAATAAACATTTTAAAAAATTGAATAAGCTAATAATTTGGCCTATTTCTCTGTTTTCTCAGGAAGTAGACAGACCCATCAAGTTAAAATTCTACTTACAAAAAGTTTATTTCTAAGGAAGTAGAAAAGAAAACATACTGGTTGATTTACTATAAATTTCAAAACATCTGTAATTTCAAAAATACATTACAGTAACATGACAAACCAGAGAACAGAACCCAGAATAGGCCTCAAATAACTCAATTTAACAGAACTTTCAGGATTTACAAAAAAATGCTGAATATCTCTTTTCCCAGGTATTGAAACAGATGTCAAAACTTACTTAGCTTATCAACATTTATTCAGCTGAAATAAACTTGAATCAGTGTCCAAAAATGTAATTATCCAAACTGACAAGGGATAATTTGTAAATTATCCCTTGTCAATCTATTAGAGAATAATCTGGTCTTTATGTAACTATAAATAAAAAGTCCTGCAAACTGTCTATATCAATAAATTCTGTTTTTTGCCACACATTGATCTGCAATGCCACAAGTGTGGAGAATTTAAAAACTGTGAAGCATTTAAGTGTTTAGAAAATTAATGGGCATTTGAAGAATTCAGAGAAAATTCACAATGCATATATAACAAAGCAAATGAAAACACAATCAATAACTCCAAGAAAAATAAAGAGCTATGAAAAAGATGAAATATAACCACATATACTCCTTGGCAAGAGAAGGGATATATGTATACTCATAATAAACAATGAAGTACTGTTTTAACCAAAAAATGTAGTCACATTGGAAGGACACGGAGAGGTTAAACACAGGTGGGGCCCAGGTGATGGTGTGAGAGCCCCAGTCCTCAACTATTTTAAAAGGTGGCAAAGGCACACTGTACTGAAATGTCAAAGTGAATGCTACCTTAAAGGTTTAAAGCAGATGCCTGGAAATGGACTAGAAGGAACGCTGTTCTTTTCTCCTTTTAGGTCTTGGCACTAGTAGATTAACTCAGATTTTGTTACTTGGGTGAAAATTAAACCTTTAGGAAAGGTTCTGAGGGATTTCTTGGCACATTCAAGGCCGTTGGGAAAAGGGAAGAGAAGGTTAATGTCACTGGTTCTTTACTACATCAAATGAAACCTCAAAACATGTCCTTTAGGCAGGAACAAAGTTACAGAGGAGGTACGTGTGTGAGTGTATTAACAAAAAAGATAGAGAAACTGCCTAACGTGGAACTGCTGCTGCTGCTGCTAAGTCGCTTCAGTCGTGTCCGACTCTGTGCGACCCCAGAGACGGCAGCCCACCAGGCTCCCCCGTCCCTGGGATTCTCCAGGCAAGAACACTGGAGTGGGTTGCCACTTCCTTCTCCAATGCATCAGAGTGAAAAGTGAAGTCGCTCAGTCATGTCCGACTCTTCACGATCCCATGGACTGTAGCCACCAGGCTCTTCTGTCATGGATTTTCCAGGCAAGAGTACTGGAGTGGGGTACCACTGCCTTCTCTGAACATGGAACTGACCTGCGAGCTTTTATAGAGATGGAGCTTCTGATAATACAAAAAAGAAAATTCTAATCAGTCCGCCCACTGAGGAAAAACAGAAGGGTTGGTGATATATAATGAAGATATATCTGCTCAAGGGCAGCAGAAAGCTTACAGAAGAATGAAGAATTAGCACGCTGAAGTCTGGGAGAAGATGGAAACTCAGATAGATGAGCCTATGGCTCATTCTGAATCATCTTAGTTCTTGAAACCAGGTTAAGGAAATCCCAGAATTCTAATGACTCTAGGCACTTGATACAGGTGAGGAAAATGGAAGTTTAATACACTTAAAAGAGAGAGAAGACAAAGAAAAAAAGGAGGAGAGATAGTAGGTGTGGGGTCAGACAATTACCCTAAGTCAGCTCTGCAGTGGTGTGTCACCTGAACAGCTTACCAGAGCTCCTGACAGAGAGAAGCACTTTGGCAATTCATAAACCTATGCTAACTCAAACTTCTGAAAAGCAAGTTGCAGTCATCACTTTCAATACTACACATTGGGAAAAAAAAAAAAGTAAATCCACATTCACTTTGTTCTAAAAATAGTAAGGCAATTTAAACTCACTTTTCTAATACCATTTTTCTTATTTGTGACTTATTGTTGCAATTGTTACACGGACCAAAATGGGCAGCCTTAAGTGGATGCCACTCAGGGATGACATTTGTAAAGGTGACCAGATTCTTCATACATCTATTAAGAAAAAAAAAGACATAATTTTGATTAAGTTAATAATCATTCATGTTACCTTAAATCAATGACTAAAACAGAAGGCACTTTCATTTATTCATACTTTCCTATTCCTGCAAATTTATGTCAATGTTCCTTCCTAACCCTACCCTAGTAAAGTTTTCTGTAAGGACGCTCCACATTAATTATCTATAGTTTCTCAGCTATGAGGTGAAAATGTTAAAGGCAGGGTTTCTCAAGGGCAATCCCACTGCTCTATATTTCGTACTGGGTTATTCTTCGCTGGAGGGCACTGACCTGTGCACTGGAGGATGCTGGGCCTCATTCCTGGCCTCTCTGCACACAAGACGCCGTAACAGCCTCCAGCTGCAGCAACTAGCTATCTCCAGACACTGCCAAACATCCCAGGGCAGCAAAGAGCCCCGAGTGAAGAACCACTGCTTTAAGGCTTTCAAATGTATTAAGAGTTCATCCTTACTCAAAAAATTCACCATCTGGCTATCCATTACTAACAACCAAAAATGAAAAGGGCACTTACAAAAACATATTTGGGAATAGCAACAATTAATTATTTTGATTTTTAAACTATAAGTATCAGTTGTGAAAAAATGTGGATTTCACAGTTTACATGAGTTCTAAATTTTGCACTTAAGCCTGAATATTTGATAGCAAAAGCATCTGCAAACATGATCTTTACAGATGCACACTACAATTCAACTCAATTAACAGTATCTTTAAAAGAGCAATTATTTATTATCTAAGAGACACCACCTTCTTTTATAAATAACAACAAATACCAGTAAATAACTTATATGTGAGGTAAGTACAGGCTGTCACAAATAGATCAATTCTCAGGGAAGCTAACATTTTAAAGGCAAAGCCACATAAGGGTATCAACAAACGCACTGACTGTTATTTCTGCTACATTCTCAGTTTCCAAAGATAAATATTAAGTAAAGGCTCCTATTTTTCATTAATAAAAGGGAGTTTGTCTCAGCAAATAAGCATTAATGCCCCACATGACATCTCACATTCCTGAGCAGGTACTACATATAAGGCATATGAGTTATACTACATATAACTCATCTACCAAAACATCCCTGTGGCAGGCGCTCTTTTCATCCCCATTTTACAGATGAGGAAAACGAGACACATCAGATGATAAACCCGACAGACATGAAATGAGTTCAGGGAGCCCAACTCCAAGGTCTTTAACTGCCTGCAGAAACTATCTTCTAAGTCAAGTCAAAAGCTCTTAAACTAGCACTAAAAACAGCAGCACACAAATGAACAAGTTTGCTGATATTCTTCCACCAGATTAAGTGAAAATAAGTTTCAATGTAATGCCACTTCATTTTAAGCTTTTCCCCTCTAACTACTTTTACTTTTAGAGCAAAAAAACTTAAATGAAAAAAAAGGGAGGGGGGGGCAAGTGGTTGGTGGATTCTCTCCCTTGAGCTCTCATGGTTTTTCTATACGGCTCCAAAAGGCACTTTTCACTTTGTATTCAAAGCCAACAGATCAAAATAACTGCTAAGTCACTGGCCCTCTGTTATGTTTCCATGTTACTTCCCTAACTAACTGTCTGAATTTGGCCAGAATAAAGATGATTTCTGTTGAGTTCCTGGCACAGAGAATATGCTCAGTGAAAAGCTGTCAAACAACTGAGATACAGATTCTGGAAAAGCTATCATCAAGCTGACTGTCGGCTTCAGGCTTGTTTCTGTTATTTGTATTATTTAAGACCCAGGTAGAGATTGGGCAGCATACCTCAGTGAGCAGGAAAGTCTGAGGGGACAGAAAGTCTAAGCCTGAGTTGTTCCACTTACTAGTCTGTCACCTCAGGCAACAATTTAACCCCTTTCAAGTTTCAGTTTCTGCATATGTTAAATGAGGAGAAAGTCAGATAATTTATAGAACTCAATGCCAGAAGACCTAGAAGCAGATGCTTCTTCTAATACTCATACAAAGTTACTTAAGTCCTAAGTATGAGTGAAATGCTAAGTCTTACTCTGTTCCCTGATGGACAGGGAAGCCTGGTGTGCTGCAGTCCACAGGGTCACAAAGAGTCAGATACGACTGAGCAACTGAACTGAACTCTGTTCTAGTCCTTTTGACTTAACTGATTAAAAAAAAAAAAAATGCTTCCTGGTTCTACAGCTTGGATTTCCTAGAGCATTCTCTCACACTCAGCTCTCCCTGACTAATCCCTAAATACCTGAAAATAGTCTCAGTTAAGATAATGAATATCTGAAGTAGTATTTCTTCATATACATTTATTCAGTAACTTGGAGACTCCAAATTTTCTAGTTTACTAACAGATGAATTCAATAAAAGAGGAAAGGATTTTACCTCTATTGTAACAGTTTGAATAAATGACCAACAGAACCAGCGTGGTCATGTTTTAATTGCCAGCCAGCCAGTGACTTTCTCATATATGGACACTGCAAGGGTGTTGTGTCTGATAAATTTTCTCTCCCTGACTCCTCTTCCAAAACCTAATTTCTCTCTTTTTTTTTTATATGGTAGGTGTATGGAAGCAAAATAACTTTGCAGCTTCTTTCTTCTCCATGTTTCGTCCTGAGTACCAATCTCAGGGTCATGTACAACAATCGTGATCTCTCTAATCCTCACCTAGAGGCAGCAGGGAAGTAGAAAGCTGAGACAGTTCACGTGTAGAAGGATTCTGGTGGTGGCTCTTTCATAGGACTAAGGGAAGGAATGGGAGAGCATAAGTTACCTCTAACATCTGCTGCCAAGACTCTGGGAGCCTAAAATCAAGTTTCCACAGTGTTCAAAACCAGCAAACAAAAGCCCTGGTCTCTGATATAGGAGTAAACAAAACACATATGGCTTTGCAAAGAATTCTAAGAGGTATACTTACTCAGCGGGGAATCCAGCAGAAGTGGGGGAGGCAGAGGACTGTGCTACTTCACCATTAGCCCCCACTTCCCACTAAAGAACTTCGTAACAAAATTCCTTCTAGTAATCTATCAAACCATTCATGTTTATTTATTATTATTATTATTTTTGGTACTCTTTTAGTATGAAAAAGCAAGTAAATAATAAAGTTTCTGGGGCTCAACTTTTTCCTTTTAGCAGTGGAGAAACTTCAATATACAAAAGGAAATTTTATCAAGGGTAAAGACAGCAATGCTACAAGTGGAAGCAAGTTTTCTTCATATTTCATTACTTGGAGACATTTTCAACAGAATGAATCCATTAAAGAAAACAGAAACACTAACCTGTTTTGATACTTGTGTCCACAGTGTGAACATTCAAAATTCCAAGAAAAAGAGTATGTGAAGAGCTGTTCAATGTGGGGTTCTATTTTTAAGAGCAGGGGAAATGCAAACACAGGACTTTCCATATCACCTTGAAGAAGAAAAAGAAAAATTATTGCTCATAATGAACTGAAAAAAATTACAAATTGTCTTTTCTCACTATATTCACAGTATGAATATATGGGAATATGTATATATGACAGAGTAAGTTATTCACAATTGGGCAAGAGAAGTTTTCGAAGCACTTTCTAAAAACGCTCATCATTTTAATTCTCACTCGCTATCTTTCATTTGTCTTGTTGACACTTATGAAAACACCTAAGACAAAGATACAGAAGACTCATACTGTCTCCTCAGATAAGCTTTTCTCAGGGAAAAAAAGAAATCCTCAGAACTGTGACAGTTCTAAGGCATCATAAAAACAAAGCAAAAATATGTAGATTTGTTTGGTACAGATGCTAAAAATAATATAACTGGAGAAACCCTGTAGGATAATAATTTCCAAGTTGGACAAAACCATGAAAAAAAGCCATTTCTACTCTGACTCTCTTGTTCTACAAACTGGTGAGGGCATGACGCACCGGGCTCACAGGACCAGACTCCTCAGCCACTACTCTTCTTAATCTTTTAACAATTAAACTTCAACAACTTTAAAACTAAAGAACATCTGAATTTTGTTGTCATTAAAACAAAAGCTGAACTGTGGATTCTGTCTTCCAATTTGGAGAGCAGCACGTTAGGAGGAGGACTTAGATTCTCCTCACATTCATCCTCCAATTGCTTTCCCTCCTTTCTATTCTCCAGGGAGCTTAGATGCTGCCTTACTGATTTGGCCCAAGGACTAATCCGAGCCCTGCCATCAACTCCCTCCCCCTGGGACTGCTTCACTTCCAACGTTCGCTTCTCCCCAACCCTGGAACTACAGCTGTCTGGAACGCAGTTGAGAGGAGTCATCTCGGTCGGCTGTATTGAGAGGCAGAATAGTGGATGTTCCTGCCTGAGAATCAGTGGTCTTAGGCACCACTCCATCAGTATCAGTGGTCACAAAAGTTATAGTCCCACTGCTATTTTTGTAAAAGAACAGAAATCCAAAACAAAATACTTTTCACAAACAGAAGAAATAACAAATTAATCTCCTAAAAATGAACATCATATGCATAAAGAGTATGTAGTATAGCATGAGTTTGTAATTAGTTATCAGCCTTTACTTACTCTGTTGAAACTAATATCAAGTGAAAAAGTAAATAATTTATATTGCATTATGACAACATAATCTTTAGCTCTAAAAAATTTATAGTTCTCAACAAACCAAACTATCACAAAAGAGCTCAAAACACAATTGAATAAGTTATATGACTACAGACCATTTTAGGTAATGTACATAGCTCCTAAATTTATCTTAATTATTTTTCCTTTGATTATCAATTTTAGGTGTCTAAAGCATCCTGTTAGAGAAACGTACAATACCAAAGCTTATTTCTAATTTTGATAACCTCCTGTCTAAATTAAGTGGTTTCTCTGTCTCTATTGCCTTAACCCGAACTCCTGCTCAACTACAGATCTTCCTCAACTCATGAAAGGGTTATGTTCCAATAAACCTATACATCATGGAAAATATCGTTAAGTTGAAAAGGCATTTAATCCTCCTAACCTACCAAATATCAAAGGTTAGCCCAATCTACCTTCAACATGCTCAAAACACTTAACATTAGCCTACTGTTGGGCAAAATCACTGAATACAACGTCTATTTTATAATAAAGTACTGGATATCTCATGCACTTTATTGAACACTACACTGAAAGTGAAAAGCACGATGCTGGACTGGATCTGGAATGGTTGTAAGCATATCAGTTGTTTACCCTTGTGATCGCACGGCTGGCTGGGAGCTGCAGCTCACTCCCACTGCCCAGCATCACAAGCGAGGATCATAGGGCTTATCACTAGTCTAGGAAAAGATCACAATTCAAAACTCAAAGCACAGTCTCTACTGATTGCATTTCTCTCTTTAACACCATTGTAAACGGGAAAAAATTTAAAAGTTGGACCACTGAAAGATGGAGACCGTCTGTACCTAGCTTGCATATTTCCCTGAAGTATCTTGTTCATCAGGATGCAAACTTTTCAGGGACTCCTTGCTGTCTAGCTATTCAGGTTTCCTCTTCTGTTACTGACTCATTAATGTGTCTGGCCACTTTTCTATCAGGTTTTTTCTTTTTTTTTTAAACTGATGTACAAGAATTCTTCATAAGATATCCTGGATATTATTTCTTTGTTCTATCTTTACACAGAGGTTTCAAACTTTGATGTTAACTGCAGTCACCAATCTCTAGTAAAATAGTGACCTATATTTTCTTCCAAAGTTTTACAATTCTGCTTTTCGTGTTTAGGTCTTTAAATATGTGAATACTGGAAGTTTCTTTCTAATTGTGCTGTGAAGAAGGGCTCTAATCCCACCCAAACCCCCTCCCCCACCAATCAGGAACCAACCATCACCATTAGGAAGAAACCAAACGGGGGTGGGGTTGGGGGGAGGCAGGCAGGTTTGGATCTGGACTTTCTATTCTGTTCTATTGGTCTGTCTATCCTGGTACACAACACTCAAAGACTAAATTACTCTCTGCTGCTGCTGCTGCTAAGTTGCCTCAGTCGTGTCTGGCTCTGTGCGACCCCCGAAGATGGCAGCCCACCAGGCTCCCCCGTCCCTGGGATTCTCCAGGCAAGAACACTGGAGTGGGTTGCCATTTCCTTCTCTAATGCATGAAAGTGAAAAGTGAAAGTGAAGTCGCTCAGTCGTGTCGGACTCTTAGCGACCCCATGGACTGCAGCCTACCAGGCTCCTCCGTCCATGGGACTCTCCAGGCAAGAGTACTGGAGTGGGGTGCCATTGCCTTCTCCAATTACTCTCTACACTTACAAAAATAAGTAGACACCATAAAATACTGGCTTTTTCCTTAAAAAAATAAAAAATACATATATACAATGAAGGAAAGGAAATATCAAATTGACGATAGCAGTTACCTTTGTGGTGAGGTAAGGAATAATTGGGAAAGAGTACAAAAAGGGTATTAGTTGTAATATTTCTTAAACTGTGAGGAGGGAGAGCAGAGAGGATAGCTTACAATGTGTTTTTTTCAAAACAGTAATGGGGATTCCCTGGTGGTCCAGTGGTTAATACTCTGAGCTCCCAATGGAGGGAGCATGGGTTCAATCCCCGGTTGGGAAACTAAGATCCCACATGCTGTGTGTCCAATAAATAAAATAAAACATTAAAAAAAAAAAAAAAACAGTAATGAAAATGATTAAGTGTCTTAAAATGTAATTAAGCTGATCTTAAAAATGTAACCAACATTCCAAGCCAGTATGGATTCTATTTCTCTTTCTTTAGTGGTTTAGAATACATGTCAATATTCAGAATGAGGACACACACATTGTAAGATTCCAACGTGCTCCCAGAAGCAAATGTTAGGCTTCATTAGTAAGATCTTAAGCACTAACGTAGCCCCTCTCACTGCTGACTGAATAGTGCAGACACATTGAGAGGATGCTACTGCACAGGAAGAGCTACACGCCTGCCCAATTGCTATGAGTGCACAATTTTCAGACATCCCTTCTGTTATATAGAAATCCACATCCAAAGCAGCAGTAGAGCAAGACACAATCTTCCAAATATTTATAATGAGCAGGGGTAAGCAGGGTGTTGATTCAGACTGGGGAAGAAACCACTCTTTAAAATTCAACTGGGAACTGAAGTAGGGAACCTGAATAAAACATCTCAGGTCACTCTAGGAGGGAACTGATAGCCGCAAAATGCAACATGGGAGCCCCTCGGTCTACACTCTGGTGATCTTACGGACAAGACTCCTCTGGGATGACTCCCCCACCCAACAGATAAGTGGCTGGAGTAGTCTACTGGGGCAAAGGACAGGGAAAGAAGCCAATGGTGTAATCCCTGAGTGCTGAGCTGGCTCTGAAAACTGCATCCACTCTGAAGGGATGGAACACATGCGTGCATATTTATATAAAACAACTCCATCCTTGAATGACTTAACCAGTGATACATTTCTACCCAGATTCTCCCTTCCAAGAATGTGATCATCCCAAGTAATAAAACAGTATTGTATTTCCTTATGATGTAAGTATGTCTTTACAGTAGATGAATAATACAGTTAAATTCCACAAATTACTTACCTAATGTACATCTAAGCTGAGGTTGAAGTCTAATAAAAATTTCATCTCTGACTTCATTCAGACAGGTCTCTATCTTTGCAAATATTTCTGAAGGAAGCTTTTTACAATCTCCATCTAATAATAAAATATAGAACATTAGATTTCTCATCAACCTATATCTTTCCACAGACAATTAACACATTATCAAAAATGAAAGTTTCTCAGTCAACAAATTTTCCAGAGACAAAACGGAAAACTACAAAATTCCTTAATTCTTCTTGTCTTTGCAGTGTATCATGTGTTTATGTGCTTAGCCAACTCACTTGTGTCTCTTTGTGACCCCATGGACTGCAGCCCATCACGGGGTACTCATGGGATTCTCTAGGCAAGAATACTGGAGAGGGTAGCCAATTCCTTCTCCAGGGCATCTTCCTGACTAAGGAATCGAACCCAGGGTCTCCTGCATTGCAGGCAGATGCTTACCATCTGAGCCACCAGGGAAGTCCCATAGTATACCATACATTCCCTCAGTCTGTTTTAACAGCACAATATCGTTAGTACTGACTGCCTGGCTCAACATCATTCTGCCAGAGTAAAATCTCAGTGAAAGTTTTTCTCACCCAAATAATCACAGGCCTTGCTAAAGAGCTACATGTTAATATTCTGCCCATCTCTGAAACATCTGAGGCTGTTTCTTTCAATGCAATTGTTCCTTATGCTAAAATAACTTCTAATCAGTTAATCTTCTCTTTATAACTTTTACTGAACTTAACTAGATCACAGGAACAGATAAATTTATAAGGACTCTTAATATTATGATTACTTCCAAAACTAACATTTGGTATGTTTCCTTCCTTCTACATCTTTTTTGGGGGGAGGGGAAGGAAGGAGGGCATGAAGGGATCTTCATTGACATCATCGAATTTTGTACAATTCCACATTCTGCTTTTTTTACACAAATGTGCTTCATTAAAAACTTTGCAGGCTAGTTATTACACTCCAACTGAACCATAGTTTTATTGGCCATTCCCTATCACTGGACATTTAAGATTTTTCTCTTAATTTTACTATTATAAATAGTATTATAATGAACATCTTGGGGCACATACCTGACCATGTTTTTGACATTCTTTAGGGCAAAAGTCCTCAAAATTACTGACAGAAAACTAAGAAAATTAAGAAACTAAGATTAACTAAAATTATTTTGAGTAAAAGCCCCCATATGCACCTGATTCTAAGTACTCTTAGGCTACTAGATCTTTTCACTCAAATCTCTTACAAGTAAATAATTCATATAGCCTGATCACACACTACTTATGTGTTTCACTATGAGAACATCTGGAGTCTCCTGTAATAAGAAGTGAGCACTGACCAGAATTTTTGGTATCTGATCACACTAGAAAAAAAGAGAAAACTTACAATCAACAGTAATGCAGCTGGAACAAATGTAATTACAACTATATTATAAAAACAATTATCTTGTAAAAGATGAATAAAATACTGAATAACCAAGGTCAAACTGCATAAAAGTAAGGATTCTCCCCTACCAGATACCAAGACCCAAAAGGCCATAATAATTTAAACAGCCTGGCACTGGTACAGCAACAGGAAAATATTCAAAGATGGGGAAACAATGTATAAAATTTATATAAAAGATTGCAAGATCAAAGTCAAGTTGAGTAAAGATGAGGATAGCAAGACCTAAAAAGCCCTAATAATTAACATAGTGTGGTACTGGTACAGAGACAAAGTGACTAAGAGAACAAAACTGAGTGCTAAGGAACTGCTTACACAGACTGCAATATGACAAAAAGGGCATGGCAGATCACCTGAGGAAAAAGGTGGAGCTAGAAAAACTGGCTATGCAATGGGAAAAAAAATGAACCCTTACCACACACCATACCCAATTACCTCTCACTGAACTAAGAATTTCAATGTAAAAAGCAAAGCTCTGTGACTTCTCAGTGAAAACACAGGTGAATGACTTTCTCATCTTGGATAAAGGAAACATTTCTTTTTAAAGCCACAAACATTACTAGCTACAAAATGGAGATGAACAATTTCTGTACATCAAAAGACATCTTTAAAAAAGCAAAAGCACAAGATATAAACTGGGAGATGTAGCAAGCTATCTGACATAGATAAATAGAGCAACAAGGACGTATAAAAGCTCAAATCAGTAAGCACATGACAACAGAACAAACAGGTATAAGACACAAACAGGCTTCACAGAGGGAACAGAGGGTCAATCTATATAGGAAGAGCTATTCAATCTTTCTAAAATTGGGGAAAAGCAAATCAGGACCATTTTATATCATTCAAATAGCAAAAATCTCCAAGTGTGAAAATAGCCAAGGGAAGAAATATGGACGAGAAAGATCTCATCTACATTGCTAATGGGAGTACACACTCATACAACCACTCTGGAAAACCATCAGCCTTTATCCATTCTGTGTGACAGAGTCTATCCTAAGGTAGATCCAAGGGAAACAAACTCCTGGGCCCCGAGAGATTGGCCTAAAAACAGTCACAGCAGCAGTATTTATGATGGCAAGAATCAACCCAATGATAGATGAATAAATGCACTGCTATACTTACAAACTGGTATTTTGACAAACTGGAAATATTATACAGCAATTAAAATTGGTGAGCCACAGATACAAGCAGCTTTACAGATAAATCTTTATAGGAAAAAAAAAAAGGTCCCAGAAAAAATATACTGTATATTTTTTTAATAAAGTTCAAAACATTAAATTAGGCAATACATTACTTAGCCATATATATGTAGGAAGAACTATTTATTTTTTATTTTTAGGAAGAACTATTTAAAAAGAAGAAATGATAAAACACATTTTAGGATAATGATTACCTTCGGGGGAGTAGAGGATGGCATGGGGAGGAACACAAAGGTACATGTAAATCACTGCAAATATTTTATCTTGGGTTGGAGGTGGTTCCTGGGTATCCTATTTCATGAGAAAATAAAAATATATCCCTCACTATGAAGTGATTTTTGGAGAGTTGTGGGATTATGGGTGATCTATTTACTTCTTTATTCCACTTTACAGCAACTCAAAAACTTACAAAGTTTTACTGTGATGGACTCTATGTCGATCACCATTGACCAACAGATAAGATTTAACCACAGACTCCTTACTGTTAGTTTTTGAAAAAGACTGCCTTTTGGGCAGTCATGATAACACAACTGGTATTATCTCAAGCTTCATGATATGTCCCTTTGGTCCCTGCTCCCAGGTCTCGACACAGAACAATGGGTACTAATGGCATCTTTTTCACGCGCTATGAGACAAGTTCAATATTAGTCTCTCTAAAAATTAAAGAGAAATAAAATGTTATTACTAACCTTTAACTCCATCCAGCTGACTGGTGTGCAGAAGCTTATTGGCTTCACTATACCTGGTAAACAACCGCCCGAACACGGACTCCTCTTTGGACTGCAGGTCGGTCACAGTGCTTTTCAGCCCTTCCAAGTGCACCAGTGCTGACAGGATACAGTCTAACCAACACAGAGCATGTGCATTTTTCCACTGCACACATGAAGTCTGGCACAATGAGGTATGTTTGCTCTCCAGTGGTTTTTCCAGTTCAGATGTGCACCTTTCATTTTGAGGGCGAGTTCCTTCAGTTCCAGAAACATCAACCATGGGAGCATCTTCCTCAGAAGCCATGTCAACAGTATCAGCTTCCAAAGCCTCATTCTGCTCCCAGCAACCAGCTGTCCTAACTGGATTCTGCTGTCCACTGTACAGTGAACCAGGTAAGTCTGGTGAGGTTCCATCATATTCTCCTCCATTATGGTTACTGTTCAAAACTTGTTCACTGTCAATGCCTCGATGATTTTTAGTCTTTTTGGAACCTGCTAAAAGAGGTGAATCTTCACAGTTGGTTTCCAAGATCTTTCTTTTTTGAGACTTATTTGGAGTGTGACAATCTTCCAAACCCGGAGAAAATAAGTTATTAAGTGATTTAGAGCCCAAAGGATAGATGCACTAGAAAGAAAAAAATAAAAATTCAAATAAGCTCAAGCTTTACTTTACCATTTCTATGTTATGAAAAATATGTATAAAATGTTAGCATTAATTTGATATGAGAGGGTATATAATATTATCAATCTAAATTTGAAGGAACAAGGATAAACAACTAATCAAAAATTTAGTCCTCAAAAGAGTAATTTTTTCCTAGTTAATTTGAATAGTCAAGGGTTTAATCTAAGGTACACCAGGGTAAGCTAACAAGGAAAACATACATATTTTTGCTTTAACAAAGAATCCAATGTTGAATGAATTAAAAATTCTAAAATTCTATGATACGTGTACTAGTCTTTTGGGGATAGGTATACTGCATGGCATTAAAAACTAGAAAAGTAGTTTCAATGTAAAAAGTTGCCAAGAGTAATATCTATGTTACATAGTTTGAAACTATTAACCAGAGAGCACATCAGTGGACCAATTTTACAACCACATGGAGTCTCAGAATCAAATTGGCTGAATTTTAATGACTTTACCATGCATGAACACAATTTCAGCCAAACAGCAAAAGTGTAAACAAATCACTAAAATAACCAACGAATTTTCCCTAAGCTTGAACACCAGCAAAACATTTTATAAGATAGATGCAAGAAATCTACATCCTGTGTGCCTTCACTTAAAACATGCCTTCTTCTATACAGGTATGGTAGACAGCCATCTCAGTGGCCTCTAGTGAACTAAAGAACTATTATATCTCCAGGTAGTCAGGCCCTAGGGTCAGCCCCCTGCCACAGCCTCGGGCTTGGCCACGTGACTAGCTGTGATGGGACACGAACAACCAGGATGCACACGGAGGCCTGAAGCACTGGCTGACTGGACTTGCCCTCTCACAGCCCTCTTTCTGGAAGATACTTTCTTAGTTCTGGCTATTGCACTCTAAGGATCCCAATTAGCCTATGGAGAGATCCTTGTGGAAAAGAAGTGAGATTCTTGCTGACTACCCGAGTTGAGTTCCCAGTTGGGAGAGGGCATCCACAGCCTGCCACACAGACTAAATTTAGCTGTACTAGCCAACAAAACGGGAAGTGTAAGAATGGCCTTGACAACCCACAGAATCATGAGCGAAGCCATTAAGTCACTTTGTCACTAAGTTTTGAGATGGTTCATTTTACAGCAACAACTAACTGAAATGCACTTAGAAAGAAAGAAAGAAAGAAAGATGTCCGACTCTTATGATCCCATGAACTGTAGTCTGCCAGGTTCCTCCATTCATGGGATTCTCTAGGCAAGAATACTGGAGTGGATTGCCATTTCCTTCTCCAGGGGAACTTCCTGACCCAGGAATTGAACCCAGGTCTCCTGCACTGCAGGCAGATGCTTTACCGACTGAGCTACACGGGAAACCTGAAATGCACTAAATCCTCCATTTTAAAATACAGCATCTTCTAAAACGAAGATCATGGCATCTGGTCCCACCACTTCATGGGAAATAGATGGGCAAACAGTGGAAACAGTGTCAGACTTTATTTTTCTGGGCTCCAAAATCACTACAGATGGTGACTGCAGCCATGAAATTAAAAGACGCTTCCTCCTTGGAAGGAAAGTTATGACCAACCTAGAGAGCATATTCAAAAGCAGAGACATTACTTTGCCAACAAAGGTTCATCTAGTCAAGGCTATGGTTTTTCCAGTGGTCATGTATGGATGTGAGAGTTGGACTGTGAAGAAGGCTGAGCGCTGAAGAATTGATGCTTTTGAACTGTGGTGTTGGAGAAGTTGGAGAAGACTCTTGAGAGTCCCTTGGACTGCAAGCAGATCCAACCAGTCCATTCTGAAGGAGATCAGCCCTGGGATTTCTTTGGAGGGAATGATGCTAAAGCTGAAACTCCAGTACTTTGGCCACCTCATGCGAAGAGTTGACTCATTGGAAAAGACTCTGATGCTGGGAGGGATTGGGGGCAGGAGGAGAAGGGGACGACAGAGGATGAGATGGCTGGATGGCATCACTGACTCGATGGACGTGAGTCTGAGTGAACTCCGGGAGTTGGTGATGGACAGGGAGGCCTGGCGTGCTATGATTCACGGGGTCACAAAGAGTCGGACATGACTGAGCGACTGATCTGATCTGATCTGATACAAGTGAACACTACATTCCCAATATTGCACTTATTTAGAAATTCTTTAGTTTAACAGGACAAGTTCTTCATTTTTCCATTACTAACTAGATGCACAGTCACCATCAACAACTTGATCCTCAACTTTTATACCCTGAGATTATTTCCTTAATCCTACCACATGTCAGATTATATAGAACACTTTAAAATCAATAGCGGTAATTTTGTATTCAAAAAGTTGTCCAAAGCAATTGAAAGCAAGACCCTGAAGAGATATTTGCACACCCATACTTTTACTACAACATTATTCACAATAGCCAAGAAGTAGAAGCAAACCAAATGTCCATGTACAAACAAGTGGATAAAGAAAATGTGGTATATACATATTAACACAGTAGAACATTATGCAGCCTTAAAAAAGGGAACTCCTGTCATATGGTACAATGTGGATAAACTTTGAGGTCATTACACTAAGCAAAATCACAAAAAGACAAATACTGTATGATTCCACTTATATGAGGTACCTAGAGATTAGTCACATTCATAGACAAATTAGAATAGTAGTTGCCAGGGCTACAGGGAGAAGTTGTTATTCAACAGTACAGAATTTCAGTTTTGCAAGATGAAGAAGTTCTAGAGTTCTTAAGTACATAACATTTAGAGGTTAATAACTTTCTCAGTGAGTCCCAAAGTTAATAAACCAACAGATAACAGTGACAACATCTAAAGGACTCCCAAAAGGTTTAAAAAAAAATCTTGAAATATATCCCCTCCTCTAACAGTCTTAACATCTTCATGTAATAACTCAGGAAACTGAATGGAAAAATAACAGAGAATATTTAAAATTGCATACCAGACAGATCTAGACTTTGATTATCTACATATTAAAAAACATACAGTCTAAAAACTACAAAATGAGCGCAAATTTAAACAGTGAAGAAAAAAGCAAAAGGCTAAAACTTTGATACCATCTAAGATTAATACTTTACCTGCAGATCCTCACACAAAGAGACAGATTCTTGAAAACTAATTCGGTAAGTCTTTAAGGCTTTTAACTTTCCCTTCGCCCTACAAGCAGGGCAATATCCATCTGACAAAACTTTCACTGAATCATAATTCTAAAAGAGAAAAAAAGTAAATTAGACACTCACAGATTTTATCAAATTACAAAAAGTTAAATGTAAAAGTAACCAGAACATTTTTAAATAATTTTCACCTAGAAGCATCCTGGCAAGATATCTTAAAAGACAGCAAATAAAAGAAATCCATACAGGCTTTAATACAGCTATTATTCCAAAAAGAATATATTCTAGTTTTAAATATTAAAGTAGGTGTTAAGAATAGCATTAGTTTTATTTGCAAGAGAAAAAGTAACGTCAGTTACCACTGAAAATATGTTTGATATATTCAAACAGTAAACCATAAGGTCTATGTTTTCTACTTTCACATATCAAAGAAACAGAGAGGTAAACAGAAACAGTCTTTCGCCATTACTGTAAGATTTCCGTGGAAGATACAATTTTTTAGAAATTAATTGGTAAAATTAAAACCAAATTTAAGTCTCAAAAACAGGAGGGAAAAAACCAACTTTGCACTGAGGCAAAAAATAAGTGCACTAACTTTTCCCAAGTACCCCACCATGTGGAGTGAAGAGTTCCCTATATCAGGCCCTGGTCCAACCATTGGCAAACCATTTCCACTCTTCGGGGAATCCGTCATTCCGAGTCATTGGCTAATTTATGTCCCTTGAAACATGTCAATAGCACTAAGGATTTCTCAATGAACCCTGGAAAAAAAAAAGTCAATAGACAATTAAACAAAAATCCTATTTACTCTGAAAAAGAGCTATGCTATTTTAGAAGATGGATATATATTAAGTATATTTTGAGAACTATATACCCTAGGTTAAACAGATTCTAAAATTGTTATTTTGAAGTGAAAGCAAAATACCTAAATTTATTTATAAATCTAGCAAATTTGTGGGAAGAGGGCATAAACCAGCAATAGGACCAGTCTTCATAGTAGACTCATTTAAAAGGAAACACCAAAACTTGTAATAGAGTTAGCTATTAGTTAACTACATTGACCAGAGTTTGAAAACCTAAGTTTTTAGTCTATATACGATTTAAAACAAATATATAAACATTATATTAAGAAAGTACTTTACAAAACCTAGATCCATTGTGCTATTACCTTACAAGGTAAAAAGAACCCCCTACATTCCTACTGCTTTCAATTATCAAGAATATAGCACCAGCTGAAAACAGTGCCACTTCTTAAAAGCTGACAATAATGTACTTTACATTAAATAATTTGTAACAGAACAAAAATATAAACACTGTCATAGTACAAATTACACATGTAACAAGTGTTTTTTGAGTGTAGTCCCCTAGAGTAGAATCACATTCAGTCAAGTCAAAATTATGAGACTGGAACTCAGTGTAAGGTAAAGTAATTGTTAACAGTAGTTTAAAATACAAGGAAAACTAGATAAAGAACTCTGAGCAGAGTGAATCACCACTTCACAGGGATTTGTAGAACACTTGGAAGAAAAGTTTTTCCAAAATCTAAGAATCCATGATTCTTATGACAACCACCTCCTGGGAAACTGCGGCTCACAGATTCACTTTAGAAACTAGTTATGCTATTCTGTTTCAGAGGAATATACTTTACACAGCTTTCAAGCCAAGGAATAATTCCAAAAATAAAAATGCTCTTTAGAAAAACATCAGTGAATCTCATGTTGCTATTCCTCAAGAAACATTCATAAGCAGGATTTCTCAACCACAAGATTACAGACATCATATACCAGATCAATTTGTTGTGGAGGCTGTCCTGTGGGTTAAGGGGATGTTCAGCAGCATCACTGACCTCTAACTGCTAGATATCAACAACACCCACCCCTCACTTGTAACCTTATCTCCAGATGTTGCCAAATGTCTGTCAAATGTTGCCAACCTGGGGGGTGGGGTTGGGGGTAGGGGGCCAAATTCAGTCCACTGAGTATCACTGCCAAAAGGGTAAAAAAACAAGTTTAGTGCTTTTTCCTTTTAAGTTCCTCAGGGACAACACCAATTTGTTAACTCTGGCTGGTTCTGTTTATAACCTACTCACAGAAGGGAACTATACAGAAGAGTCCAACTTCTAGGATTCAAGAGTGGCTAAAAGCACGGGCTTTAGGTTCAAAACTGTATTTGGAAAATTAGATGATTCTAAGAATTAAATGCAATGCGTGTAAAATGTTTAGCACCTGACACATAGCAAAATTTAACTACTATTTAGTGCTATTTTATACATTATGCAGAAAATAGGCAGCATAGCTTGGATCATTCTGCAGTATTCTCAAAAAAAAAAAAAAAAAAAGGCTGGTAAGCCATGTATCTGGAACAAATCTTCCTTGTTGAAAATTTCCATCTGCCTGAGGGATTAAGGAAACTTTTCCGGCTGGTTCTCTCTCTCTCTCTACTAAAGTAAAACATGGTAAGAATTCAAATTTGCTCTCCTGATCCTATCATCCAAGAATTTCAATGGTAAAACAGGTAGGTTGGTGGTTGAAATCCTGAATATGCAAAAGCCCCAAAAGAAAATTCGCTAAAAAAACAAAAAACAAAAAAAAAAACCAGAGGTAGGATATTCAAGTCTTTCAAATACAACTTACTTGGTCCTAGATAGGAAACCCTGGGGTAGTTCTTACAACTCAATTTATCCCTGAATGACTGGCCTCATCGTCCTCTCTTCAAAAAACCACCTGCTCCTGCTCCTTTTGCTTCTATTTATCCTAGACTTTGGCACCTCTATGCTTACAAACACACATACTAGAAAATTTGAGTGCTTCTCTAGTCAAAGTCATCAAATTCTGTGGACAGTTCTTTGGAAGCATCTCAAACCCCTTCTGTCTTCATCTCCATCTCCACTCCTTATCACTGCCAAAGTGATGCTTTTATTAAAGAAAAACAAGTCTGAGTCTGTCGCTGCTCAGCTTAAAATCAAGTAATGATTCCAGTCTGATTACAGTAAAGTCCAGACAGCTCCGTGCGTGTGTGTTCAATCGCTCAGGGTTACCTGAGGGCAATGCTAAGACCTAAATACCACCACACTGTGAGACCACTGGCTTTCCAGTCTTACCGTCTACTCCACTTCACCCTCCACGTTTTTTTTTTCTGAGCCGCTCCCCACCCCCACCCCCACCCTTCTCATTACTTCTGTGAGCCACTGACGCTCCAGAAGCCCATATGTCAAGTACTAACCCAGCACGGACCCAATTACAGCATCAAAGCGTCAAGTTGGCCCTGGGGCTAGCGAAAGCAGCAATTAAGCTGAAGTCACAGCCCAGTGCAAAATGGGGAAACCCAGAGAACCAACTGCTCGAAGAAGGCCTTACACCCGTTTAAGCTTTCCCTCCAAGGAAGGGGGCTCGGCACGCAAGCTGTCAAAGGTGAGGCCACACAGACTTGAAGCCGAGGGCTAGGGCTGGCTTTCGGCGCCCAGCCCTGTCTGGTACCCAAGCCAGCCGTCCCGAATCACAGACCAGGAGACGTCAGTTTCAAAACCCAACCTTGGATACCCGAGGAGACCAGGGTTCCGTTAATTCACGCTCCTTATGAAGCAGGGAGGCGGGCGGGGGGGGTACGGTGAGGGGAACCTCTGGTTTCTCTTCAGCATTTACCTCTCTGAGTCCAAGCGAATGAATCTGGTACTCTATTCTAACACCTTATTCACCAAGCCTTTCCCCCTCCCAGCCTAGCCCCTCCTTTCAACAGCAGAGTACCCCCAAAGATCACCCCAGCTCCATCCGCTTTTCCTATTTCAGAAGCTGAAGGAAGCTACTCCGTCTTTTCTCTTACCTGCCGCCGGCTCGGTCCTTCCTCGCGTCCGGGTCGCTCGGAACTCCCGTTCCAACTGGAGCTCCCACGCCAGAGCGCGACGTTCAACCCACGTTCTCCTCGGCCCGCTCCTCCCCCCGAGCCCCTCCGCTAGAAAAGCAGCTTCCGGTTTGAGTCCCCGGAGAAACACTTCCCCTTCCGGCTCTGCGTGGGGGCCCTGAAAGGGCGTCAGCCGGGCAGGGAAGGCGAAGACGGGAGCACTTCCGGTGGGCCTCCGCAGAGAGGCGTGGCTTTCCGCTCGGCCGCCGCAGCCGCAGTTGTAGCTGCGGCGACGACTAGGGGCGGGGCCGGTGGCTGCAAGAGCCCGCCATATGTGAGTGGCTGGGTTTGGGGAGGCGACGTTTCTGGAAGCTGCTGGAAAGCGCTCGGGTGGCGGAGGTGACGCCGACGGCCAGGCGGGGGAAGGCGGGGGAGAGTGGGGCGTGATTAAAACTAGTGCGCGGCCGGCAGCGGAGGGATTACGCTAAGGAAAGATTCCGGCGCGTGTCTCGTTGCGCCTTGGCCGGGCGAGCCCGGGTCGAAAGCCGACGCGCCCTGAGTGACTTGGGTGGGCCGGCGGGCGGGCGAGGAGCGAAGGCCCCCACAGCTGGCGGAGGGTGCGATGGAGGGGCTCTTGGCCGGCGCCCGCCCGCAGCGCCGAGGTTTCCGCGTCGGGGCAGGCGGCGCGGGGGCACCATAGTCCGCTCTCATGAAAGCCTCGGTGAGAGCCGAGCTGCCACAGAGCCTGTTCACAAAGGGTCACCACACACGGAGCTGCCCCTCCCTGTCTCCCTAAACCCCAGTCTGCGAGGCTAGGGCCGTTTTTTTTTTTTTTTTTTTACCGGGATTCTGGGTGTTTCTCCTCCTTTCCTCCCTCCCAGATCTTCTCACGGTAAGGGGAGTAGCCGCAGCACGGGGACCCCATTCTTGGCTAGTCAGGGGCCGAGATGTTCCTAGCGCGCTCCTGTCAGCTGCCCTGCCTTGTAACTTCAGAGAAGGGGAGTTCTCTGTGAGTCGATGAGTTTTCAGGCTCTGCTTTCGTAGGAAGGTCCTGTGGCTTCACGAACATCATGACCGCGCGTGCTGTTTCTTGAGTCTTGCATCCTGAATCTTGGGGCAGCATATTCCAGAAGTCCTTGGCTCGGTTGATCCTGCGTCCTAGAATAACATGTTTCTGACCCATTTCCTTACAGAATAGTCACCACTGGCATTTTGGACTGTGGGGCTTTTTTTTAAGTGCTCTCAAGCTAAGTAATTTAAATATTTAATGATGATCGTTTTGATAAGATAGTATAGAGGAAATCAGTCCCCTGTACCAAGAAATCCAGTGAGAAGGATTTTAGTTTTCGTTACTACTGAATGTAAATAGCTAAGAAATGGAACAGGGAATTTGTTTTTTCCAGACTGAAAAATAGTCTGGTTAGTTTTTGTTCACCTTTTTTGTTGTTGTACTAGGTAAGTAACGTGCGGATATACTTGTTAAGATCTAGCTATTAGGTTTTCTTTTTCTTATTTTAACGAATTAGGAAAATATGAGAAAGTAGTATTTCGTTCTGAAGTAGTAGCCAAAACTCAAGGAGATTTACTTCATTTTCACACTTGGTATTTCCGTTTTTAGAATGGAATACACTTTTCTGTAATAAACACTTGCTGAATGTTAATGTCATATATTGAACAAAGTAATTGATTCAGTTAAAATGTCCATACAATTTTAAGATTGAAAATCAACATCCCCAGACTGATTCATATCAAACATTGTTTCCTGCAGAGTTGATTTGTAGTCTTTCAGTGCAAATTGGGTATTTTGCCGAGGAAAAAAATTTATAGTAACAGAAGCAAAGTGGAGGTGGGGCTTGAGTTACGGAAAGAAAAGAATGGATTTTAGTGTGCTCGGTGTTGATTGCAGAGCTTTTTCCATTTGTGAAAAGTAGAGAAAAACATGTAAGACTTTATATAAGATTGCTAATAATATAAAAGTCAATCAGGAGAGGTTGACTAGAAAATTTCCCTTGGTTTATATTAGAGTAATTATAATTAGAGAAAAATGTGTGCATTTCTGCTTATTTCTCACCATTATATTTGGAATCCCTCTTTCTATGAACATTGGTCCCCAAAAAGTGCAGTTATCTTCCCATAGAATTCACAACTGACTGCCGCCATACTCTTGTTAGGCGTATGGGACAGGAGTTTTATTTACCCATTTTCATTAAAAAATAACATGATCTAATCAAATGGAGCTACCTTATTAAATTAATAATTAATGAGCAGCTCTGATAAGAATAGGGTATTGTACAATTAGGATTCCTGCCCCCCACCCCCGCATTGTCAGCTTTTGATCCTCTCTGCTAGGTTGGATTCCTTAGTGATAAAACAAGTCTCTCCAAACTTGGGATATAAAAGCCGCCTGGTATAACTGCTTGTTCTGGTCTCATCCAGAAGATGAGAGTCGAAGTGATTAATCGCGTCTTGTAGCAGCACTGTTGTGAATACAGCCCATATTATCTCTAATACCAACATTCAAAAGGATTTGAAAAGCAAAAGCATTTTAAGCTTGGAGATAGTATTCATTTGGGAGCAAAATGCAACCTGAACTAATAAAAAGGTATATATAGTCTTCATTTATCCATTATGTTTTGCTGAAGAAATATTAATATGCTTGATTATGAGGTGCTGCTCTTGGCCACTGGTATGTAAGGTGTTTTGAAATGGTTTGTGTGCCTTGTGATATTTTTTAGTTCACAGAAATTCTTGTTTCTAAAACATCCAGTCCCTGGGTTTTGGTTAAGCAATGTGAATGTATATTAATATTTTTGGCAGTACACTTGGGCCAGTATTTGCATACTTAAAAATATAAGAAATTTTAGTTCTTGCACTCAGTGAATTCAGTTCAGTTAGGAGGACAGTTAGCATACTGTAATATGTGCAGTGATAGAGATGTACACAACCTATTTGTGAATACAGCCATATAGTGACCACGCAAGAAAGTAGTATGAGAGTTTGATCTTATTTTGTACTTTTAGACTGTAATTTAGACAGAAGGTGACAGCCCATTATGTAACCTAAACTTAATTTGGCTCTGATTTTCACTCACAAAATGAGAAGACAGAAGATAAGGAAGAGCCCTAGAGCAGATGCTGAAATTTTGGATTTCTAATCTTAATTCTTCTGCTGTGTGACCTTATATTCCAGAGCAACATACAGTTCCGAAAGCCAGCAGTGCATTTTTTCTGATGACAGAATAACGTTCAATAAGTAATTGTTGAAGTAATCATACAACACGTTGATTAGCAATCAGGAGGGCTTCAAATCAAAAAATGAAAGCTGAT